>NW_020955387.1:562776-790198 GCF_003031625.1 Empidonax traillii | reverse complement strand
AGTAGCATGGATCTGCCAAATTTAAGAATTATCCAAATCCTGCCTTATGTCTGTTCTGATTTATTTGTTTGGAAGAATGGATTGGTTTTTGTGTTGTGTTTCGGTTTGGTTTGGTTTGAAGAGGCTATATTTGAGTGTTTCTTACTTTCATTAAAACCAGAGCAGCCAAAGTGACTTATTCAAAATTGTAAATGAAAAGTATAGCACAGGTAAATTTGGGTCCCTCCTATTACTTTTGATCTCAAAGAGGAGATCAGAGGCTTGTGACAGTGTAAATCAGATATCACCACCTTGTCGCAAGCAGTTCAAATGCAGACCACAGGTTAGATACTGTGTTAGCACTGAGTTATCTAAACCCCCAACACCAGGACAAAACCATCAGTGGCTGTGGGGTGGTTTCCTGGGTCGTCCAGCCATGCCCCTGTGGAATGCTGCCCTCAGCACTCACCGCCAGGGAGTCCCTGCCATTCCCAGGAGCCACTGGCAACTTCTGCTTATGACTCATGGTCAAAGCCTCCTTTCCCCTCGAGTTTCTGCAGTACACATAGTTCTTCTCACTTGAGGATTTCTGACACACAGCTAAGAAGGGTCAGTTGCTTCTGATGAATTTCACCTCTCCCATCACTTACTCTCTTCTGCAACATCAGAGGCCACTTTGATCATCTCTGAAGATGAAAGAAAAAGAAGAAAAGAAGATAAAACAAACCAGAAGAGTGGGTGTGAACACGTGACTCCAGAAAACCCCAGTTAAATTTGCTTCTACCAATGAGCATTGAACCCCACTGGACTGCAACATCAATAGCCAAATAATTTTATGAAGTAGCTTTAAGGAGAAATTAGTATTGCAATGGCTTTACTGAGTATAGGGAAAAAATAAGATATCTGGAAAATAAGAGTGATGTTGTTCCAAGTTGCTTATGCCTCTGTTTTATTTTTGCCCAAGGAACTCTCTGAATATCTCCACTTTGGCTAGTAAAAGCAGCTGTTGAAAAAAATACTAGCAGAGCTGTGGGGAACAATGAACCAGAGCCTTTTGGCACAGTGGAGAAAGGATGGCATTCTGGGAGGTGTTTTCTGCTTTGCTTTGTGAGTTCATCACTATGGTAGTTATGCTTGTTAGTGTTGGGAAAGGGTGGCAGCTCTGATGAGGGAATAGTTTATATTCAGTTATTTATACTGTTCCTGCCAGTGAGAGAACACGGGGAACTAAAAGGAGAGCAATAAAACAAGGGAAGACATAAATCCCATGCAAGGGAAAAAAAAAATCCACAGATTTTTCAGTGCATAAAGAAGGAGTAAAAAAAGCCCATGTTCTATCAGAAACAGATAGCTGTTTATGTTGATTATTATCCAAACAGGATAAAAGCTTTAAAAAGAAACTGCAGACAGCTTTTAGTAGTGACAAAATCAGATATGTATCATCAGATATATTATCTGTAGGTTAAGCTAGTATTTTGTTTCTCTATCACAGGTGGTATTCATTTGGCTCTTCTGAAAATTTGGATGAATGAGATAGAGATCCACAACATATCTGGTACTGATTCTTTTCAGCCTGTTTACAGGAACTTGTAGATGTGAAACTCTGATAACCTAAAGCTGTACTGAAGGTTTATGGAGCAGAAATAACCAAGCAGATAAGAGGACTTTTTTCTGTGGTAACCCAGATATTAAAATGGCTTAGATCATTTGTATGTGGAATGTGCCCTGTTCCAAAGGCCAATATGCATTAATATGGCCAAAAAACTACCACAAAAACTTCTGCTGGTGTTGCAAAGAAGAGAGCTTTTGAAATATTGTGACAGTATTTTCAAAACACAGAAAACTGGCAAGGTTCTTCTCTCCTGACATCTTCCTCCCTCTGCTAAGCACAGCCCTACCTGTAATCCCTTCACGGAAATAAATTGCAGAGCCCAGGACCGTCTGGATCCTCAGACTAGGACTGCCATAGACTTCTCAGTATCTGTAAATGCACCTTTCTGGCACTCATATCTTGTCAGTGTTCTGGATTTCAATGCCAAGCATAGCAACTGCAAAAATTTTGTAATGGTTCCAAAATGCCAATTTCTGTCTCTTTTAGTAGCATGAAAGATGTAAAAATTAGGCAGTATTATAAATAATTGCATACAAGTCTTTTCCACACCAGTCTCTTAAGTCCTGTTGACATTTTCCTCCCAGGATTTTCTTTCCACACATGCATTCTCTTTTGATTCATAAGTTCATAAACAGCAGGAATGAAAAGAACATGAAGAAATCACCATGAAGTAATATCAAATAGACCTAAATCATTCTAAATGGATATTCATCTGACATTGGTTGAAGACTTGCATGCTATCCAAGTAAAATATTCCAGTTCTTCAGTATTCTATTAAAGATTCTCAATGTGTATAACTTACACTTCCCTCTCTGCAAGTCCATTGCTCTTACACAGAAAAATGTAGAAGATGCTATATATTCTTTCTTTTTATTTAGATTTTTTTATATTGTGTCCCCCATCTACTTCTCTTTTGAGTTCTCTTCTCTTCTGTCTCTTAGGCTTCCTCTAGTCCAGTCCCTGAACTGAGTAAGGCTCTCCCTTATTTAAGTCACTTGTGTTTATCTGATCAATGTTTGCCTGTTCTCTTAACAGTAAAGATTTCATACTGAGTGAGGTAATAGCTATGAAGTTCTTGGTTTATGTCCAGTCTTTCCCTAGTAGTGTACTTTCTGCCTTACCCAATGTCCAATAAACACTTCCTAAACCTGTAACGAGTCTCTCTGCCCACATGCTGTGTGTTTGACCTAAGGGGGTGTGAAGCTCCTTTATGGCCAAATAAGACAGAACAACAGGTGCCAGTCACGTTTAAAAGTGTTTATAAACACTTCTGAAGTGAATATGTTATTTCATGTAAGGCCCACTTCAGAAGCAACTCACACTGTGTTTTTCCCTCTCTCACAGAAGCTGCAACACTACCCTGGGGTAATTAAAGAAAAGTGAGTTTTGCCTTTAGTGGTACAAACCCAAATTCAATTCAAACCAAATTGTTTGAAAACACTCTATAAAAAGTTTTGCTGTAACTTCTGATGCTGGAAAAAGCATGATAGTGATATGTGACATATATGGTGCTTTTATAGGATAATCACACTATCAGATTATAAGATAATCAGTTGACAGATGGCTTTGCCATTCTTCTTACATATGCAGCCCTAAAACAGAGATACTTACACAACACACTGCTTAGCCCCTCCAGTGCTTTTCTGGTAACTGGGGATAATTAATAAGGCATAATGACATGGATATAGACTCTCCTGCATCTTGAAATTGTAAGAAAATAAACTAAGCATTGTTAACACTGAGTCATCTACAGTAACAAACCATAAAATAATACAGGCTAGAGAGGGAAAAGACCGATTAGGTCATCCACTCTATTTCCTGCCAAGGAAGGCTTCTTTTCTGCCATTTATTATTAAGTGCTTTGTTCAGTCAAGTTTTAAATTATTCAAGCAATTTGATTTCCACTGTTTCCTTTGGGAGACTACTCTACAATTCAATTCAGAGGAATGATTATTTATTCCTTGCTCTATAAATCAAATGTTCTTTGCCTACCTTCACTACTTCAAAAACTTCTTTTCAAATTATCTTTTTGTTGTTTGGTTTGGTTTGGTTTTTTTTTTAATTTTATTTTATTAGTATTGGAGCTGGAATATAAAATGGGGGATGGAAAGGACTCTGGATGAAACAAAGACATGAAGTTCTTCTGGAAAAGTAAATAAAGGGAATGTGCTTTCTTTGGGTTTGGTGGGTTTGTTGTTTTGTTTTGTTTTGTTTTGTTTTGTTTTGTTTTATCTCACATCATATCTTTATACATCTCACAAAGCAGAGGCAAATACAATAGCAGCCTTTACACACCATTGAATAATTTCTTGTCCTGCCAGTAGCCATCCTGTGACAGTGAGCATCCCAAGCAGAAGTGTGGGAGATATTTTGGGGTCATGCCCTGGCAAAGATAAGGAGGTGGGAAGGGGTGGATGTCCAGCACCCTGACAAGTGAGCACACAGCCCACGGATTGCCCTGGCAGTGGCAGATTCCTGCAGAGCTGCCCGTGTGGTGGTTGGAATTTAACTCAAGCACATCAGGGGGTTTTTAAACTTCTGGGCTGCTCAGAAATGTAAGACCAGCTCAGAAAAACCCCGCTTGCTTCACAGCCTTGGTGAGTCCTGCACGCCGCTGGGTGAGGTGTCGCAAGGGGAACGACCAAGCACTAAATGTGCAGGACAGCAGAAAGCACAGGTAAATTATTACAAGGAATGATTAAAGGGCATGTGCGTGGCATAAAAAGATAAATGGCAAAGAAAGAAATTCTTGATCCCAGTTGTTCATCTGTGCCTTGTCAAGTGTTTCAGCAAGCTTGTCCCCAGCCTTATGCTCCAGTACACTTTACAAGAAGTTTTCAGGTAATGAGAGTTTAAAAATTAACTGGTGCACCCTGTGCTGCACGCTCATGAGCCAGGGCCCTTTGAAGTGGGTAGAAAAATCCTCATCAATTTCAAAGAGCTTTGAAGAGGGCCCTGAGCATACAGAGACAGTAGTTAATTTTACACTCAGATGCAAAGGCACCCTGCAAGCAAGTGGTGTGGTGGCTTTTGGACAGTGAAGGGCGTAACCCCCGCCATCCCACGAGTGGGAACGGCTGCCAGGGATGGGATATGGCACAGAGCACAGATGTCAGGCATCCAGCCAGCATGGCATCCACCCTGCAGGCCTGCCTCCAGCAGGCACCTACCTCTTGTTAGCCAGACTGAGGCAATGCAGAAGGACACGGGAAAAATAATCTGCCCTTTCTCTAAGCGAGTACAAATGTCTTGAGTCTTGGGATAAGCAGCAACTACGAAGTAATCCCCTCGGAAACTACCTTCACTTGGCAATGGGAATAAACTTACCTTGGAAGGTAAGTTTAGCACTAAATAGCTGTGAATACTCAGAAACACTTTAAAGGCTAAACTAGGCGTAGTCTTGGAGCAAAGGGGACACAATGTGGCAGCACACTGCTGTTCTGCCTACAAAAACAAAAGAAAATGAAGGTCCCCTCGGGGCAATCATACAGAAAACTCTGAGGTTTGGTGGCAGCCAACAGCAGCAGCTACTTTTTTTCAGGTCTCCTTTTCCAGTCTTCTGTCGGGTAAGGGATCACCCCACGCCTGATGGAACGGTACAAAATCTTGCTCCTGAGTACCCAGTCTGTAGAGGAAGAAGGCAGTTTCCCAGCCGGTGCTGAGGCTCAGACCCAGTGAGGCGTCACCCACCATGGCCATCAGCCCACTAAGCCTCCTGACAGACCAGGTCCTGCCTTGCTCAGTAGCTCCAGCTGGGAACAAGCTGGGGGGGTGTGTCCCAATTGCTGAGATATCCCAACCTCCCACCCAAAGCTCTTGGGGAGCAGGACAATGAGGGCTTCTCCTACACTGGCCTCTCTCCCCATATTGCTACAGCCCAGCCCTGTGTCCTTGGGGTGGCCTCACTCCAACTTGGTGGCACCGACGGAGATGCACAACACCAGCTCCAAACCACTGGGAAGGGACTAACCAGGGACAAGGCCAGGGAGTAAGACCTCAGCATCACTATATGGATATCATATTTGGGCTCCATCTTCAGAAAGGATTCCTCGTGAACTCGTCCTGGTCCCCTTGCACAAGAGCATGGCTGCCTCAGAGTCTGGGCACACCCATCTCGAGGCTCAAGGCTTTTTGTAAGCTGTTTTTCTTTATTTTCAGTCACTTTCAGTGTTTTAAAAAAGTTATTTGAATTGTGTCATGCTGTTACTAGTGTCTGATTGTACTCCTTAGAATATCTGTAGAAGAAAAAAATTTAAAAAATAACAGGTAATACTAACTATTTAATAAAAAAATTAATTCATAGCATAAAATTTAAAGACATGTGAAGTATTTTGCCAGATATCTTCAAAATATTGGTATGTGTTACAATTTTCCAGTATGTTAGAAACCACAGATATTTCCAAGTGGCTCATTAATTTTTCCTATTTTGTGCTTGAGCACATTAATCCCAATGGCAGGTTTTATTAAAACACTATCTACTTATTTTAACCACATGAGCTCTATTTAGCATCATCTATCTGGATCTACACAATTCTCTGTAATGACAGTCACCATTTCTGGCATGCCACGGGAACAGTTGCATTTAAACAATACAGTTTGGGATTCAGCCAAGTAAAATTCTCCTGAAAAAGGTGTTGCCCATTCCAGCACCTGAGTTGAAAATTAATAAGCACTTCAAGCTGTTTTAACTATACTAGCTTCTTGCTTCCTTGACAACTCTTTTAACTCCATTTATGTGGAAAACACACAGAATAGTATGACCTAGTGGAAAAAATTGCTTGGTAAGCTAATAGGAAGCTCATACATGACGTGTAGAAATTTCCATTATTAACAAATATATTCAAAGTAGTCCCTTAGAAATAGTTTAAGAATAGCTGACCCTGTCCTGGGAGACGAGGATGGACCACAGTGGTGTCTTCTTGGCACTGTGGTCTCTCTATGGGGCACACAACCTGACAGAAGAACAAGGTTCAAGTGAGGGAGAGTTCAGTGGCTGATGGGCCTTAGCAAAGGGAGTGGAATACTACATAAAAGATGTTTACTTCTATTTGGTCATTAAACTTCTCTACTCAAATGTGGTTTTCTCTATTAAAATATGTTTGCCCATTTCATTAAAAGAATCACATGAAATATGTTCTTGGTTGGTCAGTGAGTTTATATTGCCGACAGGCTATCCATAACTTGTTTTGTTTAAATACATAAAGTAGGCACTCCTTGGCTGACATAAAAGCCATTCCAGCTACCAGTTGAAAAAGAGGTCATATTTGCAGTACTGTATCTTAAAAGAAGAAAAGATTTAATTCCCAAATAGTCAAGATGTTCATTACTTTGTAATGTAATAATTGTTGGATAAATACCTACAGTTGTTGTAATTAAAGACTTACCTCACAATATCATTCCTATGACTCTGTGAGGCACCTTTATAGCAGCTTCAGTCATCTCCTGTGCTATACAAAAGTGGGAAGCAGTCACTTATTTTTGATGGTGGTCTGTACTTAGGTTAGGCTACCAGTTGAAGAAAAAAGTTTTAATTGTTGTCATTCTTTCTACTAGTGAAAACTCAAAATACAATTTTGGAAGGCACTTTTCTTGACAGCTTTGATGAAAACAACAAGAGAGGAAAACAACTTTTTACCCTTGAGTAGAGTCTGCCACCGTGCTGAGTAACACCTTGCTCCTGGAACAGACAGTGCTTTTTGTGGAGTAACATTTAATATAATCATTACAAAATCCAGCTCTGAGATTGAGGGAGGTCAGGGTGTACAAATGACTTGGGCTATTACTTCATGGTGTCACTGAGCATTCCTACACACTCTTTGGGACTGAGGGATAATGTCTATGCTGTGCCACACAGCATGGAGCAAAAGCCTCTCAATTATCCCCCATCATTTCTAATGAAGGGGAGTGGCATCACATGCTCCATAAAGCTCTGTACTTGCAACACTGTCCCTACACTAAATTAACCCTACTTAGCACAGTTAATTAACCTGAGTCCATATTGATTCAATACTGTCTTTGGTCCTAATGCTGGCTGGGTTGCTGTGAGCCTGAGGATGCCCAACAGGCATGCCCAATTGTATAGTTTGTGTGGACCCATGTGTGGATGTTTTCAAATGCTGTAGGTATTTAAATCCAGTGCCAGTGTGATTTAGCTGGTGGGTTGGAAGATGGAGTTGGGAGGCTCCCATCAGGCCATGGGCAGCTATGAGCTGGGATACCAGATGAAAGAAAATACTTGCAATGCTACGTCCAGTCGTAAAATAATTTATTCTTTTTTTTCCTGCAAAATGCCTTCTTTTCACCTGCTCAAATGTCTTTGTGGAGAGTCAAACAATTCACATGTATTGGCCAGTCTCTCTGTCTAACCCAGCGCTGCATTAGGGGACTTCCTATCAGGGCTGTGGGACAATGGGAACTGCTGTCTGAGCAGGAGAGCCCAGCCACCAGGTGGGAACTGAGTATCACCTTCAGATTAACACATTTCTTTTCCTTCTGTTATTCCTGCAGCTGTCCCAGAGTATCCAGAAGACAAACCCAGAGCTGTGGTTTCCTTGAGTACTCCAAGGCAACCTCATCTGATAAGTTACACCTATATAGGAATATAGTTCAAAAAAAATATACACACTTTGTACCTGGAAGAGAGAAATAACTCTTTTTAAATGGAAAACATGAGCTGATAGATTCCACTAAAAAAAGAGGATTTTCAGTAGTCGGACAGTTTCCAATTAAATAATAATCCCACCCTCTTTTGTTTATTAAACAGCACGTTCAGTGATTTTGCAGGGATGATTTATGTTCTAAAATATCTTGTTCTTCTTTAGCCTCCATTGTAGTCAAATTTGAAACATCAGATTTTGCTATAGCAACAGTTTGCTTTCAGAAAAACAAAACTTGTCAGGGATATTTTCCTTCCCTACAGAATTAAGGATTTGGTAAAGACTAGAGCAGAAACATCTGAAATCACAGGTTAGGGAATACAGAAGCATGATGTACTGCAAACTTTTTATTCTAGAGTATTGCCAACTGTCATAATTATTTAGTATCTGAAATCCCCAGCACTTGGAATCCTTCTATTTGAACTTTTTTTTAATTATTAGTTTAAAATAAAATCAGAAAACAGTTTGATGAAAGATAAATAGATGATCTTTTGTAATGGAATTTTCTGTTTAAAGGGAAATATTTGCCTAGTTAAACTACCTCAACAAGCAGCTTGGAAGAACAAGTATACAATGATGACTACTAAATAGAGGATACATATAAAATAAAAGTGAGGGCCTCACTGAGGTTGTTAGATGATAGGAGAGAAACTGGATAATGAATAATAATGAATTTCATTGGTTTATACAAGAACACACATCTTGAAACATGACTCATTCACATAAAATGTTGTATATATTACTTATGGACAGAGTGGGTGTCATGCACATAAAACACATGCCACAGAGTTGAATACCTCAACCTTACACACCTTTCTCACCCAACAAATAAACAGTCTCTGTATCCCATAGTGACTGATTTTTTTTTTTTTCCAATTAGAAATGTCTGTAAACTGAGCACAGTACTGGTGTTAGAAAACTGGAGTTTGCAGAGACACCTTTCAGGCACTGATGCACAGAACAAAGCACTTTTTGGAGCTTGACTATATGACACCTGGAAATCAGCTTTAAAAAGCCAGCAATGAAAAATAAACCTTGCCTGGGAAAATGTAGACTGTGAGAGCCAGAGCTTCTGCTGAGGATGAGAGACAACAGCAAGTAAAGCAGCAGAACAAGAAGCTGGCACAGTGTCTTCACAGACCCCTGTCAGGCAGAGAAGGAACAGTCAGTGCTAGCTGGAATCCCAATTAAAAGCACTGGTTCAAACAAAGACTAATTAAATGTGAACTGACTATCTGAATTTGAAATTTTACTTAAACACTGCTAATTAATTTCTTTGTTTTTGTCTTGGAACAGGAAGAAGAGGCTAAATGAGCTTTCTTAGGAGGCAACTGTTGTGTGAAATGGTGCTGATAACAGTGGTCATCAGTTCCGGCTCAGATAGGAGTGAAGCAAAACCTCTGCCAGGTCGAGTTAAGTGTAAACAGCACTTTGGAGAGGGCCCTTGCATTCAGCTTTCCAGAATGCCACCTATCCCCACACCAACCAAGAAACCGAGTCAATCAATAAAACCCAGTTTTTTTACAAACCAGTATTTTTAAAACTCTGCACGTTTCAGGTATTAGAGGGCTTTGTGCTGAATCTGAACAGAAATATTTATTTCAATCCTCCACACACTTCTGGTTTCTCAGAACATCTCTGAAAATTCACATTAAGCTTGTTTCTTGTGAAGTTCTGGTAAACTAGACTGTTGGAAGAATCATCTTTTGGATACCTGCAGTACTAGAGCGGGGAGTTGCCTTGGAAACTTCAGTTTAAAAGTAGAGATTCTTATATGTTACTTAAGACCTGCAGGAAATGTTAGCAGAGTTTCAGCTGACTTCACTATGGATTTAACTGCATTAAATCTTTTATTAGCACTTTTTCAGGATTGGAGCAGCCCAGGAAATCCCAGAATTCACTTTAGCTAAGAAAGCCAAGAAGAAAAGCAATCTGTAAAGCAGAAGTATGTTAGCAGGCAAAAGCTGCAGTGTTCAGGTGCTAGGGAAGGTTGGAGTGATTTTCTCAGAGAGCAGGGCAAAGGACAGCTGTACACAGCTGCCTCTGGCCAGTCTTTGTCTGAAGATTACAATGGCTATTTTCAGTTTTCAGGTTTACTCCTTTTTTCATTTGGGCACCATACAAGAATGATGCAAAGACCATACTACTTTTCTAGAGCACCTACAAGAAGAGGAAAATACTGAATAAGAACACAGTGAACTTGTTCCAGTTATGAATAATATATAGTATTATAGACATGTATTTTTTGCTGAATGTAACCTTTTCATAGGGCAGAGGGAGGCACATACCATGTCATCAGTTGAGAATAAAAATACTTATTTAAAATTTGTCTTAGAATCAATGTTTTTCTTTCTAGTCCCTCTTCACTTTCACAGTTGATATTACACAAAAAGTGCTCCTTGGAGATAGTTGGTCATGTAAGGACCCAAGTAGACACTTTTACAAAGGTAGGTGTAGTTACTGTTTGCCATTATGAATATAATATCTCCAATCAGCTAGATTAAATTTTGCCTTCTTGAGTTTGTGACATCTTGAAACAATTCCTCTGAAAAATGTGCCTGTACAAATAAGATGACCACATGAGATATAGTGGAAGTTTCTACCCATGTTACTATATCAGGCTCTCAAAATTTACTGCAACATTCCCATTACATCACTTTTCGACATTGGTGCAAGAATCAGGCAGGAAATATAATAATTAAATTTAAATTAATTGCATACAAAACCATTCAGTCACCTCTGTTTACTTTTGTAATCTTCTCTTTTCCTTTTTTAATGCATTTAAAAACGTGTGTGTAGCAAATATGTATCGACATGTGCATGTGTTTTGAGAATTTGTGTTGAAATCTTTGAGAACTTAGTGCCTTTGATAAGCCTTTGGATACAGTTTATCCCAGTGTGAATAGGCAATGTGAAAAATCCTGTATCTAGTTGCATTTGTAAATTTGTTAGTAGCTTTGTTTTGGATTACATGTGTTCTGCGGTTTGCTGACTGACAGTGTATTTTCAGACTTCAGAATCAAGTCCAGAAAAAATAGATCATTTAAAGCCCCATGCTCCAGGCTGTCGAACAGCCTCCAAACCACTATGGACTCTCCTTTCTAGTAAGGCCAGGGAAAAGCCTTTTCATAATCTGGGTCATGATGGAGTTTTATGGTTTTGGGAAAAGCATTCCTAGCTTCCAAAACAAAATGTATCTTTATCTTTAAACTTTCTAAGAATATAACATATGTAAACCAGATATCTTTCTCCAAGCTCTCCACTTTGGTTACATCCTTTTCTTCTGCGTTTCTTTTCATTAGTTATATATCACTCCATTCATTTATGTTTAATTTATGTTACAAAAAGATCTGGGCAATAAAACTATGGTATTCAGTATTCTTCTACATTCCTTCTGCTTCTGGTTTTGTCTACATTTTTTTCTCTGCTTAAAAAGATAAAGATGAGCAGATCTCCAAAGCCAACGTACATTTATTTTCCTTCACTGTCCTCACTTTTTAAGATATGTAATCAGTAATGGAGGAAGGTGTAGCAGTTGGAATAATAGGTGAGGCCCATCTGCCCATGTGGTAGTAGAGGAAGGTATGGAGTGGAAACAACAGGATAATGCCATAAAACCTGTCAGGATGTGGGCTGTAACACTGCAGAGATTGAAGCCTCCTCCACTGCAATGTGGGATCGTCCAAGCTGCGATGGACAGTGAAAGGAAAGAGATGAAGCAGGGGGCTTTACTCCAGAAAGAAGGGAAGGGATCACAATAGCAGGGAACAGATCTTGCTGGAAATTTGGTGGACTTTTCTATCAGCTGTTCTACCAACACACTTCCGTGCAGCCCCAGAGAGGACAGACTAGTTAGTCTGAATCAACAGTGAACATTTTGACAAAGTTATTTGTTGGCTACTCAGACCAGCTCCACTCAGCTCAATCTTCACAAGTATGGAAAATGTCCAAAACCTCTTTATCTTCTGACATATCCCTTTTCCATCTCAGTCTCTTCTGAACTGCTTCACTCTATCATATCCCTCCTCTTCTCTCAGAACTGCCCTTTAATCTTCCATTCCTCTTTTATCCTGACTTTTTCTCATGACAATCTGGCTTATCCAGCCTTCATTCATAAACCTAAGATCCTCTTCATAGAGACACCTTAATGTAAATAATTTGTTTGAGAAGAAAAATCAAGACACAATTTTGAAAAGACAGCTGTCGGCACTCCTCCCATTAATCTTGTTGCAGCAGTTATAATAGGAGGATGGAGCAGGATGTTTTGTCTGCTGGTTTGGTAGGAATTCGCACAGGATTTTTATTATAATGGTCATCTCTGACCAAGAATCTAGAATCCTCAGATCTTCCCTGGATTGTGTTACCCACACAGAGATACCCCAAGTTTTTGCTTTGTCCTTTTCCTGTCTGCTGCTGTTCAGAGAGTGGGTTTAGTTCTCTTCTCTTATCTTCAAAATAGTACAGGATTTCCATGGTACCAGTCTAAGTGATGTGACTTTTTTTCATTTGCAGTGACAGTCCTAGGTACTTAACATTCCCAGTGTAATTTCAAACCCACAATGTTAAATTGGTTTGATGTTAGGCAGAGAGCCTGCTCAGCCAACTGTAAATACATGTAAAATGCTTACACTTATTCCATTACAACACACACTTGTTATTACATTAAACCATTAATAAAGTTACATTAAAAGGCTTGTAAGAGTGAGACAGAAACTTCCCACAGAGGGGAAATATTGAGTAAGTATTTCTGTGTGTTTTTAATTCCTTTTGTCTAGACATCACAACAGTTCTTAGGCTTATCCTGCCAGTGCTAATATAGTCTCTTGAGGATACATGGTAAATTAACAAATTTAGCAATAGAAGTAATGGGCTGAGAATTATCTAACTAAAGCAATAATACAGTATATATTAATGACAGATACAGACACACACATGCATACAAACATATGTCCTTACAGGCACATATATGCAGATGTATTACTTCTGAGCCAAATTCTCCAACTCATATCACACCACAGCAAGCCCTTTTTTTCAATGTTCATTTTTAGATGCACAGTTTTCCATGGCAGATGGGTGTGGCCATTAAAATGTCTATGTACAAGAATAACAACATGGATGTATAGCGCCAGATCGATGCATACCCATAAAAGTGCCTGCACACACTGCCACAGCCACACCCCTCTGAGGTGAGTGAGCCCAGGCACCTTCTAATTCCCAGTGGGTACCTGCGTGGTGGTACCTCGTGTCCATATTTTTGCATGTTGTCTGACCAGTGTCTGAGATCAGATGCCCCACTAATCCCAAATGCCATCCTTGCAGATGCTGAGCCCGCACAGGAGGAGCCCTTTGACACTTTCTCTACAGGGCTGCCAATGACACAGTAGGGCATTCTGATGAGGCCCTGGGCATTTTGTGACCACAGAATCCTGGCTGCTCTGGTGGGGTTACCCAGAACCCCCTCCACAGGTGCTCCCACCAGCAGGCAGCAATCAAAGAGTCTCTCTGATCCTTCAGTGCCGCGTGGATGCAATGAGGGAATTGCAGCATTTTAGACTGAGCTTTTTCCTGTTAGAAAGGGGACAGATTCTCTCAGTTCACAGGGAGCTTCCTGGAGAAGATGGAGTTGGGGGGATGGGACAGGACACACAAGTTGTTCCAGGAGAGGTTCCATCTTCCATTAGGAAATTTTTTACAGTGAGAACAATCAATCACTGTAACAGCTTCCCCAGGGACATGGTGAAGTACCCATCAATGGATGTTTTTAACATGCAATTGGACAGGGTGCTAGATAACATCATCTGGGCTCCTTCTCTTATGAAAGATTGGGCCAGATGATCTTTCAAGATCCCTTGCAGCCTGGGCTGTGCTGTGGTTGTGTAATTCGATGGGAAATCTATTTGAGTTCTCCTGACACTTTCAGGAAGTCTGGGAGTTCCACAGCCAGAAAGAGTTTTTTATGAACAACTTTAACTATGACACTCTTCTAAACCAAAATGCATTAAGAGAAGAAGAGAAACTCAGTTCTTTCACAGCTGTGCAATGAACAAATCTGCAATCACAGATTTTAGCAATCACTAAAATTAGTGGAAGGATTGAACAAAAAGGCCTAGAGTGAAATCTTTCCCTTGGTTCTTTATTGATCAAACTGAACAAAAAAAGTGAGAGAAGAGAACACAATAACCTCCTCCTGATACACAGATCTCTGCCTTTTCTGTAGGAACCCTAATTACCTTTTCCCCCAAGCTCCATCTCCTTCAACACAGAGCAGATAACAACTCAGCATCCTTACAGTAACCTGAGCCACACTTCACACTCATCTCAGTCACTGGATTGCATCTGCAGACTTAAATATTACCAAGCTCAAAACTAAATAATGGACTTCTAAAACATTTTGTCCTCTTTAAGTTGAGAAATCTTCATAGACTGCATCCCACACTATTCCTTTCCTGAAATTGCTAATAAGATCAAATATTAGAGCAATAATGAAGATAGTTACAACTTGTATTTTTTTGTGAGTTTTCAGGGTGGTTTTGCCTCTTTCTTAAAATAATGCAATTTTACATTTATTCTACCTTATTTTTCAAACACTCCAATTGAACAGTGTAATAGATTTCAGGTTATAAAGGTACTGCACAGATTTCAGCACTAGATGAACCTTATCCCCACCCACAAGCTCTGTCTTCACATACCTCTGCAAAAGACTGTGGTCGAGTTTGTTATTAGGGAGATAAACTCCAGATTTCCTTGAAATAATGGCTACAAAGTACAGTCCCTGTGGCTTCAAAAATTTACAAGATATGTGAAATCAGCGTCTCAGGAGGAGATATAAATGGCCTTAGGATGACATTACACCTTGAGTCTCCTCCTAAAAGAGAGCAAAACAAGAAAGTTTGACAGTTTTAAGTGTGGATGCTGTCATTAAACTGCTCTGACCAGTCCTGAAAGAGTTCATTTTTTTCTGTTTGTTGGTTGCTGTCACCATAGCAACTAACTAGTTCTACATGAAGTTACGGTGCAAGCCAGCAAGGCTGTAATGGAATACATTCCTTAGCATTAGTCAACGCCTGCACAGAAGAGAAAGCACACTGTTTTGGAAATGGGCTCTAAAATGGTGTGTTCTGGTCAGACTGGAAATAGGAAATCAGATTTCTCCCTCTTCCATGCATTTTTAATTAAAAGTACCTTATTTACGCTCTGGGGTGGGTTGGGAATTCTGGTCTTCCAGTGTGACAGCAGCAATGGAGGGGAGGGAGCTGCAGCTGAGGTTGCTTTGTGCCCTGCAGAACACAGAGAGATCTCTATCAGCCACAGTGTAGGCTGGCAAATATTTCTTTTGGTGGGGTGGTTTTCACACTGTGACCCACAAACACCGGGGGATTTGTTGACTTCTTCTGAAAGATCTTCAACATGGAACTATAAAATGCAAGACTACCGGCATTATAATTTAAAGTTGCTATCCTGGTGTCTGTATTTCCCTTGGAAAATTATGAAAGGTCAAAAACTCATAAAAAGTTGAAATTCATGGATATGCATAATGGAATAATACCCATTGTGTGAAGTGAGCTTCATTCTGCCTTCATAAAACCAGCTTCAGTCCGGAGAAATTCTGATTACATTGGAAATTATACTCGTGCAGATGCAGAAGGACAAAACTTTTCACTGGACAAAGTGCTTGGGTTCATGTTTTGTGAAAAACATTGGACATTGATTAGTAAAGAATCAAATATAATTTGTCATGCGATTTTCAGGGGTGAGTTATGGTTCAGTTTTAAATCTTTAATTAAATGGGCAAATTTGACGAAAAGTAAAATCAAATTACATCCCAAGCAGCAAATCACAGTAATGATTAAAATTAGGTAAATTATTAACACAATGCATTTAATAGGATGCATTTGAGGTTACCAGTCTGTGAAAGGAGTTGCATGAATTTTAGATTTCTATTTTAAAGCAACATTGCATTTTCTAAGTTCATAAACCAGGAACCAGAGGGAACCTTACATTATTTTTGCACCAGTGTATTCTCTGTGCGACCAAAGCTGCTTTGGACATTTTTTCTTTCTGAATGTATTATGTCATCCTCTTTTAAAAAAATGTACCTACAATTCCAACCACAGTCTGGTAACCCCAAATGTAACCTGACACATTTGTCTTAATGAATGCAACACATTTTTTTGTCTTGGAATTCCTGTTTGTAATATGATTTCATGTTGCTTCCGCTCAACCTTTCCTAAAGGACATTTTTACAAATGTCTTAAAATTGAGCCATAACTTCCTTAAAATAAATCCAGATGACAACATACATGTTCTTTTAACAGTCAAGCTTATTCAAGGCTTATGTGAGATACCAGAGTTAGAAATAAATTGGTCAGGAAATATATTATTTTTGTTCTCAGTTTAAAGTAACTGCCTGATCTCATTTTCTGACACCCCCCCCCCCAATTATATTTTCACATATGGCTATAAATCTTAATAGCTGTGAAGCTTATTTTTAGCTTACCACTAATGGTCAAATTGTAAACACAGTAATCTCATTAATATTTTCAAGCAGACTTGCAGGGGCCACCCTAGCAAACTGTGATTCATCAACACTCTCAGGTAGAACACCTGCTCAGAAAATGAAATGCAGTAAGGACTTCGCCTTCTCTCTTACAACAGACAATACTTTATTGCTAAAGAGTAGAAAATAATCTGTAATCTGTTTCTGTCACTTTGGTAAATATTAATAAAGCTATCAAAATCTGCAGTAAAGTTCACAGGAATAGCAGAGCTTGGCCAATAAAATCTTGTACATTCATAGGTTAATAAAATTATTACACTACCAGACTGATTTCCTGCATAGTGTGGAATGGCATCCAGCGACTCACAATGAGTCTAACGACTTGTGCTCAGCTCTGGAAATCATTTCAGACAATTTCAGTTTGAAGATGGAGAGCCCCACACTTGTCTTGGCAATTTATTTGGGTGCCATTATCACCAAGATTAAACACAGGTGATTTTTTTTCTAGTAGCCCAAATTTTCTGGCCCTTCTTTCTTGTTATGTTGTTTCCCTACAAGATTGCCTGTGGTGAAAGTATCAAGGGTGACATTTCATGTATGAAAAGCTTATTTTGTGTATATAAACAGGTTGTACTCTTTAAATTTATGACTTAAAGAATTGTAACCATTTTGAGATACTGGTTTTTTTCACTTTACTCTTTCTAAAAAAGGGTTTCAGAACAGTACACTGTATTCCAGAATCAACACTATAAACAAAGATAAAATCATTTTCCTGATTCTTCACACTACTTCCCATTTTATACAAGCACGGATTATCATAAGTATTTTTTAATACTTACATGTAGTTCCACAGTAATGAAAGAAACCTTTCTCAAGCCTTCAAGGTCACTGCCCCAAAGTACAAAATTTGCAAGAGTAACAGATTTCTCACATTACACTAACAGTGCTTCTGAAGCTTGACATCAGCTTTGCATGCTTCTTTGCTTCTAGGAAGTGATTATAAAATCTGGACACAAACTTTTTGATGAACTATGAAATACTAGATATTCCCACAGTTCTGCTCAAAATAACACAAGATGATGCTCAAGTCCACTCTGTACCAATTTCTTCATTTCCCCTTACAAAAGACAGGATGCTCCATGTTCAAAAGGGCAGGTGGTTCTTCTGTGTATTAGCTGTGTCCCGAAAGAGAACACTAAACCATAACTAGATGTGAGCTCTCCAGTTGTACATCACTTTTTTTTTTCCTATAAGAACACCAAACATCGGGAGTTCCTTATAGAATGTTATCTTGTGCCAATTCACACAAAATTCTGTAGAAGAAGCAGGACTTCTTGTAGGTGTTGATGAAATTCATCCTGTTGCAAATTAGACCACACGACACATGAAAAGCTCGCTCCAAGCCAATTTGTAAATACAATGGAGAAGACTGAGCCAATGAAGGATTTTCTTTCATCCTGCCTTTCTCCTCTCCCACAACTGTGCAATCACTAAACAAATGCTTGGTTTTACTAAAGTGAGCAGGCCTGTGATGGAGTCTGCTTTGCTACACGTAAAGCAAACATTTTTAGCCACTGCAGAAGTATTTGCAGGATTGAGGCCAATTTGGCTGGCAAGCTACAGACCTTCACTCTGATTTCCATTATACTTATTATCTACCAGAGGCTGGGAATGCAAATATTTTTAGAAATCCTCAGTAAAAAAATACTGGTAGCATAGAATCATCAAATTGGAAAGCTGTGAGTGAGACATGTCCTTCTCTCTTGCTTACTGACCCTCCATAACTGGAAGGAGTTTATTTCATGAAGTACCAGCCTAAGGAACCAGGTCCAGATTCCAAAAAGGAGAGTCACCACAATAACAGTGATTTGCTGTATTTATTTTGGAGAGGGAAACCTGCATGTTGTAAAATGTACTTCAAGAATATCTCTACTGCAAAGTACAAAATAAAAGCAACAAGTCAGAGATAAATATAGACTGTTGCCCTTGGCTAGATGCAAGAGATTGTTTCGAAAGCAAGGCACCTAAGTGCAAGAAACCAAGATTACCTTAGCTCAGCCTTCCCATAGATCTATTTTCCATTGTTGTCTTGACATGGAGTATAATTGCAGTAATATTTTTAGTCATAATAAAGAATGAACAAGATTTCCATATGTCTAACAACCAAACATAACTCCTGTGCAAATTTCAGCCTGTGTAGCATTTGGCAGGGTCAGAGCAGGAAGAGATGGCAAAATTCCCCCTTTTTTTAGTATGCATTAAAAAAATCCACTAGAGGTATAAGCATTATTTCAGCACTGACCACACCAAAGGAAAAAAAAAATCTCTGAAATCCATTGGGAGTGCAGTTAAAAAGTTGTGGGGTTTGCTTGTTTAATAGGAGCTATGAAAAAGGAAATGAAAATGAGATTTCAGAAACTTTTGGAGGAAGCAAAAGATGGGTATCACTGAATTTCTGGATTCATTTTGTGCTTCTGTTTCTCCTTAAATGAAAAAAAAAAAAAAAAAAAAAAAAAACCACAGCAAAAAATATAATACCTTCTGATATTTTAATGGGTACAATTTCACCAGTGAACTGAGGGTGGTAAAACACTGGAACAGATTGCCTAGAGAAGTTGTGAAAGCCCCATCCCTGAAAGTGCTCAAGGCCAGCTTGGATGAAGCTTTGAGCAACCTGGTCTAGTGGAAGGTTCCCTGCCTATGGCAAGGAAGGTTGGAACTAGATGATGTCTAAGGTCCCTTCCAACCCAAACCATTCCGTGATTGTGCAATTCCCCCTGCTAACCTTTCTTTGCTCTGACCTTGCATGTAATCCTAGGAGCATAGCAGGCATGCATTGCTTTGAAATTGTGACACTAAAGATAAGATATTTGTTTTCATGGTTGAGAAGGTCCCTTTAACATTTTGTGGTTTATTCTACTTAGTACAAACTAACATTTAACTCCTGTCTCTTTTTTTCTATCACGATCATGTTACATGTAGTTCTCCTCACCTACATATGGCCATTCCAGATGAGGTACATATTCTAAGAGAGCCTTTCCCAGAGATCCATTTATTTTATGGGTGACAATTCTGTAGGATTGTTTACCTCTCTTCAGTGACCATGAAGTCTAAATAATGAGCTCAGACAGCACGACTCACTTCAGTGTCTCACTTCCTATATGGGAAACAATGTAAGACGAACCCACCATTTTTCATTTGGCTCTATAATTCCGATTTCTCATTTGCATGCTTTTTGTTTCTAATCTCAAATTATTGTCCATAAGTAATTTTGAATTTATTTTATATTTCAGTCTCATTTAAATCTTATTTCTAGTAAGAACTTTTGCATGAAATCACAGGCTTTTATTGTCCGCAGAGGATGGCTATTGCCACAGAATGACCCCCAAGAAAAGAACATACCATCACTATTATCCTTTTGTCCTTTGAGGCCTTCTGCAGTTTCGTGCACTGTACACCCTGTGCTCTACTGTCTGGCAATGCAGCAGCATCTCGTGTAGTTGTTTGTTTTGAGGCACATCTTGTATGTGTTTCTAATACTGGCATTCTCTCTGCTTTGCATGACGGACACATACTGGAAACCTATTCTCTCCGTGCCTTCGCTCTGACTTTATGCCCTGTGTGGATGGTAACCTGTTCTTACCTCGTTTTGTGTGCATTAGATTCTTGTTTGAGTGAGTTGGCCTATAGAAGGCAGAAAGACGCCATTATTTAATTAATCACATAATGACACCTTCAAACTTCATTGCTCAGAGGGAGATCTATACTGTTTGTACACCATTTTATGTATGCACATAGTCACACACAAATAAAGCACAGCTGATATGCAAAAGTACTCGAGCTAGCTCAAATTGGCAAGATAGGGGACCCTTTTATCGCTACGTGGGTTGCTTTTCCATGACAGATCTTCTAAAAAAATCTATTCAAAATATAGATTTTTCTGAGTTATTCTTAATGGATTTCCATTTGAGGGAACAATATAAATCAAGACATGCCGGCATTACCTGAATACAATTTCATAAGACTTATTCCCACCAGAAAAAGTCCAAAAGCATTTTTCTGACATGAGTAATATTTGACAGATGAGAAACTGCGAAGAGAAAGAACATTAAAAAAAGGCAGTAACCTCAAAATCAATTTTCATGAAGATCTGAGTTTCTCCCCACTCTCTGAAATACATGGTTTCAGGTATGCTTCTTTTACTTACCCAAGTGTTCCTTTCTTCTAGAAATAGTCAAATTAGCATCATTATGACCTTAATTGCAAAGGGGCTGTTTGCACCCAGATTATTACGCAATTATGGCTTTCTGAAACATGCATGGCCACTTATATCTTTCTTTTAATGATGTCACATTTCAGTTTGGCAGCATCAAATGTTCAGATTCATTACAAACCTAATCAGTTGGCTGCCGAGAAATTGTTCAAGAAGCCTTCAGGGCAGGCAGACAGATCCACAGCTTTTCTTGCATGTAAACACCCCACTGATAACAATGCAGCTTTGTACATGCAAAAAGAGGATGCAAGCCTTTGTTTTCAGAGTTAATGTCCTTGTAATAATGGTTTGCTGAGAAGTACTGTCAGAAACTCTCATTCTTAGTTCCTGAAGACTCATTATATTCTAAGACTGGTGATCTGGTATTACAAAGAGTTACAATTAAGTGCAACTTCCCGTATGCTGAAAGATAGTCTGGTTAACAGAAATCTCTCCTCGTTTGCTCAGTTACAGGAGTTTTCCAGCTGTGGAAGGAATAACAGCCTTGCAAAAATGAGGCCTGGGAAGAAATAATGCCAGAGAGTAACAGTCTAGATGAGAGAAAGCAGCTGACAGCTGGTGGGGTGATTTTACTCAGCCTCTAACAGTTCAGACTTCTCCTACTGTGGTTGCAAATGCTTGGACCTTTTCTTTGATAAGTAATAATTCCATCTGAGTTAAGAGAGCAGCACAAAAATGGACAGCAGATATGCCCCAAACTGGCACCTGTCCCACTAAACTTTTAAGCAGTCCTAATCTAAGCAGTAATGAGTCTCAGAGGGAGACAATGTCTCACCCTGGCTTTCATAGGGTTGATATTTTATAAAAAAAAAAAAAAAAATCAGAACTTTAATATAAAATGCCACACTAATGGCCTAACTGCTCATTTCAGTGTCACTGTGGGGTTCACATTAATTCTAATTTATTGACAAGAAAATTAATTACACTTATGAGGGCAGGATGGCACCTTTAGTGTAAAACATTTCATCTGATCTCAGGCATACCTGCAACATGTTCCTGCAACATGTTTTGGTCTTCCTAGTGATATGTCTTTTGCTGGCACAGGCAACCTGCAGCAGAGGCATGGCTGAATCAAAACTACATGTGCTGGGAGAAATGAAGAACTTATTTCTCTCTACTGCCCAGGAAAAGTCAATCCAGAAGCAATTTGTTAAGTATTTTATTCCATTCCCTTCCTGGAATAATTTATGCTCTTGAACATTCCTTAATGTATAGCTAACAAGAAGCTTTGGACTATACAAGTCTTTATAAATATTTCAGTTATGGGTAGGCCAAGTGTAGAGTCTAATTACTAAAAACAGCACCATATTAAGGCAAACCAGAAAGAAAATCAGTTGAATACAGAACCCTGAAGGACCACCATTTTATATTTCAAACTCTGGCCTTTCTTCTGCTGTACAAGTGGAAAGAAGTATGCAGGATAAATGAGGGAGCTCTTTAGCTGACCGAATGCACGCATTCAAAAAGTTTGGAAAAATAACCGGAAAATTCACACTGATCCAGATTTCCTTTGCTTCTGTTTTCTGATGTGCTCTTTCAGCTAAACTTCTCCTAGAAGAGCTATAAAAAAATCCACACTGGAAATCTACAACATTCATACCACCTTGGGTCAGCCAGCTGGGTCACTTGCCTCAAACATTTTTCCAGCTGTTGAGAAACGTTCTCTCACAAGTTCTGTTTGTCCACCTTTCCTTCCTAGATTTTTAAGTGGTTGGCTGTCACGCTATCATGGCCTCATATACCAAATTTGTTCAGTAGTCTTGTTTTCTCCTGTCCAAGTGAAAAAGAGGTAAAAGCAAGGTTCTAATATTGTGCATCCTTTGGTTTCATTGCTGCCAATAGCTCACAGACAGACATGACTACCATCACTGAGTTTTCCTTATTAGAACCCTCTCTGGACAAACATTAGTACTGAAAATTGATGTGCAGTCATAATGGTTCTTGAAAAGGGCTTACCCAATTCTTTTTTCCAATATAGATCTTCAGATTCTTTAAAGCATTGATCAAGCTGAGAATATAAATAGCTGACTGTATGTTGCAATTAGAATGGCTTAAAATCTTTTTAGGAGTTAAATTCTGAAGAAGAAAAGAAAATTCTTTTTCAGATTTAAATTTAAGATTGCCGCCCTGCAATCGTAAAAACATCTCTTCCAGTCTTTGTGGAAACCAGATACTCTGCTTGTCTAGTCTCACTGAAAAATTGATGACAAATTAATAAAAAACCATTAATTAATTTCACAGGAGACTAAAACAAATTGCCATGAATCTTGTTAAAAATTACTGTCAGGGTGCTGTATAAAAATATAACACATGAATTTTCTTTATTTGTACCAACTCCCTCTAACTCACACAGTTCCCTTCCTCACCACAATGTACTTGCTTTAGGCAAATGTGAAGTGGAATTTTACAAGTTTATTTTATTTGGCTAATATGTAATTCAAAATAGTTAAATCACTTGAAATATCAGATTTGTTTGAGGGGGGGAAAAAAGAGCCACCTGTAAAAAAAAAAAAAAAAAGAAAATGTTCCAACAAACATAATTTAAAACAAATGAGTGACTGTTGAGGTTTCAAATGGAAAAGAAAATTTGCTGTCAGCAAAGGGAATACTGGAGTCTAGCTGGCAAAGGATCTGGGAGAACACTGCTTGTCATATGCAATAGGAGGCAGATGCTCCAAGTAAAAGTAGAGCAAAGTGATATGGTACCATACAGCAAAAAGATCCAAGGCATAATTGTTGTATGAAGTCTATGGGACTTTAAAGTAGTTGAAGTTAGTCAGACAAAAATAAACACATTGTGCCTTATTTGGCAGAAACTGTAAAATTAACAAACAAAAATAGTTTCAAATATGAACTCATGTTTACTCGTTCTTTATGTGCAGCTGAAGTTAATCATGTGCTTCCAAACTCTGAACACAGGACTCACAGTCTTCAAATCTTTTAATGATTTGTATGTTTTCTTTCAAAGTATTATAGTCTTGTGTTTGACAGCAAATATACACATATTGATATATTTGAAAACTAATACACAGTGGGGTTGATTGAAAACATACAGGAATCAATAGGAAGCTTCTCATTGATTTTGACTGGAACTGAAGAAGACCCATAATCTGGAAACCACTATGATAAATCTTGTTCTCAGCAAGATGGTAGATACACAGATAACTCTTCCTAGCCTTCACCAGCTGCCTTCTGAAGAGACATTTTCCTCTTCCTCCCTTTCCTGTGGCTTTACAGTGAGTTACTCTTTAGCAAATATTTTTGCAATCAAGTCTATGTTTGCAGTTGAGATACACAGCTGGAATAAAAAGTCATCTTTGTGTATGGGCAAAGAACCCATGGGCAAAACTGGGATTTGCTCCTACAAAGCTGTGTTTAATCTTCACACCTAGAAACAAAGTAATAATACAGGGTTCACTCTACTCATGCAGGAAGTCACATGCAGATTACCAGAAGAGATTTGACAAATTCTTGCATTTAAATGTCTTTCAACCATCCTCAAGAAAAGAAAAAACCTGAATGGAGGGTTGTCAGGTTGAGGGGACTACTCTTCCACTCTCTAAAGTCTGTTTTCTTTCTTAATTCACTCCCCACTCCCCATTCTATTTGAATGCATTTAGAGCAGTCTTAGTGCCATAATTAAAGACAATTTTTAATGCCCTTAATCATGGGTGGAAGAAAAGGATTTCTGAAAGCATGAGATTAGAGAGACAAGTTTTATTCTACAAAGGGTAAGAGTGTATTTTAGTATCAAAGCCCAGGAAGCCAAATTAAAGAACATCCTTAATTCTGTAATTCAATTGATCTGCTTTCATAAGTGTTCTCTCCTATAATTATTTGCAGGATTTCTGCACATGGATCCAGATGCACACATGCTAAAGCAAGTGGCATCATATCATCCCAAACCAGAGTAAGGAAGGGATGAATCACAATCTGCTAAGGGTTGTCAGAAACAACGTGGCTTAGTGCAAAATGGCTTTATATTGTAAGAGTTTGGTATCAAATGGTCATGACACATCCCTCGGGATTGTTTACTTTGTGATACATGACCCTCTCTGTATACCATAGGACTGGCTTGGACTTTGCAGAGGTTCAGAAAACTTTGCAACCAGTTGACAGCTGTGTTTCTCTGGTGTGGGGAGGAGGGCTGCATGAATTTGATTCTGCTCAGATGTATGAGCTTCATTCAAACCAGATAAACATCAAGATTATTGAAGGACAAATCTAGACTAGGCACTCCTTCCCCTGAGGGAGCCGGGGGACTGGGGGCAATGACAACAAATTGGGTACTGAAACATCCCCTTCTTGTTCTCAGGGAAAGGAAATAAACACTACAGACAAAACTGGGCAAGCAATACCAAGTGGTCACACCCTTTCTAGTGTAACCAGTTTATTTTCAGTTTGTTCCCTTAATGTTATCCTAACATGACTTTCGCAAGTAACTAGGCAACCTTCAGTGTCCCACTGCCGAAACAGTTCACTATCGGCTACAGGGGAAAGTGCAGAGGCGCTTCCATGCCTGGGCTACACTGCCGCCTCACGGTACTTCTGCTACACAGCTCCCGTTTTTTCCCCTCTAAAATTCCACAAAGTCCATAATCAAAGAATAGTTAACCTATGAGTCTGCTGGTAAAACAATTCTGAAAAAGTCTGTCCTTGTGCCTGTACTATTCAGTTGCATTATTAGCAGGGATAAGGAAGAACAGACTCTCCCATTTACTTCTGGAGAGACGTAAACTGGAGAGGGGCAAAGGATCAGAACGCAGAGTTCTTTGTAAAAGTGGAAGAGTGGTCTGAATGTCAGGATGTAAATCAGTGGTTTATACCTGAAAGCAGAGAGCAGGAGCCAGCAAAGAAAAGGCAGGCAGGGAGCACTGGGGCTGGCAATAATCCTTCAGGAAAGAATTCGGCATCGTAGTGTCTCACAAGTGAGTGTTGTTCAAAAATGTTCTACCGCTGTGAAAAGGGCAGGTGTTACACAGAGCTTTATCAAGAGGAATGTTATCTGTAAGGTGCTGGGAAATGGAATACAAGAGAAGAAGGATGACTCTGTAAAAATCACAAAGTACAAATAGTTGGTTTCTTTACAGAGCTTTCCATGAATTTATTTCACAAAATGTTTGTTTGGAGCATTTGACTGAGCTTCACAGACACAAAGTCTAGGATCTTGATTTTGAATAAAACTATACCTTTGTATATACCTGAAAGATATGTATGATTTCAAAATGCAGAAGGATTGAACTGAGCCCCAACCACAATTTTTCAGTGAGACAGCAACAACAGAAAATGTCTGTTTTCTTTTCTCACAGTTTTCAAGCTGATCAATGTTACATTCACATAACTCTACCATAGATGGGCTTACCCAGAAGAGTAAAGTAACATCTCTTTTCCCATGGGACTTTACTATGCAAATGGATAGAACATTTTATACAGCAGTGTTTCTCTGTATGTTTTAATACTAATTGCTTCTGGGACTAAAAAAATATTAGAAAGTTAATATAATGGGAAGCACAGAAGCATAAAAGGATAAATAATTCAAGCATGAAAAATTACATTATAACTTTATTGGCATGTTGCTCCTTCAAGATGTTGATACTTTCCAAATAATAATGCAGAAAAGCAACCAGAATGATGAACAAAAACGATACTTTCTTAATCCGTTTTTCTATCACCACTAGAAGCAAAACATCTGGAAGATCCTAGAAAACTGCTTCTCTTCCAAACTCCAATGACTCCAAAGGAAACAAATCATCTGAAAGATTTTGACAGTATAATTGTTCTAATTCTCCCATCTATGCTGCTGTCTAAAGCAGGAACTACTAGGAGATGTAGAACAGAATGGGAATTAGTCAGAAGGGATGGGAGACAAAACAGCAAAATAAAGATATTTTCTGTGAGAAGGGGAGAGAAACAACGTGGACCTGAGAAAAGGAAGAGAGGAATACTGATAAAATAAATGTTTGGGCAAGAAAATCAAATGAGAGTGGGGAGGACAGGAAGAAAAATGGGAGGAGATAAAACAAATGGAAACTCAGAGAATAATGAGAGAAAAAGAATTCTTCCCACTGAGCAGTTTGCAACAGAGTGTAGTATATCTACAATGGGAGGATGCATCTGGAGTGAAGCTGGTAATACAGGTTTTAAACATGGAAAAGGAACTAAGATTACATCTGTTCTGTCTGATAATTTAATTCTTCAGTTCAGTCCCAGGACCTGGTTCCCTGTCATTCACATCTGAACATGCTCATCTACTTGTGTGCTCTCTCTTGGAGTTAACTGGCTGCTTCCCACCAGGAAGAAGCCGGGGCAGGGTTCTGGAAGCTGCTGCGTGACCAGCATAGATAAGTCAATGCCACCATCCTTCCCAGTCTGCCTCCAAAGCAGAGGCAGCTCTCCGTGCCACACAGACCCGCACACCGCCGAGCACAGAGCACAGTCACACTGCGCAGTGCCGTCCAAGCGCCACTCAGAGGGGCTGCTGCACGGCCTCCCGCTGCCTCGAGCGTTTGGAATTAAATGAACACGGAGAACAGATATTACAACTTCAGGCGCCACCATACGGTGCTGCTCAGGAGACCTGGGCAAACACATCCCAGTGCGGATTCTCCCACGGAGGAAGTGAGGCTGGAGTGATGTGGCCACGAGCTGTTCCATGGCAGCCGTCCTGGCTGCCTGCTGTGAGTGAGATCTGCAGTGGCAAGGAGGGAAGAAAAATCAGGCAGCAATCTTCGGGATGCTGGAATGAGGCGGAGATTGCTTCCTCCTGGATGCAGAAAGGCAAGGAACTGGGGCGAGTCCTGAATGCTGGACGCTCCCCTCTGCCAGTGGCATCCATCTGTAACAGCAGCTGCAATCCGAAAAATGATAACATTTTAGGATCACACCCAGAACATTAGAAAACAAAAAGTTTTGGCTCACTGCCACCTAACACACCCTTGATGTAATACTAGAGTCACACATGGCAAGGTACTCCATTATGAAATATTACACAATCACCTTTCATTAAATAATTTTCTAGTGTCATTCTCTGCTTATGATTTTATTGTGTTTTCCTTTTTGTTGTTTACATCATTAATATATTAGCTTTCTGCATTACTTTTCTTTAGGACAATTTAATAATTTCAGGATGTTTTAAGAGTCTTTAATACAGAAAACATACAAATATTAATGAAATACCAAGAAAAATAAAGAAATTGGCAGAGGTAATATAAATCAATGTTTTACTGTATTTCCAGAGAGGACACAAATGAGTCCTTTCCCATAAAAAATAACTATTTCCCACGACTATTAGAAATGTTAATAACATATCAGTCTATAATTGTGTAACTATACAAATTTCTTTGCTTTTTTCTTTCATTAGGAGAAGAAACATGTAATGAACACTGAACATGAAATAAGCTTAACTGCATTCTTTTGTAATAATAACAGTAATAATAATTCTTCCTTTGAGCAGGAGCATGTCCACAGTTAACAATTGTTCACAGATCTCTTGAAACCTTTACTTCACAATGTTGCTTGGTGAAGTTGGCACGTGAGTTTGCCAGAAGCTTTCTGTCTCATGTACAGATACCAGAATGCTTCATTCTCTTAAGGAACCTCATTTCTAGAATGTGAAAACTATTAAAACTGGTGAATCCTTGTTCTGACATGTACTGCAGGAAATTCTGACAGCTTCAGAATCCTCAGAGCAAGTCATCCCAGTCCAGGTGCCACTTGGCTTTGCTATAAACCTGAGTGGGGCAGGAGGACACTCCTATTTGTGTTCTGTGAGTCTCACTGAGGTAGCTGGTGTGTGCATGAATCCATCGGGAATCTCTCCAGGACTGTGCAGAGTGATTGAAAAAATGCAGCTTGCAAAATTCCAGACAGAGATGGTTACACTTCACAAATGGCCTGGGACCTCTGGATCTGTCACAGCACCTTGGAAGCCCTGGGGAAAATCTTACACAGACCTTTGGGATAATGTTTTCTCCAGCAGAGGAGCCACTCCCTGCCTGCAGAACAACATCTGCAGCAAGTCCGTGCTCACTTTCCCAGCCGTGAAGTGGTACAGACTGAAGACACCCTAGGAAAAATGCCTTCTGAAGCAACAGATCAACCCATTCACTTTGCTTTTCATTCTCTTGGAGGCCAGCTGCTGTTGTTGCTCTGGTTGCTTCATCAACATTGTCTAAATTTGCTTAGCAGTGCAGAGCACACTTACAAAATTCAAACTTCCAAAAATTTGCATGCCAAAAATGACTCCTCAAGAAGTCCCTGTATAGACTTGCCTTTACCAGCGTGTTAGCAAGAACTGCTTCATCCCCTGTGCTGAGCTCTGTGCAACCTTCAGGACTACTCAGCAGACACATTTGTGATGCCAACAGGTGAACAGAACTTACTTTCTATTGTTTTGTTGGTTTTGTTTTTTGCTTTGGGTGTTTTTTGAGTATGGGGTGGGGCAGAGGAGGGTGCATTATCTATCAGCTGTATCTGTTCAGTGTTCAGCTGCAGGGTTATGCTAGTGCTGCTGTCAGCAGTGCTCGGGGAAGCAGAGCAGAGGTGGGAGCCCACGGCCAGGTGTGGAGCCAGGGCAGCAGTGCCAGGGGGGTAACCTCGCTTGGACACTCTGCAGCAAACCCGCATCCAACCTTAGAGTGTGCCCAGGGCTGGCAGCAGGAAAAGGGGAGGCTGTTCTGGAGAGATCAGTAGGTGTGGTGTGATGAGAGGACACTAAAACACTAACTTAAATATTAACTTTGCTGTGTATTTTCCAGGGGATGGATGCCTGTGACATTACAGGAACCGCTTCAACAGTCACTTTATCCATTTACAAATGAGGGAACGTGCAGGCATGGAGCAGCTCGCACAGAGCAGCACAGCAAAGCCAGCCCTGAGGCGCAGCCCCCACCGACAGTGTCTGAGGACAGCGGCGGGGACGTGCCCTAATCCCACCTGTCCTCTGAAATCATCCAGTCCAACCTATGACCGAACATCACCACATCAACCAGACCAGGGCAGCGAGTGCCACGTCCAGTCTGTCCCTAAACACCCCCAGGGACGGCGACCCCACCACCTCCCCGGGCAGGCGAGGTCATTCCAACGACCAATCACCCTTTACGTGAAGAAATCCTCCCTAACGCCCAAAACTCCTCCTGACGCCCAGGCCGAAGCAGATCCGTGGTAATCCCGACGCCAACAAACCGGGGCCCTTCCCACATTTAATGACCTTTAATGACCTTTAGCGGCTCCTGGAGCCCGGCAGGCGGCGCTGTCCCGCCGCAGCGCCGCACCACGCCGCGCATGCGCGGACACGCAGCGAGAGGAGGCGGTCGCGGCCCGGGCGGCGGCGGCGGCTGAAGGAGATTCGAGGTCGGGGGTCCGCGCCAGGCGCTGCCGCCCCGCGCCGCCCCTGCCCGCCCCATGCGCAAGATGCTGCTGGCCGCGCTCTCCCGGGTGCTGCAGGGCCCGGCGGCCGCCGGGAGGACGGTGAGTGCGGCCGGTGCCGGCCCGGACGCGGGGGAGCGGCTGCCCGGGGTGGGGGGGGGGCGCTGCGGGAACCGCCCCGCGCGGGAGGGGGACGGGCGAGAACGGCCCGGGGAGTTGGTGCCGGCCGACCAAAAAAAAGAAAAAAAAAGAAAAAGAAAAAATAAAGAATATCAAACAAACAAACAAAAAGATTTGTTTGGCTTTTTTTCCTCTCCGAAGACCGTGAAGCTCCTCAGTGACAGTAACATGGTCGCCGCGTGCAGGAGCTCGCTCTGTAAGGGCCTGGTGGCGCAATGCTTTAATTTATGCCGTTCCGTGTATAGTTTGACAGTCCAGATCAGATCCCTCTCAGGGGTAATGAACACGCGCTGCTGGGCCCGTTTGGAGCTCAGCGCCTGACTGAGCTGCACCACCCCCTCAGCCCAGCCCCTTGCAGTCACTGCATGCCTTTTTCTTTCAGAGTTTGTTGGTTTTGTGTCATCTGCTGTGTTTTATCTCCTTCGTGTTAAAAATCATGCTTTTGCCTCTTCGTTCTTCTTATTCCACTGTAATGACTGTGGCCATAAAGGGAAAAATTAACCCTGCTGAGGAAAAAATTGTTGGCGAGATCGGAGTTAAAAAGGTGCTTTCTGGTTACTGGAAGCTGCCTTTTTGCCATGGAGAGCAGATCCGTGTCTGTACCCCTGTTCTGAGGCAGCTCTCTCACCCAAGCGTTCACTACTTATGAGTGATTGTATTTGTGAGAATCACACAAGGGAGCATATTTATTGGGAGATCTTCCTATGTGTGTTGGGGCTTCATATCTAAAAGTATTTTCTAGTTCACAAGTAAAATATCTGGAATTTTGCATATTAAATTAAATTTTGCAAATATAACTGCCTAAAATTAGTCCTTTACTACAAGTACTCAGCCTGTTCCTGAGATACTGCATTTTCCTGGAACGCCAAACTTGGATATCTTAGTATAATTGATTTTTGGATCCTAGCGCTTACCAATACGGTAAATACTTGCCTTGAATTGCTTCTAGGCACCTGTAGTGAAGGCATAAATTACCAAATAAATAGAAGTAGGCTTAATCCACAAAGCATTGTTTCAGTTATGCTTTGAGCACTTTCCAGACTTTACAGATGGATTTCCGTGTATGGAAACTACCACTTGCAGTGTTGTGTTCTAGTTGGCTGATAATTTGCTGACTTCTCCTGCCCTAATTGTTTGGTACAGCTACTTACTCTTTTTTTTCCTTCCCTCTTTTTTTCCTTCCAAATGCTGCTAACCTAGGGAGCTGTTAGTGAGGTAAGGCCTCAATCAGTCTTGTCAAGGTTTGCTTTTGATACCTGTACTGGCCATGTGTCAGAACTTTTGTACAGTCTCCTCAGTGTTGCTTTTATGCCCCGTGTTCAGGGCAGGGGTTTAACCAGGTGGCCTAAAGACTCCCCCTCCCAATCCCAGCTATTCTATGATTCTGCAGATCCCAGACTGTTGATTTATTTCCAGCTCTGGAAGTAAAATAGCTTTTCTTCACCAGTAATACTGATGCATTGTGGTAAACAGTGTAGAAACCTGGTTTAAATTAAAACCTTAAATATTTAATCTGATAAAAGGGCAGGGGGGAATTGTTACTGCTAAATCAAAACTGCAACAGAGTAGGTAACCAAGATGGATTGAGAAGTGTCTCCTGTTTTTTTTTTTTTTTCCAATCTTCATACCTGTCAATCAGACCTTTCTTTGGAAACAGTGACATTCTCAAAATTTTGAAATAATTAACCTTGAGCTAAATTTAGGTGAATCTCCTGACTGAATGAAATTGTTGTGTAACTTAATTAAGCAATACAGTTTAGCCACTGCAGATGTGGTGTGTTCCTTGTCTGTGGCCACAGTGCATGCATGGACACATGCCCATCCTGTCAGATGCTGCAGTGAAACACCCGTGTTCATTAGTCGATAACCTGTGTTCCTTCTTCAAACAGACCAGTAATGTATCTTCAAACATCTTTATCTCTCCCCTGCCATGCCCCCTTTCTGTTCTGTGTTTCACATATCCTCAGGTACATTCTGTGTTTCCATATCATTTTTAAGGAGTGGCCATGCTGTTGCTCACTGAAATACTCTGTCTCTTCATTGTTACTGTGTGTAATCCCCCCAACTTCTCTTCCTGTTGAGAAGAAAGAGTGGAATAGTTTGTACCTCAGAAATCTGCTGGGTTCTTTTTGTTTGTTTGGGGCTGGGGGAGGGTTGTTTGTTTTGGGATTTTTTTTTAGGTTTGTGTTTTGGTTTGGTTTTGGGGGTGTTTTTTTGTTCTATCAAGGCAAAATTCCAGTCAGCCCAGAGAGCCATTAAAATCTGCATTGGCTGTCTATCCTTGCATAGGCAATCTGGCATGTGAAAGGAAAAACAATTATTTTTGTGGTTTTGATGCTCTTCACAATCTCTTGAAACTTACTGGGTTTATTTTAGGTAATCAAGGATATTACAAATTTGAATTTTTTTTTAATCTTAATTTTAATTACTGGATTTTAAAGGACTTTAACACATTCATTCAGAATAAACATTCTTTAGCCTTCCAGGGATATACCACTGGTGCATCCATTATTTCAGTTTGGGAGTACTCTGAAAAATTATTTGAACATTTGCCTACTTGTGCTTGATAATTAAATACTGATCATGCTTTGGTTTTGTCTTTTTCTTAAGGCCTCTCGAGTGATGGTGGCATCCCGTAACTATGGAGACTTTGCAAGTGAAGCTTCCTTTGAGATTAAGGTAAAGAACACTTAATACTGGCATTCTGTGTAAGCATTTGTTGCACATCTTGACGTGATGGACTTGCTCCCATATTTTTTCTCAGTTAGGAGAGTACTGTTTGAATTTCCAGAACCAAAGCCCTCACTCTCTGACTGGACTACTCAGTGCAGCTGGAAGTAACCGTGCTTGGCAGTGTTTCTTAAGAACATGGAGTTGTGATTCTTTGCCGCTGTGATGCTGCAGTGTAGCTGTGAGAACAGAGTCGGAAGGGAGCTAAAGAACCTTTTCTGTTCTGAGGGAAGCATGTTTCCTTAATGCTCTTAAAGCAATTAGCTGGTGTTTGCAGCCTATCGCAAATGTGCATCTGATTGAGGTCTTTATGGGGTTTTGAGGAAAAAAATATGGCATCCTTTTAGTGCTTGATTTGGTGCTGCTCAAAAAACTTGTGTTATATTCTGTCAGCTTTCCCCCGTGCCTGGGTCTTAGGAAAAAGTGATGCTTCCATTGGCAGTAGCTTTTGTGCTGGCATTTCCATGCAGAAACTGATGAGAGAAAATCTGATAGAAATCAGTTAGTTTTTCTCCCCTGTTTGTCTGTGCCTGTAAAGTATTAAAATTGTTTCACAGGTGGAAGGGAAGGAACATATATTTATATGAAAAGTCCTTTTTGAACAGATAAGGATTTAACATTTGGTCCTGTGTTGATCACAAAACTGCAAAGTTTCTATTTTTGTGTGAACTTGGAAGCAGAGTTGTCTTAGGGTAGTGTGCCCATGTGTTATACCCAGTTCATCTAAGGTGTCAGTGGATTTGCTCTGAAGAGACTTTTGCTGTGATAAAAACTGTCTTTAACCTGTATAGAAGTGTTTTGGCCATTTAATCGGCACTGAGTAACTTGTTTGGTCTCTTCCACTGAACTTAGCTGTTTATTTATTATTATTATTTCATTTTAAATTTTTTAATTTATTTTGCATGGATGCCTAGAATCAGCCCTCCATCAGTAGAGTCCATGATCTGGGGAGGAAATTGTATTGCACACGTGGTTGAACTGGCAGAGTGGCTGGTGCAGCAGTGCTTTATTAATGCTTGTGGTAGCAGAGGAGAGGTCCAGTCTCTTAGGGCCAGAAACTGTTTTACAAAGGAAAGTCTCTGTCTCTCTTCTCACTTCATAAAGCCTCTGTAGCTCTTACTAAGTATTTGGCCTGTAACAACCATGTAAATGTTCCTTTTTTCCTTATTTTCTGAGGACTGTAGTTCATCTACTCCTTGTAGGTACAGCAAGGCTTCATTTTGTGAGTGTAAGTCTGTATTAAAAGTAAGGCTTTTATTTCCCTGAATTTGGAAACAATGCACAAACCTTGCAGTTATTTTGACCTATGAATTTAGGTTTGACTGGCTACTTTTTTTAAAAGGTATTATTACACTCTGAATTTGAAAATGGCACATCACAAAAAATAATTAAGTAATATTCACAAATAGGATGAATTATTTTCAGGAAATAACTACTTGTTTAACCTTGCAGAAATGTGACCTCCATCGCCTGGAAGAAGGCCCCGGTACCACGGCAGTGATGACTCGAGAGGAGGGGCTCCATTACTACAAGACCATGCAGACCATACGGCGCATGGAGCTCAAGTCTGACCAGCTCTACAAGCAGAAGATTATTCGTGGCTTCTGCCACTTATATGATGGTCAGGTAAGATTTTTTTTTTCTGGAGATTTTATATTGTTTTAGCTTACTTAACATCCTACATGCTCTTCAGAAGAGACAGGTGAGGTAGGAGAGGTGAAGGGGTGGCTCTGTGTGTTAGGGAGTTTCTTGACTGTAGAACTTGAGGTCACTGACAATAAGGTTGAGTGCCTGTGGGTAGGAATCGGGGAAGGCCAGCAACGCTGATATCCTGGTGGGAGTCTGTTATAGACCACCCAATCAGGATGAAGAGGTGAATAAATTATTGTACAAGAAGCTGGCGGATGCATCAAGATCTTCAGCCATCGTTCTTGTAGGAGACTTTAACCTGCCAGATGTCTGCTGGGAACTCAACAGAGTGAAGGAGAGGCAGTCTTGGAGATTGCTGGAGTGTATGGAGGACAACTTTTGTCTCAGCTAGTGAGTGAGCCTACCAGGGGCCTTGCTAGACCTGCTGTTTACAGAGAAGGGCTGGTTGGAGATGTGGTGGTTGGAGGCCGTCTAGGGCACAGTGTCCATGAAATGATGGATTTTTCAGTGCTGGTTATGCAAGGAGGGGCATCAATAAAACCTCTGCCCTGGACTTCTGGAGGGCAGATTTTGGCCTATTCCAAATGCTGATTCGGAGAGTACCTTGAGAAACAGCCCTTAAAAACAAAGGGGTCCAGGAAGGGTGGACATACTTGAAGAAATAAATCTTGAAAGTGTGGGAGCAGGCTGTCCCTGTATGCTGAAATGTGAGCTGGGGGGAAAGATGACCAGACTGACTGGCCAGGGAACTTTTGCAGGGGAAAAGAAGAAAGGGTTTATCATCTTTGGGAAAAGGGGTAGGCAACTTAGGAAGGTTTTAAGGATGTCATTGGGTCATGCAGAAAGAATTAGAACAGCAGAAGCACAGTTAGAACTTAATCTGGCCAATTCTATAAAGGATAATAAAAAGTGTTTTATAAATACATTAGTAGCAAAAGGAGGGCACGGAAAACCTCCATTCTTTGTTGGACATGGTGGCGGGGGGACACACAACAACAACGTAGTTACTGAAGATGAGGAAAAGGCTGAGGTCCCGGGAACCAGGAGCTGAATAGCGTCCCTGTAATCCAGGAGGAAGCAGATAGTGACCTATCGAGCCACTTGGATCCTCTAGTGTATGGAACCAGATGGGATCCATCCTAGCGTGATGAGGGAGCTGGCAGAAGAGCTTTCCGAGCTGCTCTCCATCATTTACCAACAGTCGGGGTTCATTGGAGTGGTCTCAAATGATTGGAAGTTGGCCAGCATGATGTCCATCCACAGGAAGGACCAAAAGGAGCATCCAGGGAACTACAGGCCTGTCAGCCTGACCTCAGTGCCTGGTAAGGCTGTGGAGCAGATCATTCTGAGTGCAATCACACAGCACCTACAGGACAGTCGGGGGATCAGACCCAGCCAGCACGGGTTTAGGAGGGGCAGGTCCTATCTGAGCAACCTGATCTCCTTTTATGACCAGGGAACCCACCTGGTGGATGAGGGGAAGGCTGTGGATGTGTCTACCTGGGCCTCAGCAAAGCCTTTAACATGGTCTCCCATAGCACTGAAAAAGCTGCAGCCCACGTCTTGGACAGGGGCACTCTGTGCTGGGTCAGGAACTGGCTCGAGGGCTGGGACTGCATCCAGTTGGTAGCCGGTCACCAGTGGTGTCCCCCAGGGATCAGTGCTGGGCCCAGTTCTGTTTAACATCTTTATTGATCATTTAGATGAGGGGACTGAGTGTACCATTAGCAAATATGCAGAGGATGCCAAGTTGGGGGGAGTGTTGATCAGCTGGAAGGCAGGAGGGCTCTGCAGAGGGACCTGGACAAACTGGAGAGATGGGCTGATTCCAGTGGGATGAAGTTCAACAAGGCCAAGTGCCGGGTCCTGCACTTTGGCCACAACAACCCCCTGCAGCGCTACAGGCTGGGCACAGAGTGGCTGGAGAGCAGTCAGGTGGAAAGGGACCTGGGGGTGCTGATCGACAGGAGGCTGAACATGAGCCAGCAGTGTGCCCAGGTGGCCAAGAAGGCCAATGGCATCCTGGCCTGCATCAAGAACAGTGTGGCCAGCAGGAGCAGGGCAGTGATCCTTCCCCTGTACTCAGCACTGGTGAGGCCACACCTGAAGTGCTGTGTCTATTTATGGGCCCCTCAGTTCAGGAAGATGTTGAAGTGCTGAGTGTTGTCCAAAGAACGGCAATGAGGCTGGTGAAGGGACTGGAGCACAAGCCCTATGAGGAGAGTCTGGGGGAGCTGGGGCTGTTTAGCCTGGAGAGGAGGAGGCTCAGGGAAGACCTCATCACTCTCTACAACTACCTGAGAGGAGGTTGTACCCAGGTGGGCATCAGTTTCTTCTCCCAGGCAATTAGCAACAGGACAAGAGGGCATGGGCTTAAGCTGTGCCAGGGGAGGTTTAGGTTGGACATTAAGAAGCATTAAGAATGACTGGGCATTGGAATGGGCTGCTGAGGGAGTTGCTGGAGTCACTGTCCCTGGAGGTGTTTCAGGAAAGACTGGATGTGGCAGAGTGGCTTGATCTGGTTGACATGGTGGTGTGTTGGGTCATAGGTTGGACTTAATGATCTCAGAGGTCTTTTCCAACCTAACCAATTCTGTGATTGTAGGGATTTTAATAGAGTGCAGAATAAATGTAGAACTGAGTATGTGTAGAATGTCTGAAGTTGTAGCTGGAACTATAATTTAGTTCATGACTCTTTTAAAAAACAATGTCTTAGCACAAAAGGGAATCCCTGAGATCTTGGGACAGCAATAGGGAGGGAGAGAGAGAGAGAGAGAAGGCACAGTGCAGCTGAAGATCAGCTGAATGTGAGAAATGAGCAACTGCAGCATGTTAAATTCAACACATTTGAAGGCCTGCATCTTCCTTCTCAAGCTTAATTGATGGGTTTTGTTTCCATGTCTCATGGATCATGTGCCCACTAAAAAGCAACATAAAAAACAACAGAAGAAGGAACTTCGTGACCTTACTGAAATTTTTCTGTCTGTTCATTATCCCCTGACATTTTTGAATTTTGGCTGTTGAGATGCTGTCAGATTTTTGCAGATTCTGGTTCCCTTCCCATGTGCCTTTGCTAGTCAGTCAGGTTGGAATTTGGAACCCAAGGCTGTTGTAGCTCCAGGCCTGCCAGCGACCCTTGGGATTTACGTCAGTCTCCTGTACCTGTTACCTGCTGATACTGGATGTATGTGGGATCAGAGCTCTTGCCACACTGCTGGCTGTGGAAGCTGTGTGTTTTTCTTCATTGCTAAGCTGACTTTTCCTTTGTAACAGGAGGCCTGCTGTGTAGGGATTGAAGCTGCCATAAAGCCTACAGACCATGTGATAACAGCCTACAGAGCTCACGGCTTTACCTACACCCGGGGAGTGCCTGTTCGAGAAATCCTCGCTGAACTTACAGGTGTGTGCTCAGGAAAACGAGGGTTCACATGCTGCTGTACTTATCAGAATTTTTTATTCAAATTATGATGTTGATTGCACAAAGTATACTGGGGCTTCAGAAGCACTTTAGTGACACAGCAGAATAAGTCAGTGTTTTAATTTTATGATGCAGCAACTTTTAACTATAAAAAGCAATTAATAAAAAAATGATAATAATAATAAAAAAGCACAAATTCACAAGATTTTTCTCAATACCATATGCTGTATTTGTTGTGCTGCAGCACAGTTTGGAAGTTGCTGGTGGTAGGCATTTGATCTCAGTGGGACAGGGTGTTACCTTCCCTAGGAGATTTGGATTTTCAGAATTATGCTGCTGAAGTCTTAGGAAGAGGGTTATACACTGCCTGTAATCAACTGAATGGTTTGGGAAAATTTGACTGTAAGAAGGATATTAAATTATAATCTAGATTGAGATTTTGCAGAAAGGAGAGATGGCTATTCACAGTATGGTCGAGGATGGAGCAGGGAAGAGAGGAGAGGATCAGCCTGCTGAACTCTGAGATCTGTGAACAGATGCCAGAAGTGAAAAATTATTAAGGAGCTTGAAAGCCTTTATGAATCACGGGTATAATAAAGACTTGATCTGAGAATCTGCATGCTTGAAATGTTAATATAGGAAAGCATGTTTTGGGGCAGAGAAGAGGTATGATTTTGTATACAAAGAGCATATGTGTGTGCTAAGAATGCATGTTAATAACATGCACAAAAGCCCAGAATCTAGTGGGTGATCGATTTGCCAAGAGTCACTGGATACTGATAAGACAGAAAGTAAATGAGGATATTGTCATGACTTGAAGCCTTCTGTTGGTCCTGAAACTACAAATACGAGTGATCATGTGGTGGGGGTTTTTCTTCATTTCATGACACACATCATTTTCTGTAGCATTATGCTTGGCTTTAGTGGGGCTCCTTTAATTGGGAAAGAGCAGCTGCAGTACAGAGACTGTTCTAAGAAATGACACTTGGGGAAAGTTCTGGAGAGGAGTGCTGCTAGAGCCCTTTCCTGGAAAGAAAGACCTTGACTAAAAATGCCAAACTGAGGACAGCTGGAGTTACAGTGACCAAAAAATAACAGAATCAAAAGGCCTTTGAAGTAGAGTAACCCAAAACAAGACAAGTAGGTGAGATCCTATAGGAAACAAGTTATAGATAAAGGACTTTTCAGGAGAACTGACAATTACATGAGAAATGGGTTTGTATTCTAAGTAGAAAGTGTAGCAAAAAGTGACATTGTTAATCAGGAGTTCTTAAATACATTCTAAAATACAAGAGAGGATTGTACAAAAAGTGGAGGGACTTACTAAAGTTAAATTACACTTAATCAGAAAACTTTTTCTTAAAATCAGACTTTTCTTTCTCCTTTGGCCCTAGCTGTCAGAATCTGTAACAGTTCACATGAAACATATGAAAGGTATGAGAAAGACCAATAGTAAAAATGATCTACCATTAACTAAGAAAGAGAAGTACAAATTCCAGAAAGAGATCCACTTCTAAAATAAACCCCAAACCCACCACCAAACAAGCTGTGCTTATTAGAAATACAGTAAAGTCCTCTGCAACAGGTAACAAGACAGATGAGAATAAGAAATGGGCTGATGAGAAATTGCGTCCTTAGTAGATTGGCTCATTTAAACAGGATTGTTGCAATGCCTCATGAATCACTAGTTATCTTCAAATTACAGCTTGGATAAAGCTGGACTGGGTGACTTCTTATGTTAATACTGGGGTGGAATGGGGAGCTGTAAGTTGTTGGGGTTTTTTCAGTGTCCTATTTGTAATTTTTACTTGTAGTTATTGTCAAAGGGAAGACAAATATAAGTCATTGCAACATATTTGGAATAATATTCGTGTCTTGTAGATGCCAAAAGTAATAAGGATTGTATATACCTCTTGCAAATTATGTATATGAGAAATACAGACCTTGTTGTCTTTTATGAAACACCCCATATTTATCAGAAAGTGCTTTTGTACAGTAAGACATTGAAAATCCTTGGTTGGTCTTAAAATTACTTCTTAATCTCATTCTGTATTTCCAGAATTATGTTTTCATTATTGTTCTCTTTGTCCCCCCCTCTTATTTGTGAGATATTTAACCATGAATTCTTAGGAGAAAGGCCATTGTGTCTTTGCTCCACATGACAGCAATTACATGGTCTTGGTGTTACTACCTTTAGGAATTGCATTAGATGTTCCCATTTGCACAGTATTTTTCCTTTGAAAAATAAATCACTTGTTATTCGTGTTTCAGGTCGAAAAGGAGGATGTGCAAAGGGAAAAGGAGGATCAATGCACATGTATACCAAAAACTTCTATGGTGGCAATGGTATTGTTGGTGCTCAGGTATGTACATGACTTCGAAGTACAAGCTGAATTTGGCTCATGTCCTTTTGCCAGCTTTTCCTCTCAGTTTTTGTGGTGTGAGCTTGATGTGGATACCATTGCCCTCTGGCTCTGTCTTACTCTGTTTTGCTCACCATTTTGTAAACTGTAGCAAAAATGAATCAGACTAAGAATACAGTTCATGTTTGTATTTTGGCTGTAACACCAATTGGAACAAATGGAAGTGGGTGGGTAACAACTTGTTTGTTGAGCAGGTCCCTAACAGCATAAATGTCTGCTTACAGTTCGCAAGGTGCCTATCTTCAGCTCCTGTAACATTGTTTACAATTCTGGTTTGTGCTGTGCTCTGTGACAGGTTCCCCTTGGAGCCGGGATCGCGCTGGCCTGTAAATACTTCGGTAAAAACGAAATCTGCCTGGCGTTATACGGGGACGGTGCCGCCAATCAGGTAAAGGAGCATTGTCTGGGGTGGCTCTGAGGGGTGTGCCTGAGAGTAACCAGTTTTCCTTCTGGGAACTGTGAGCTCTGCCATTCCTGTGAGGAGTGGGAGAGCACCTTCTGTCCTGCCTGTGTAGTACCTGCAACGCAGGCAACGTCTGCCTCGGAACTTATGCCAAGATTGTTGTGTTGGGCTTCCCGCTACAAGAACACTTTAGGAAAGGAGTCCAGTGATTCTGAAAAGGCAGATCCTGGACAGAAAGTGGACAGTGCACACCCTCAGTCCTACAGCTCACTGTAGTTTTTCTCCAGGCTTTTGTTGTGCTGTTCACTGAGATGAACTTCATGTAGGTAGCTGGGCATCTTGCAAATTTTGGAAACTGTCACCTCTTATTTGAGTTGTCTTAGGCATTTGAGTAGGGATGTGTTTCAAGAAACGTACAGTCCTCAGAGGGGTGATTCAGGCGAACAGTTAATCGGTAGGTGCTCTTTACATACCAGGAATGTAGCCTATTTTTTGTCACACTTTGGACCTGTGCAAACATCTGTTCTTCTCCATCCCCATTTTGAACTTGGCCCTTGTCCCTGGAGTGGAGGGAAAGTTTTTTGGCTCCTTCTGTTCCACAATGCTCTAGGTACTCAGGGAATGAGCAAGGCCAGTGGTTAATTACATGATCATTACACCAGTCATGGGAAGAAGGATTTCCAGACACTCTTTTTACCCCCTTTCCAGTTGCCTACAGTTCGCCTAAGTGTGACACCCTGAAGTGCCTGTGCTGTCAGGAGAGCTCTGAATGATGGCAGTGAAGGTGACAGTGCTGCTGAAAAGGGAGAAACATGTCTCTTAGGTTTCTGAAGACAGAGGACAGAGCATTCTCACAGAGCTGCTTACTATTGACATTCCAGCCAGGGTCTTCATCTTATCAGCTGAGACATTAAGCCAGATAAGCAGTTGGTGGTTTAGAGTATACTGAGTTTCCCACTTTGAAAGCACAGGTGGAGATCTCAGTTCTTGATTTTCCCTGTCTTTGACTTCAGAGTAGTAAGGCCGATGCAGTCACTGTGGTAAAACTTTACTTTGCTGTAGCAGCATCCTGCCAGGTTAATCACCACGTTTTTTATGACTTGCTGAAATACCTCAGTTAAATTTGAAGGATTTGTGCTACCCTAACACAGATACTGATAAAGTGTAGCTTCTCTTTTATTCCTTCTGAGCTGCTGCAAGGTACTGGTTTCTGATCACTTTTAGTATTAAAGTTTCTCCTAGCTAGACCTCTGCAACTGTTGGGTTTTCAGTAGAGCCTGATGCTTGAAGGCTGAGCTCCCTGACCACACGTAACTTACTCTTTATCTCTCAGGGCCAGATATTTGAAACGTACAACATGGCTGCCTTATGGAAGTTGCCTTGTATTTTTATCTGTGAGAACAATCGATATGGAATGGGAACATCAGTTGAAAGAGCTGCAGCCAGTACTGACTACTACAAAAGAGGATACTTCATTCCAGGGCTCAGGGTGAGTAGTCACAGGGGTTTTTTGAGGGGGGGGGATGTGTGTGCACATACCTGCACAATACATACATAAGTATTCCTTTTATTTCTACATATATTTGCTTGAAGCTGAATTCCTGTTGCACTTGTGGAAGTACTGAAATTGGAAGTTTGTAGGCTGTCATTTTTTTGCCTTAACGTGTAGTTTCTCTTTGTCAGGTGGATGGCATGGATGTTCTCTGTGTTAGAGAAGCAGCAAAGTTTGCAGCTGAGTACTGTAGATCTGGAAAAGTAAGTCTGTATTATTCTTTCTCCAGAGGTGAAACTCTTAGCCAAGTTATTGCTGCACAGGAAGTTTTCCTCATCTAGCCCATTTTCTCCAGTTGCTGTTGAACTTTATTTGACCTTTATTTCCCCTTTTCTCCACAATATTGAGCCCATATGCAGTTGAGTAGTTCTCTAATTTCTGTTAGAATTTATTAAGATGCAATTTATTAACAAACACTTATTATATGTATTATTTATACTGTCATCTTTTTCCCCATTTCTCTCTCAGTGAAATTCTGTTGTGAAAGGTGTCATGCCTGCCAGGCAGTTGTGTTTTTTGTGATTAGTTTGGGGAAGCATCAAGTAAAGTAATAATCATTCAATATTTGTAAGAAATGGCAAGTAAAGTAAAAGTTTTGTGACTCGGTGTTAGTGTCTGTCACCCAAATATGGTTTTGAAGATCTTTAATACTTGGTGATGAAGGTTCTGCAAGTTATAGTCTTACACTGAAACAACAGGTAATTTGAAATATTCTGAATAATGGTGGAATGACATTTTGAGAGAGGCAATTGTTTAATGCTGCTCAGTAAGAATATGAGAGTAAATGCTTAAAATATCAATATAAGGTTCAGTTTGAAAAAATTATGTTTCATTTTACTGAATGAATCTGTATGTGCTAATGTTACATAAATTGAGAAGAAAGCATTGAATTAAACTAATTGATCACTAGTGCAATTCACCAGCCAATGATTGCTGCTGTAACAAGTTGGTCACCTGTAGTAACACTCTCTGTATTGTTTTTTCATTTTAAGGGCCCTCTTGTGATGGAGTTACAGACATATCGTTACCATGGCCACAGTATGAGTGACCCTGGAATAAGGTACTGTCACATTCTTTCTTAGCACTTACTGAAATCAAGTAAGTATTGATGGTCAAATCCTAAGAGATGAAACTCTTAAATTCAGTGTTTAAACTGGCATTTAAACATTATGATGAAATTGTTATGATCACTCATCTCATTGCTCAGTTGTTATCTGTGGCCATGTAACATACTTTCTTTTACTTTCAGAATTAAGAGATTTGGTTTTAAAACAAGCACAGAATCAGTTAAACTTCTGTGCTTTCTATTAATAAATTCTGCTTTCAAGTGTGACTTTACGGTGTGTCCTAAATAAGCTTTGACCAAAAAGCAGCATGCTTTTCTGGGGTTTTTAGGGTATTTAAAGGCTTGTAAGGTAAAATTGTAGGAACAGCTTGGACTGTCCAGTCAAGAAGAACACTACTTCCTAAAAATACAAACATACACTAGCATTGCACCAACTGACAAATCTGAATTTGTCTTTATGAAGTAGAGCTGTATCCCAGTATTTTGTTGGAAACTTGCAGTGAATTGGAAGCAGCTTCCTAAAAGGGGATGAGAAGGAGAAAACAGCCTCTCATGGTAACTGTCCCAGACTGGGATTGCTCCCCTTTCCCTTGGAGCTACTTCAGCTCAGTTGGCACGTATAGATCTGTGAGGTTCTAGATGTTGCTGTACCATCCTTTGAGTGATTAATGTTCTGTATTTTCATTGCATCCCTGGCTGTGTGGACACACCTTTCTCTGAAAGTGAGCTGTGTCCAGAACCTGCCCTCTCTTGAAGGGCACCCCTGAAGAAGTTCATGTCTTTGCCTGTCTTGCTCCTAGCTATCGTACTAGAGAGGAAATCCAAGAGGTGAGAAGCAAAAGTGATCCCATCACTTTGCTGAAGGACAGAATGGTCAACAACAACCTTGCTAGTGTTGAAGAACTAAAGGTATGGCTTCTGGTTGCTATATAAGGAAGCTCTTGAGCAGTCACACACCGGTGATATCTGAAAAGCACATCACGGGTAGCGTCCATTGCTCGTTCTTTGTTCTTTAGAGTTTGCTTTAACATCACTTCTGTCAGTGAGGGTGAAGCTTTGTTGCACCCCAGCTAATGAAGTTGTGTTCTGCTGGAAAGGCCTTTTCCTTTTGGGTGCTGAGTAAGGCTTTGGGTGTCATTTACTGAGAGACAGAAATCAAAATTACCCAGGCTTGCTTGACTCCCTGGGAAGGGGTAAGTAAGTCTCAGAAAGGGAAATTATGAATAGGGAAAAATCATAGTGAAGGAGTCAGGAATCCTCTAAGCAAATGTTGTAATTCCTTTAGTCAACTCTGTCTAAAAAATAATAGTACTGACACACTGAGTATTCCATGGAATCAAAACAGAGTATGTAGAGGCTCAGTGGGGTCATGCTCCTCTGTCAGTACATTACTGGTACTACTCAAAATGCTGCAGCTTAGCAGGGAGGGAATTTTTTATAGGTTTTTAATTTTATGTTTCTAGACAGCGTTAACTAATTCTGGCCAATACTTAATTGTCGCATTTAAATTCAAAATTAGGATGCTTTTTTTTTTCTGAGCTGTCATCTAATAAGCATCCATTTTTGGTTTAGGAAATTGATGTGGCAGTAAGGAAGGAGATCGAGGAAGCTGCTCAGTTTGCTACCACTGACCCAGAGCCTCCCCTGGAAGAACTAGGTCACCACATCTACTTCAACGAGCCACCCTTTGAAGTGCGTGGCCCAAACCAGTGGATAAAGTACAAGTCTGTCAGCTAAAGACCTTTTTGTTGATGTAACTTATTCATAAGAATAAGTGAATGCTTTTACAGGAACTATAATGACTCAGAAACAACCTTAAGCTTATTTAAAAGCTCTTTCAAAAGAGGAAATGTGTAAGGAAATCCATCTACATGTGGATTTCCTTAAACATGCTGAATGTTGTTTCAGAAGAAGCTAAGAGAAAGCAGTGATTTATTTAAAGTGCTATATATTTGCTTTACTGACTTTCTTTGGATTGCTGTATGTGTTATGTACAGTGTAAAAAAAATAATTAAACTTTAACAACCTTTATGTAGTGGTCTGTGTGCTTTGTTTCTTCATGAACTGCTTTTCCAGAAAACCCACCAAAGGCACCATTATATGCTTTGGTTTTGCTGCAGAAAAGTCACTAATTGAAAACACGACACCAGGCTTTTTTTATAGTTCAGCTTTAATACAAAAAGCTGTATAAATTCACCTGCAAAGAGGTGACATGCTCTAGCATATCCCCTCCCTGCTCAAACCATCAGCTGGCAGAACTGTAGCACACTTTAAGTTCACAGTTTTCACAATGCTGAAGCCAATTCAGGTGTGTGGTACCTGGTTTGCAGACAAGGTTGGGTTTTGCTCAGCTAATGCTTTGTATTACATTGATAGGCATTGTGTGCATTACCCTGTCATAAATAATTTAAGTGCATTGACACCGACTTAAAAGCTGTTCAAACAAGCTACACAATTGTGCAAAACCTGCAAGGCCACTGTACATATAAATATATACATCTAATAATTTAAGTGTTGGGAATGTACTTCATTTGCTTATTCCCATTTCCTGTTCTTCCAAAGCCTTCTGCACTGAGGTTTTTCCGGAGGCTTGGCGGTGGTTTAGTATTGCATTCCAGATTCTGCAGCGAAGGCCACCCCTGTAGGAAGGAAAACGGAGAACAGTTAAGAAAACTCCCTCCTCTCCATTGCTTTAAAGTGAGCAAGAAGTACAACTGGAAATCCCATGGATAGACCATTTATGATCTCTCAGTACACAGTACATCGGTCTACAGTACACAGCAAACTTTTCTAATGGTTACAGCTAAAACTTCCAGGTCAGCCAGGGGTTAACAGAACATGATAAAGGTCTCAAATCAATGGGTAAAGTTCTTTATGCCTATTTTCCATATGATTGCATTGTCCTGAAGGCTGCAGAAATAGCTCCCAAGCTTGATAAATGCTGAAAGTCTGACGGCTTGATCACCCTCAGTGCAATTCTGTCAGTTAAGATATGAAAAACTAACAGAAAATCCAAGATGAAACTAAGTTGCCTCTGAACTATCATTGGCCTATTTGCATAACCGAACTTGAGAAAGTTTTTTTTCGAAATACATTAATTAAGCTTTGAACAATGAACTAACAAGTACTTGCTTACCGCAGTTGAAGATATTGCAGATCATCTTTGGTGATATCATTGAGGACAGCACTTAGTGTATAATCTTCTTCAGCAAACTAAAAGGCAAATTTATTAATAAATTATTACTACTTCTTTGAAACCATACTGCTAATTATGACTACAGTGACCTTTTCTAAAAGGTGGGGTTTATTTTTACCCTCTTAATGGTATCCAAGTCTGCTCCGTGTTGTTTCAGCCACTTCATGAGCTCAGGGTCTGCATTTTCTCTTAAAGTCGCTGCAGACCCTTGGGAGTCTTTAACATAAAACAAACATAAAGGTTAATAGACCTCAAAAATAGGGCAAAAGTGGCAGTTCTCAGTTTACTGAAGCTTGAACTATATGTTTTTCACCCTTTTGACAAACGTGATCCCATGTATTTGTGTGCAACTGTCAAAATACGCAGTATCTCCGCATACCTTTGGCTTTAAGTTTTAATTGAAGCAAGTGTAATTCCTGAGTCTTCTGCTCCAAAGACTGTCGTAAGAGGGTCTGGTACTCTTTCTCCTTCTGAACAAGGTGTTCCAAAAGCCTGGCAGCATATGAGAGAGAGCAAGCACCACCACACTGAGAATAAAAGTCTAGCTGAAAAAAATACTTATCATTTTTAATGACTACCACAGGACAGAGACACCTGAGAGATACTGTCGTAAGTAACATCTTTTATGGCTTACAGATTTCATTTCAGTTGTCTGAGACTCGCTTAGGGGTGGCACTTGAAGGCTTTCACCTGCAGAATTTAATAAATAGCTTGTAAATTCTGTTCCTGCTGTTTTGCAGCCTCCCTGGGCAGAGTTGCTGCCTTTATACTGTAATTTACTACTGAACAGTGAAACACTGGTATTTTACCAGGGATTTTCTGACCACAGATGCACATCACATCCACAAAGAAGAATGGGACCTTCAGCTGTTAACACACCAGCAGCAGCTACACATGTAATCCCTGAGAAACAGGGCAGGGGCTCTGCTGAGCTCTGCTTGTGCTCATTAGTGGCCAGTATGTCCCATGAGCCAGGACAGAGCTGCTCAGGCCTTTCCTGTAGGAACAGCCTTAAGGCACTGACACCAAGTCAGGTGGCATCCAAGGAAGTAGGTAGGAAACTGGCACAGTTGCACAAACCTAATTACTTCAAACTAGAAATCCAATGTGACATTCTGCAATTTAAAAATTATTTACACAGAAATAAAAATTGTACTGCAGGGTGTTGAGCTGTCATACTGGTACTGCCAGTGCACTGCAAATCCATTTGTGCTCTTGGAAGGTCTCCTTTATCGGGAGGCAATAGATGAGCAGTACTTATCTTAAGTAAGTACATGTCAGTGTAGAAAGCGAAGTCCAAGAGCTTTTTAAACTGCCTGAAAATGCCTGCACAGTCTTCATAGGAGCGTTACCTTAAGGTCTCGTGTTTAAGTCTGCCCAGCTCCTGGCTGAGCTGCTGCTGAGCCTCATGAGACACCACAGAGCTAAGGGTGCTGACTCCCGATGTGATGGCGGGATCCTCAGCCCCGTTTTGTTCAGAGGGCTGGAAACTGTCCTCCACTTCCTCACCTTCCTTGTCCCCACCTTCTGTTTCTGATGCTGGCTCGAAGTGAGCGCGAAGCTCTGGTAAAAGGAAAGAGGGAAGGATAAGATTTTTTTTTACAAGTCTTTTCCAGAAGTATTGCAGTTTGCTCTTTAATACTGCAGGTGGGGAGCTTCAGCTGAGGCAGTGGCTGTTTGCACAATGTGCTTTATTGCAATAGTGAGCAGGGAGGCAGCAAAGACTTATGTGAGATGGACCACAGATTCTCTGGCATCAGCTGTCTGAAATGAGTGGTGCTGCATTGCACCAGCAGAGGTAGGTAGCTGTCGATCACAGTCATAGAGGGGACAAATATCATGATTTGAATAATAAGACAGTTAATAAAATACCCTAATGAAAAAAAAAAAAAAAGTTGTTTTCCCCTAATGCCTTGGACCAAAGACTTTATAAAGCTTTCCTCTCCTTCAGGTAATTTTAACCCCAGTTCTCAAAACTTGCTGCAGGTGGCCACAGTTCTCACATGAAAGAATAGCTGCCATTTTTCTGGTACAAAAAAGTCTCAAAAGATTTGGCCAATTTGGCTTTAAAAGCCATGGCAACCTTGGACTGAAAGGGTTCACCTCACTAAGGTGCTGTCAGAACATTCTTATACAGGAAGGGGTGCTCAGCACTTCAGGGAGTTACAGAACTACTTGCAAATTTCCCACATCTTACTCCTAGACGGTTCTTAGTAATGTATCCTCCTTCTGGCAATTTTTCCTACAGTCCATCTGTGGACCAGAATCCTCCTCCTCCTCCTCCTATTAATGCACTCCCTTCTACATGTCTGTTCCACACCTCAGTATAATTTTTCAGAACATAAAATCAAATCTGTGCAGTGATACCCACCCTGGCTTCATTAACACGTGGTAGAAAGTCATCTTCTTTCTTACTAGAAGATCTTCAGCTTGGACTGAATTTAATTTGCCTTTTTTGGTCATGGCTGGAGCACATTGGGAGTGCAGAACCATTGTGGTTCTCTCCTCATTATGTGCTTTTGTACTGCAAGTACAGCATTAATCCTCCAGATCAACACTTCTGTCTCTGCAACACTCTGACCCCACGCCTTTGATGAGTGGCACCTGGGATGCAGTTAATGGCATGCTGACAGATTAAACATCTAAACCGTTCCATTTGCTATAACTCTTTGATATGTAAAAAACCTTTTTTTGAAAAAAGGATTACTTTCAGCTGCTTTGATTTACCTGGAATAAGAATAGTGACCGCTGCTTGGACTGCACGGCGGATTATGTTATCCATTGCAAACATCCAGTGGGGTCTTATTAAGTGATTTCTTAATACTTTGTTCACCTGTCAATGTAGCAGCAAACAACATTTGCTCACACCTTAGGAGAGAGAATCTTGTTTTTCAATAGTCATAGTAAGCTTTATAAGGTACTAACTGCATCCAGCACTGAAACTCTCCCACCTTTCAAAACCTAAACAATAGATTTGACAGTTTTAGGCTACAGTTTTCAATTATTCCAAACCAGACTGTGACATTCAAATCCTTCTAGAGTACAAGGAGGAAGAGGAGTGAGGAACAGTGTGGAAGCTGAGAACCAACCCCTAGGGTAAGCTCTGTCCAGGAGCAACCTGATGTAGTGGAAGTTGTCCCTGCCCATGGCAGGGAGTTTGCAAATAGATGATCTTTAAAGTCTCTTCCAACCCAAACCATTCTGTGATTCTACAAAGAATTTCTTTCCCCCAGCACTAGGAAAGGAACTCACTGCATCCTGGAATCCAAACAGCACCAGATGAATCTGATTGATGGAAGTGCTGTCAAAGTCCAAATCCATTTTCAACTTGGATATGGTAGAAGCCATCACTCTCTGCTCAGGAGAGTGTATGAAGTCCCTTAAAATCCCAATAATCTGCTTGATGTGGACCATTGAAAGTTGCAGTTCTTCAGAACTCTGGAGAAAAGATAATGAATGTGTATCAAGTAAACATCTAATTACCAGCATTAATATTTTTAGGGTTACATAACTTTGCTTATGTATACTTGTCACTGATGCACAGAAAACACAGAACTTCTGTTTCTGCAGTCTTTTGTTTTTACCTTTTCCTAACAAGAAAATTTTTGAATAGTAATTTATATTCCAAAAATGAAATTAAGTCTACTGCTACTGTGGCTGTCACAAAGGGAAGAGGCTGCACATTGTATCTACACCTTTCTGCAATGTACTGCAGAGGGCAGCTCTCCTCCAGAAAAACAGCAGAGTGAGTCGCTAAGAGGCCCAATTTTTTTAGATGCTATCTATCCTTTCAAAAAGATGAATCTGACTTACATCTAATTATTTCATTTCCTTAGGCAAAAAAAGTATGTTTATATATGCATTTATCCCAAGTCAGAAAAAGGTCTAAAATGGCACAGTGATTCACAAGTGTTCATTCTACGATTTGCAGTCCATAATCCCCACAGTTAAAGCCATTCATCCAAGTGTCTGTAAGAACAACAACCTGTATAACTAAAAGGTAAAGGGAGAAGTATTACATCAATTATGGAAAAGAGAGGATTACTGTGCCACAAAACAGCTGGAGACTGAAGTAGGACTTGCTGTTACTAAGTAATCGTTTATCGTGAAAAAAATTTAGAGTTGGTTATTTCTAAGATCTCACATACAAATTTTAGTCCTCTGTAAGGCTATAAGCTATCTGGCAGTATAAGCAGGCTCCCCTTTACCTGAGTGCAGTCCATATGAAAAAACACAGCTTTGGTAAGAATAAATGATGTCAGAGGCACATCAGAAGCAGATGTTAAGAAAAGGTCAAGCCACAGCTCCGTTATAGGTGCGTGCCAATGCTTGGCTATGTGTTAACCAAACATGATTTTTCTTGCTTCTCTTACAGTCATGAAAAATTCCCACTCAACCTTTCCTTCTACAGGAAATCTACTTTAGCTTTTTTAAGCAAAACATACGTATTACTACATGGTGTTCTAGTTCCATGTCCTTAAAAGCCAAAAAACCCCACAACATCAAAACTACCCAACCCATCAACCTCAGCCCCCTCCGACCCCACATCAAATGGCCCAACCTCTCCCTCAGATAAAACCAGCCAAAAGCAGCAGCCAAAAGGTGGTGTTTGCTATCCCTTCAGACAACAGCAAATGGCTCACACAGTTACAGGTCTCAGAGATTAAAGATACTCAGAAGGAACAATCCAAGCACCCTCATCTATTAGTACTACTACCTGTTATTTTCCTTTGACATGGAAAAAAGGAGAGCTTAAGTGAAATTACCTGTGCAATACACTCCTGCAAATTGGAAGCAACTTTATCCTGTTCTTCCTTAAGGATTTTATATAGGATTGCTCGGCGTTCGCTGTCCTTCCGCAGCAGGAACAGTCCCGAATCCTTATCCTCCACTGAAGGAGAGGCACTCCTGTCCTCCGAGACCGAGCCCTCATCAGGAACACTGTGTCACCACCAGGCCACATGCACAATAGAGACCTCAGCATTAGCAACACAGCAGTACTGTCAGAAGCAAGGAGGGATACTTCCGAGGTTAAAGAAAGGAATTAAAACTACAGGAGCAGATTGATCAGACTGTTAAACACTAATTCTGAGAGAGAAGGTGGCTCAGATCCTGTTCAGGTTCAAAACTCACTGAAGCCAAAAGTACATGGCTGATTTCAGCCTGCTAAGAAGCTGGCATTAATGTCAGCCAGCACCGGGGAGGAAAGTTTTGGGGAGGAAAGCAGAAACTATTCGTTTTTTTCTGGACTGATACTGTAACATACTGATTTGAAGGTATTGCTTTGTACTTTTTGAGCTGTAGGACTGTATTTTTGCTTCCCCTTTCCCACATTTTTTTTCATGAGTACATGGAAGGGTCAGATCTTGACTCCTGAATCCATATCCCCTTGGCCAATGAGATGACTGACATTTATTCACTGGAGGGACTGAAGTATATAAGTACATGGAAACTTTAAAGGAGAAGAATCATTAATCATTATTAAATATAGACAATATTTACACTAACTGGTAACCTACCTATGCAACTCACTTCCTGTTTAACACACCTTGTTTAACACATCAGTGAAAAAACTGCCCTCAGATAAAATATAATGTGAATTAAATCCACATAATCACTCAAGGTTATCAAGCAACAAGCAAATGCTTTACCTTAGTAAATGGGAAATGGGATGCTTTGTCTGAATCTCTGAAATGGATCTTTTTGTCCTTTCGAAAAACACGTCATGCTGTACATCAGAGTCTGGTGAAACAGAGCCATGCTCACTGCTGCTACTGCCAGCCTGTTCTCCATGGATTGGCAGTGGCAGGGATGTAGTACGATTATAATCTACAAACAGACAATGTACAATGGGAAACAAAATTAGGCCAAAAAGGGCAACATGCTTGAAACAGCTGTGATCATCTTCAGTGATATCAAGACCTCACTTTGCAAAATGGCTGAGGGAGAGGCAACCTTGCTGACAAGAAGCAGCAATAAACTCAAAATCATTATATGCATAAGCAATAAAAAGTACGAACACGTAACTGCTGAACCTGAAGACAGCACAGGTACTCACCTGAAATGCCATTTTGTTACCCTCACACACACACACACACACACACACACACACACACACACACACACACACAGTCCCCCTTGGTGCTGTCCCACAGAGTGGTACAACTGGATATACAACTCTTTAAAGAGCCTGAATCGAACCAATAGATCCACTGGCTGCTCCACCACAGCCATCTCTCTAACCAGAGAGCACTCTACTACCTACCCTCCTCACCTCTGCCTGTGCTAATGGGCATGTAATTCCCTCACTCACATGTCCCCCTGCCCTCAGTAAGGACTCTCAGCACTAGCCAGAAGGAAATCTCTTGTCCCTTTCCAATTCATCTTGAAAGTAAGAAGAAATAAAAAAAACCAGATATTGAGAGCTTACTGTAATCCTGTCTGCCAGTTTGCAGTTGTGTGGTAGGAAAGGTAAGGAAGTTCTGTCAACTCAGGGTCCACACATCCTTGGAGCTAAAATATCACAAAAGGTTTTGACACTTGTGGTTGTGAAATTGTGTGGAGACCTTATATTTGACCTGGGAGCCTGTTGCTCCCAGGGCAGTAAACGAGGCAAGCTCCACCCTTTCTAATGCCACACAATTTTTCCAGGAAGATATCTTCAAGCAAGAGCTTGAGGAGAGAAAATGATTGCAGTGGGGCAGAAGGGCACAGCCTGGCAACAGCTCCTGAGTGGCACTGCCCTGGCTGAGCAGTGGGAGCTGTCCCGTGACCCCAGGGTAACTGCAGGGACTGGAGTTCTCAGAGTCCCTCAGGACATGAGGCCCATGTCCTTGCTGAAGCCAATTCAGCTATGTGTTATAAATTCCTTGCTGTGTTTTTCTCCTTACAATTCCATTCTTTCAAAAGTTCCTTGTTGAGAGGGAAAAAGCTCCGAAAGGGAAGCAATTAAATTTGCATTGGGAATGTGAGTGTGTATGTGCTGACAGGGGAAAGAAGCAGCAAAATCAATGGCTCTGCCTGTTTTTAAATGGCCAGTTCCTCCAAATGCTAATGATTTATTTGGCAGGTCTATATTAAAGTTCATTATCTTATCACTGAAAAAGTGGCTGCTATATTTGGGGGGAGAGGGGAGAAGAAACATGCTATGCAGATAAAACAAAACAACCCACTAGACAGCTACTTCAGGACCTTTGTGCCAAATTTGCATGCTATGTATCAAGTTTGAAAATGCTGACCCAAATAGACCTAATATGCTAACAGACCCACATTTTCAGGTGTCAAACATCTACTCTATAAAACTCAGACCTCTGAAGAGGATATAACTGTGAATCTAAAACACAGAATTGCTTTAGCAAGTCCTCACCAAATGTCATTTTTCTGCTTTTAATTTAATACAAAAGAGGCATTTATTTCTTGGGAGAGGAAAAATGGCCTTGAGAGGTTTCAGCAAGCAAAACACAAAATAAGCAAGACACCATATTTTCTTGGCATTATTAAATTTAAATATGGGTAATTACATATCACAGGCACTTACAACAGCTGAGTTCCTGCTGCTTTCCTGGGCCAAGCAATGTCCTTTGTAAAAGGGAATGCTTAATGATTCCAATCCTTTATGTAACACTTGATGATGATGTTGACTTGGATTTGGCTGGTAATTCCTTACCTGAAGGCTTGAATGCAATTCTGCCTTTCTTGCCCTTGTTTACTTGTTTCAGGAAGGAATCTCTGAGCAAATCGGATGCTGTAGCACGTTTACTAGGATCAGGTTCAAAACACAGCAAAATAAAGGCCCTTGTTTCAGCAGACACTGATTCTGGAATTTCAGGATGAATCTTAAACATCCCAACCTGCAAATAAAACAGAAGTACTAATTATTTTTCCTAAAATGCAAGTACACCATAGGCCAAAGCTTTCCTATATCAACTCTCACACTCTTCCTGGCTCTTGTGGAAAAGGAATGATCCAGGTACCCACATAGAGCAATGAAGTGACAACAAGGTTCTAAACCTGTTTTACTTCATTGCAAACATGGTGGGAATATCCATGTGATATTACACAAATGTCAAGGTATGGATGTATCTAACCATGTGCTTTCAAGCAATCTCAGGATCTGGGCATTATCCACACCAAATGCTTCAAACACCGCTTCTCTTACCAGCCACAAATCCCTCCAGTTATTGCACAGGCTTCCCTCCAGCACATTTGTGCCCAGGAACAGGAATAATTTCCTCATCTAGCACTGACTGCCTGGGGCTGCACCTGTTCTGCTCCCACTGCCGCCAAATTTCCTTGCACAAATACGCACAATGACCTTGCCAGACCTTGTCACCACCCCTGCACTAGGGCCAGATGTCTTCCCTAGTCTTTCAGTGTTGTTTAACTGAAAATCACACAATGTCCAAAGGTCTACCAGGACCCTTGTTAAACCTTTCTTTAAGTAAGGTCTATTTAAAAGTCATTACTTAAAAAAGAGTCTCTTTTAAGACTCTTTCTTTGAGTAATGAAAAATGCTCTTATATAGGTTACTCTCTAGTGATCTTTCCAGATCCATCTCTGCTTTCTTATTTTCTAATGTCAATCTGCCATAACTGTTTTGAAGCAAGAGCTGTGTAACCCATGTGCACTGTATGCCACGTGTCTAGTGTGATTACAGCCTGTAGTCTCAGCATCTTTACACAAAACACATTCTGGAGAAAAAGCACAAAGATAGTGGCCACAAGGGAGACAGCTGCCCAGCAGTTAAACAAGTGCCAGCTGCTTTCAAATAATCTCATTATACAGCTGCATTAACACGCCATGGCACCATTAGGCACTCACAATAGTGGTTCAGCTTTGATGCAAGCTGAAGCAAAAACTGCTGAGCAGTCATGCTTCTGTTTGAATGACAGTGCAAAAATAAAGTGCTAATGGTGCATTAAGGCCTTCTGAGCCATGACTCTGAGCACACTCAAGACTCAGGATTTCCTGCGTGTAACGTTTTTAATATACACAACTCGATAACCTCTACAATTAAATTGATGTATTGAATAAGGAACTGAATAAATAAATAAATAGATATTGCATCCTGTTGGCAGAGTATCACTATTATTCATTCATCTTGTCTGATGGAGCATCTTTATCTGATTCGTAAAACCACAGGCACATTTTGGACAGTGCTTTATAAATGGGGTAGGCACAGTTTTACCACTTTAAAAAACGTCAGCCCAAGCAGGATTTTGGCTTTGGAGCAGAGAGAGAAGATATCCACCAGCTTGCTGTGCTCTGACAATTGCTTTTGACCAGTCTGTCCCTTGTGACCAGCCCACTCCTCTGTGTGCACTGTAGGGACAGGCTCACACAACCAGCTTCAGCTGGGGCAATGTCAGACACTGGGAGCACCCAGTGAAAGCCCAAACCAGGACCAGGAAATCTGAACGCTTGTCTCTGATCTTAATCTCTGTGGCCCAAGAGGATTAAGTTTTGTCACAAGCACTGAGAAATTCTGTGACAGCATTAGTTTACTTTGTCTCCACTGAATGCCATCAGTTTGTGCTCCTTTCACCAAACACAGATGCACGAGTTCTATGCCCATAGATGAAATACCACACAACACACACCCAGCCAGGAACTATTTCCAGTTCTTGGTTTACTCTAGCCCCTTTTCTCTTCTTTGTCCAACTCTTTGGTCATGTGCAGTTTCTATAGTGACTGCACAGCCACAGACCCTCCACCTCCTCATCTGCCCTATGCACAACAGAGCATGCATGTGTGGAGGTGGGGACCTTAAAGGTTTGATATCACAAGTTTTTCCAGACTTCTGCTCTTTCTACATGCTTGCCCAGCCAGCCTGCTTAATTCCTGACTTCCAGCCTAGCTTCCAGCTTGCTTACTTTTACTACACAGAAAAAGAAAACATGGTTTGCGATTTATGGTGCCTAGCCAGACACAGTGCCAAACAGGTCCCAGCAGAGCCAAGAAACAAAAAACAAAAACAAATGTCTGACTGTAGCACATTAACACTGCAATAAGAATGCTAAAAAGTTTGCCACATCCTTGAAGAAAAAAAGGCATGAAATGTATTTTAAAAATGCCAATTCTGAAACTTCAGAACATAGCTCTGTAGTCTGGAAGTGCTTATCAGCAGCAGGTAGGGACAGGCACGATCCTGCCAGAGCTCACCTTGTGAACCTGCAAAAAGCTCATCATGCCCCAGAACTGAACCAGCACTTCCTGACAGGTCAATAAACTGCTGAAAAATAAGATGTGTAACTCACCAAGCAGTTCAGCTACGTGCCAGGTACATAAGATGAAAAGGCATCTGCCAACAGAATTGTACCTGACATTTACAGTGACGTGGAAAAAAAGTCTCTTTCCATGGCTCCCTCAGGAAAGCTTTAGTGAGCCAAACCACATTCACCCGGGCAGCTTCTTTAGAGGTATGGAACCAGTTGACAGCACCCAGGTGACATATTTTACCATTGAAATAAGTACATCAAAACCCACAATTACCCCTTTCCTTGCCTTTTAGCTGCAGTGCATGGGACAACACATAGGGCTATTATGATGTATGGCATTACATGTCATGCTGACCCACAGCCCAGATCACTATAACTATTGATAAAGATCTGATTTTGCCACCATGGGTCCATAAATTATTATACTAATGCTCAAATAGTAAATTTCAACAACATACACAAAAGAATTACAACATTGGTAATTTAAAGCAGTTTGCTGGGTTATGGATGGGATATTTCCCCAATTATAAGAATGAAGATTCTGAAGCAAAAATGAAAACTTAAGTACTTTGGTCAAGGTCTACTGCAAGCCAGTGGAAGAGCCAAAAATTTTTAGCCTGCATATTTGACATGTAATCACATCATAGCTTTTACACTACTGTTAGTTTTAGAGTCAGAACAAGCAATTTTTTTTCAAACATTTATTATCAAAATTATGTGAAGAATTCTCAAGTGTTAATTTTTGCATTTGAAAACAGATACACTAAGAGAAACCAAGTACTTAAGACAACAGCTTACTGAGAAGGAAGTTCTGATCTGAAGGACTCAGAATAAACAATACAGAGTATTCTATTCCTCCAGTACACATTGGAAATCCTGAAAAGCTACCCCCCCTGCCCTCATCCATCCATTTTTCCTAACAGAAGAATGTTGCACGGACTGGGCCTTTGAAAGACAAGGTGAGCAGATACTCTGGGAGGGAAGCTTATAAAAAAAGACTTAAAGAAATAACTTGTTTTTCATTACTGGAGAGACTGGTTACAAGAAGGAAATCATAAACCAAGAGCAGGAGATGACAGAAGTAAGACAGCAGAGAATATTAGTTTTCGTAAGTCTTCACTCATTTTTCAGATTGCTGCTCTGAGTCATGACCTACTTTCAGCACAAAAATAACTGATCAACCCTAGAGCAATACAGCTTAGAGCAGAAAACAAATCATTCAGTGAGAGTCAAAAACACAGGTCAGACTGTGGCTTTGTGCGAAATAACCCATGCCACAAAATGTTACTACTAATTAATACTATAAAATTAGTATTTGAATTTATTTTTTTTATCGCTCTAAAGCAATAAAGCTGTATTTACTTTGAACATTGCAGCTTGAGGCTCCCCTAGTTCATGGAATGGAGGTTTGCCTGTTGCCATTTCAATGATGGTGCAGCCCAGTGACCAAATGTCAGCTGGTGCACCGTATCCTCGTGGTCCTTTATCGATGATTTCTGGAGCCATGTACTGCAAGGTTCCTAGGCAGGACAAAAAGAACAGTCAAGCGTATAGTCTTCATTCTTATAGAAGAGAATTAACACACTACTCAGCAAGACAAAAATTGTCAAATGCCACCTGTATTGCATAAATACTCCATTTCCCAAATCAGCACTGAAAACCTGACATAAACTTGTGTTTTAACGTCTTTTTGTAAACTACCTGTTTGCCCCTCCTTTCTAACACAAGGTTTCAAACTGCTAAAAGTATATTCACCACATATTCCAAAAGCTTCCTCAGAACACAAAAGCACATCAGTAATTTTTGCAGACACCAAATTTTAAGGATTATGCATGTAAGAGATAATGAAAATCTGCAAAGTGACAGATAGTGCTTCATGAGAATAATTTTTCCTATTTCTACGCTAATAATGAGAACACTAGTGACAGGGAATTTCAAACAGTTAGTTTGAAAAGAAGCTATTTTTGTAAATATAAGATAATTAGGGAACCCATCATAATTTATTTGGAATTCCATGAAGTCTTGGATGTGCTTGGGATTTCTGACATCCAAGCTTAGCCAGAAGAAACACCACCAAACCTGTTGGAACTAAATAAATCTATTGGAACTTCTAAAGCTATACATGGTGACAAAGTAAGATCCTGCCTGTAGACAATCTGACTGTAATACTAGTTATAATAATAATGAATAAACAATACAGTAAAAAAATAAATAAAAGATGGTCAATTCAAAATAACTGATATTGAACCACATGCTAACACAGCTCATGAGGTCTTTCTTTACAGGAAGGGTCCACACCACCAGCAGAAACCTCTGGATGTTCTGAGTGTTTTGAACACTACAGTATTTTCTCCACCTGAATTTCTACCAGCTCTGTTATGACATCTTTAAATTATTCTCCTTCTTAAGGATGCAATAAAACTGCACTGTGGTAAAGCTATGAACTATTAAGTAAAGGACATCTGGTGAAGACAAAAGGGTATCACTATGGTCATTGAATGTGACTGCTGCAGAATGAAAGTTAAAGCCACAGCTTTTCCCTCAGGCTGCATGTCCTGAATGGAGGGATATAATGTTTAAACCACTAGAAATCTGATTCTTCCCATCATGTGATTTTATTATATAATGCATAAAAAACAGGGTTTATGTACTGAGTTATGGAACAAAACAAATTGCAAGAGACCTTTGAAGACCCTCTGGGCTATATCTACCCGCTTACAGATTTTAAATGATAATTTAAGTAAAATATTTATTCTCATGGCAAATTACATCTCAAAGGCACAAATAGGGCTGCAAGCAGCCAAGGGAACAAAGAAGGGCACAAGGGAAGATTTACCTCATTTTATTACAGTATGGTGACTTTTCTTTAGATAACATTTCTCCATATATCATCTCGAATAATAATTATTTGCTAAAAAGGCACTAAGGAGTATGCAAAATACAGGCAAAGACAGAATGATTTTTCCTTAGTACCTGCTTTAACCTTACCAGCAATCAGCCATAACAGTGGTTTCCTGGACAAAAATTAAATTTTGGACTATGACTTTTAATAGCCACAAAAGCACCTTCCACCATGACTTCAACTTTTACCTTATGGAACTCCTTCATATATTTAAAGTCCTCAGTATAACCTGCAGAAATGAGCAGCTGTACATCTCACCACATGGTAGTGCAACTCTTTTCCATGCAATGTAACTGTATTGAACCAGTCTAACAAAAATGGTAAGGACAAACACTGCAGGTAAAACCTGAAAATATTTTTCAAATACCACAAGAGACTTGTATGTATTAGAGAATTATCAATCCAGCTGCATAAGCAAGATGATTGACAAGAAAATTATTTTTCGAATAATTTGTTTGGAAAACACTTGCAGGAATGCTTCAGCAGCCAGCAGTCATCTATGTATCTGCTGTGGCATCTCTAAACAGAAGAGACTGCTTCTTGTAGCTCTTAATTTCTTAACAAAACATTTAAATTTGTGATTATCAGTAGAACAATTTTTTTTTCTTCTCTTTAAGGAGCTTCTAACTTAACTTAATTTGATTCTAACTACAATCTTTACAGCTTTGAAGAGAACAGATTTGTTTAAAATGCCTGCACATGGTAAATTCATCACATAAGATACTGATGCAGACATCATACGCTGTGTTCAGATCATGGTGTAATATAGGCCTAGTTTACAATTCACATGCTTTACTAACAATGAGTAAAAAAAGCTTAGAAAGGCAGGTTACTTCAGAACCTTAAGAATTTAATTTTCATTTTTACCATTTATTTAAACTGCAGGCCAGTAGAAGGCTTGTCATATCAGCCTTTGCATAAGGCCATGTAACAAGTACAACTGTCATGCTACCCTGTATCTTCAGTGATCACAAACTGAGCAATTATGTGACCATTTATTCATTTTTCAACGTGGAGTTTCACCTTGTGCTTGGCAATTTTTGTTTTCTCCAAATATTACAAGTCTTTCCAACCTTGCTGTATTGAAAGCTTTTCTGTAACACATCAGCCTAACATTTTCATGTAAACTTTTTACTTTTGTTGCCGTAACACCAAGTTAGCCAGTTGGTTGGGTTTTATAATTAATGTCTCAAAACTGAAAGTATTTACAAGTTTGAGTTTGGTTTTCTGCACCTTTAAACACACATCTAGACAGTGCGCATGTATGAGTTACTAATATCAAGATTATTAAATTAAAAAGGTGCTGTATTCAAGTGTTTCCAGATGTAACAGCAATACATCAATTGTTAATGAAAAACACTTAGAAGAAAAACTATTATCCCATCACAATTAAAAAGTGGAGGGGGAAAGAAAAGTAAAGCTGAAAAAAATTACATAAAAAAAAAGAAGGATATCAACTATGTGTTTATGGTGATCACATTCCCATTTAATCTTCCCTGAAAACAGAGACCTAATAGTGTTTTCATCACAAATCCAAAGAGCCTCTTGGTTCTAATGCAAAAATCTATCACAACCCCCCTTATAAACTCCGCTAAATTCATCTTACCTGTAAACGTTTCAGTGCATGGATTGATTCCTGCCAGGCGTTTGGAAGTACCAAAGTCAGATATCTTAACCACGCCACTGTAGGTGTTCACCAGGACATTATCCCCCTGTGGTTTGTGTATGAGAGAGAGAGAAAGAGGGCAGGGAAACAGATGAATACAGATTCTAAATCTCGATAAAACTCCTTCAAGTTTGCAGTTATCTTTGTAATATACCTTTCCACAAAGGAATTTTCCAGGAGCACTGGGGAGAAGGGGTTGGTTTATGCTTTCCTTTTGTTTTAAGCTTCCATGAAATCCTATTAAAAATTCTACTTCAGATCAGAGTAAAACTAACTGAAGTAAATAAGATAAAAGCAAATCAAACAAGACAGACCAAAGGAAAATTTACCTTTATATCTCTGTGTACAATCTGGTTCTCATGGAGATACTTAAGGCCTTCCAGAATCTGCTTGGTGTAAAATTTAATTGTAGGTTCTTTCATTGGGCCCCACTTAGATCTCAAGAGAGCTGAGAGGCTGCCTACAAGACATTAAGAACAGTGTACCAAGATAGCAAAATGCCCAAATTAGCATGAAACATTTAAGCCTGGATGAAGCCTTTGCTCACCATCCTAATACAAGAAAAAAGCAACTCCTATAATTAAGGCAAATTTTTCCTCGGTGCCTCAAAGCAAATATTTAGCTTCTGTTCTTGACTGGTTATTTCTTTTTTGCCAGCTCAGATTCCACCTCCATGACAAGAATAACTGTTATGACAGCGCTGGATCCATCTCCCTCAATTCATTCTAAAAACTCTTGAGACTGGCAGCCATTTAGCCCTTAATGAAATAAAGACTAAAGGTAACACTCTATCATGTTCTAAACTACACTTCATGAACCACATGCATGGGCAAAGAGAAGTTCATTTTCTCAAGGAGGGGAAGGGAAAAATAAAAAAAAAAAAAGAGCCTTTTCCTTGCAAATATTGGATTAACTTCTAGAAATATTCAGAGACAAGAGAGAAAGCTTCTGAAAAAACCCTCTGGAATGGATGCTGAGAGTAGGAGGCAGGTCATCCACCCTTCCCCTACTTCTAATAATACTAATCTTTAAATAACTCAAATATTCTAATCATTAAGCAAAAAAAGAACAGTTTTGCTTATTCTGCATAAAATAATTTAAGTGCAGTGGGTCTACTTAATGCCAGACAAATTCGGCTAAAGGAATTTTCAGTCCACACCAACAGCTTTCTCAACTTAAGTTTCCTCAAAGAATCTTGCATATTCTGAACAGCTGGTTCCTTTTTCAAAAACTGTTTAAAGTATCTGAATTGGTTCAATAATATCTTGACATTAGCAACTAATCACAACCCACTTTACTCTGCATATATGAACTGGAAATAACACCAGCTGATATTGTTAACAAATGTGGGAAAACAAACAGAAGTGTTGGTATAAACTCATCACATCTGCATGTATCATGCAGGTCATAGTGTCTCAGTTTTCAGCTGAGAAGGTCACAAGAATTAAAAAATTAAACAACTTCCCTATATTAAATGCCCCAGATCTATTTAATTACACTTTGACTGTTTGTGTCTGGATCTTTCTTAGAAAACTTGACCTTTCTTCCTGGTTGGAAAAATTTTATTTCTGCTTTTATTTTGCAAATTATATTCATACAATAATTTAACACCCATTCTGACACATCCTTGACATTGAAGAGAAAACAGCAAACAGAAGATGTAAACATAACTAGAGACGATATAGAGGGACCTCACATCCTAAACTGTAGAAAGGCTGGAGAAGTGAAACTGGAAATTATGAGCAAGGGGCACATATCACTTTTACCTCCAAACTACCTAGGAAATAGCAGTGCTTTGCATATAGCAGTTACAAAACAATACTTACTTTGCTCTATCGATGTTACTGCTCAACAGAAATTTATTCTAAAAGCTGCAGTCACTACTCTTTAGATGAGAAGAATGACACCTACAGTTGAGGTCGCAACAGAAAAGCTGTATACAGTGCACAAACATATTAAGTGAATATCTACTGACTTTCAGTAAGTTTAGAGTCCTAACTGCTTTTGATTACTTTGAGAGACTGAGCGCAGAATGATACAAACCTCCTGGCACCTGCTCCATAAAAATCTTAATGTATCCATTTTCTGAAACAGATCCAAGATACTGGACAATGTTCCGATGCTTTAAATATTTATGCAGGGCTATCTCTTCATGAAGAGGTTGAGAATATCTAATTAAAAAAGAAAAGAACCAATGAGTATTTCACCAAGTAGGAAAAGGTTCTCCACTACATTTAGATGCTAGTTTTGACAACAGAATGGATTTTAGGGATACCCATCCAGTTCTCAGCAAACACCTTGTCCATGACCTTCAAACTGCAGTGTGATTCACTGCCTAGTCAGAAAAAGTAGAGAGACAGATCTCAGAGGAACCCTGATGGAGAAACACGTCCTTAAACAATTTATATGTGTGTCTTCTGTATCAATACATAGTACTCTCTTTGCCACCAAAGCTTCTTTTATGCTTTCTCCCCTCTCCAAAAAGAATACACAGGAGATGAAACTGCATCTTGATATGCATATATATTATCAAACTATAATATTTATGACATATATCATAACTCTTTGAAAAATTCTAGGTTTTTATTCTCAAAAGAGTACAGTTGAATATCAGGAGGAAATAACTGATTTTAGTATATCTGGATTTTCTAAACTAAACAAAGAGACACATACTAAGAAGAGCAAGTTTTCAGCAAACAAGCGCAGTTTTATTACAAGTATGTATATAACAATAAATTAGGTCTTACCTGCTGTCTCTCTCAGGTATTTCTTTGATGGCTATTCGGACTTGGTTGCTAAGGTCTCTTCCAGCATAAACGATTCCATAAGTGCCTTTCCCTAGAACCACCCTCTCACCATTCTCATCATAATCATATTCATACTGCAAGCAGAAGAGATAAACAAAGCAGCATAGAAATTGTTATCACTAACATCTGATATTACAGAGAGCCCTAACAACAGTTATGAACTAAGAACAGTACTGAAGGGTTACTGCAGCACAGCTGTAGGACAGGTTATCTGCCAGCACAGTGCATTATACAACTTGTAAAATTTCCATCTTACTTGCTTTGTAAAACAATCATCCCTAACCAACTTCGAGATGCATTCATCCAAACAAGGAATTCAACACTAAACCAAATTCAATGGAACAGTGCTGTCAAAAAGTATCATCTCTAAGAACTGCTGACAGAGCCTTCAGAATATATAAATATATGGAACATAACCTATAATTTTGAAACTAATGGTTTAATAAATAAAGTGATACTCTCACTACAGTGAATAGACATTATTTTAAGACCCTAGACTCTAATTTGAGCTTAGTCACAGCAAAATTATTTTTTACGTACTCCCCCACTCATTATCAGCTTTTACAGAAGGCCAGAAAAAAAAAAAAAGTCCATCTTCTCAAAAAATGATTAACTATATGAAGTGGTGGTTTCCACTGCTGCAGAAACATGCTGGGTCATATTTCCAGCTGAGTAACTCAATGCTGGTTCACTGACTGCAGCAAAGCTACACTAATTTACACCACCTCATGGTCTTGTCCCATATAGTGATCTTGTCACAGAGCTCTCCTACTCTAAAGGTCAGTGAATGTTGCTCACTGAAAGTACACCCCAGACACTACATAAAACCAAATGTCTTATGGAAGCTGGGTTAAGCAGCACACCTGTGGTTCAAATCAGGGAACTGATAAAGGATATTGAAAAAGCACTTTTGCAAAGAGTTAAGAAAGGAACTGGACAGTTTCATAGTCTCAGATATGATCAGGAGTAAACAGACCTCCATTAATATCTTCCCACATCCAAGAGAATGTCCCGTATGGGAAAACTGCAAGGTATTCTCTCTGGCTTCTTATAAATTCTCTATTAAAAAAACCCAAACAACAAACCTTTTCTACAATGGCCATAACTACTGAAATTTCTGTCAATGACCACTTTTTCTGCTTTGTCCAATAAGACTCTCTGATACAGAATACAGCCTTGGGATCTATCTCCTTGAAGTGTCTTCCCAGTCCATATTGCAGCTCTGTTATTGCAATGTCCATTTCTCACTGACATTCCCCCCTCTTCACCTCAGCAAAGATGTCAAGTTTCACGCTGCTGTATGGAATGTGCGAAAGGAAACCCGTCTGTCGTTTATCCTAACAGCATATTCCTCTCAGTGGAACCAAACTCGAGCTAGCACAGCTTTAGTAGGGTTCCATTTACCACATTTCAGCACTTCACAGTTCATAACATAATCTTGTTACACGATAGGCATAACTGACCCAAAATGCCATATGCAAAACTTGTCGGGTTCTTTAGTAGAAGCATATCCAGCTTTCACAGCTATCATATGACATAAAACTGTGCAGAAAAAAGGCAGCAGTCCCATTGCAGAATCTAAGACTGACAGCAACCCCATCTGCAACAGACTGGTCCTAAGCCAACCCTGTAATTACTGTGGAGAAAGCTATGTTCTCCAGTCTGGGTCCCATGATACATGAAAATAACTGGGATTTATAATTCAATGCTAGTTAGTATACCGTTTAATAGACTTGTAAATACCTGATGCCACTTTACATTTGTCTCTTCTTGTTCAACAGCTACAAAGATTGAATAAATCACTGTTGTTTGCCCTAAGTCTGAATATGTGATCCACTGGATGTGCAATCCAACCATTGGGTACAAGTAAACAAGTGTTCATAGCTGACCTTCTGGACAAATGTGGAAGGGCAGAGTGATCTCCAGGATATCCTATCTGGGGTACAGCAGGTACTCTTAAAGTAACAGGAACTTCTTCAGTATCAATATGCAGAAGTGAATACCCTAAGGTAGACAGGACTTCCACATTCATTCTTCAAAATGCTTGTTAGCTGTAGGACTGGACTATACGCAAAACACACAATCCCTTGGAACAACATTCTCATAAGGATTCTAACTGAGATTTATTTTCTTCTCCCAGACTATGCTGGATGTTATTTCTTCCTCTTCCCCAAATATAAACAGTTGTTTTATTAACAGTAAGAACTTCAGCTTTTTCTGTGCTGGTTAAGCCCATCAAGACCATACAAAGCTGCATTTTCCATGTTGTCTCTTCTAAAATGTAAGCTCTCAGGTTGCAGGAAGACATTAAGGGTCTTAGCTCATTTATACACTAAACTAATTAATTCTCCCCTTCTATATCTCGATTTCTGTTTTAATGTCCTAACCTAAGACAGTAAGTAAGTACATGGTACAACTGTGAAAACTTCAAGATATGTAGAATGATACAGCTTAAATATTTAAAATTAATTTCTGTAGTCATATCTCCATGTGCCATTCATTCATGCAGAACTGTTTCCTGCTGTGCATTGTCAAATGATTTTTTTCAGTTCTGTTTTTAAAAGGCTCAAGCCGCAGTGAAATCAATTCCTCTGAGAGACTATTATACAGCTGAACAGACTGTGTTGTTTTCAGACTGTACTGCTATTAGCTATGTACATAAGTATGTAATATAAAATCTGCAGCTATAGACAATATCCTGTCTTTACCAAGGCAGAGCCCTGATCCTATGTCAGACAACAAATGTATGTATTAAGCTGGGCTTAACAGATAGGAATATTTGTCCTTTCCACTTGAGGGAAAATTCTGTGGGCACTATGCAGAAACTCCAGTGCAAAATCTCATCTTCCCCACCATTTTACATTCAACAGTAGAGTAGAGGGTTTTCTACTCTCTTAAACCTCTTCTGAAGCCTCAGGTACTACAAAAGGTTCATTACCATGAAGAGCTGCTCTGAATCATAAGCCTGAGAGAGTTGCTGGAATGAGACACAATCAGAAGGATACCCAGCTCAAACAAACCACAATAAGGTCTTCACACTTATTAATCAGATTGACTAAATTTGCTTGACCACAAATAAAACTTACCACCTACTTTTTATGGTGGCTTTTCAGATTTCAGAACAAATAAAAAGAAGCACAGGATATGTACTTAGTGCTACAAATCTGGATATCTGCTATGAGGTACTGTCTTACAAAAACACAGATTGATCTACCCTAACCTGAGCCCATATAAAATGTGAATAACCCTTTCCAAGTTGGTTGGGGTTTTTTTCCCTCTCCATATTGATTATAAAGAAAGCCTAGAGCTGCTGGGTTCCTAAAATGGACGTTACAGTGATAAGAAAAAAGCACAGTGTATTAATCTGATCCTTGACTATCTGCAAATCTCTGGGACTGAAGCCTGTCAGATGAAATCACCTGGAGCAGTAATGGTATCAGATAACAGCTAGAAAAACTGGAATACCTCTGTAAATGGCTTTTTCCTAGAATTTATTTGGTATTTTATATTTTTTTAAGCCAGCTGATATCAGTTCATTCTCATCTATAGATCGTTTGCAACAAAATACATGCTCAGTAACACACTTCATTAGGGATTTATACATTTACAGATCTACTTCATTAAAAATGTGGGTTTTTTTTCAAATGAATGCAAATTTCACATGCAAGTAATTTTGTAAAAGTTTAAATTTCATATGCAATTAAGGAGTTTAAATGCTATTTTTTATCTTTCTAGTATACTGATATGAAAGTATAGGTAAGACTGAGAACAAGTTCTTAGATCTTTTATCCTTGACATACCTCCAATGTGTCTCCATCTATTTCTCCTTCTAGTTCCAAAGTACTGCCAACTCCATCGGACAAAATTTCTTTCACCAAACCACAGAATCTAAAAAAGCAATAAACAGCTCAGGATCAAAGAAGAATATCTTTTCGGAAGATTAAACAGACTCTTCACAAGGTGGGTTTTGCTTTCAAGCTAATAAACTGGCTAGCATGTTCACAGGTTTCTTTCATTACTTTCTCCATATTTATCCCATTTTAAATGAGGAAGAGCATCAAAAAACCACTGAAACCTCTCATTATTCATCAAATCGTTTTATTTGCTGTGGCAGAGCTCAGCAGTTGCTTGTTATTGTAATTGCATAGTAAAATCTTGGTAGATCCAATACTCAATTACTCAAATACTTCTGCTGTACACTTTTGGTTGCAAGTGTGATTACTCAGCATTTCTGAAAATCAGATGTTGTGGTTTCTTATCAGACATTCAGAAAGCCAAAAGTATAAAAGTAGTAACATGTTTAGAAGAATAGAGTTTTAACTAATTTCTAGTTCTCTGGGGTGGAGATCCTTAAGTACATGAACGTTTTTCCTCTAGTTCCCTGCCTAAGCCACTAGCTGTTTTCCAAATTCTGTAACAAATGGTACAATTATTAAAAATTATTATAAAACATTCACATCTGTTTCACTGACTAACAGAGAGACATCTCTGAAACAGACTCCTGTTATGCACTGAATAAGGCATAAAAAAATGCAACCATGTTTCATAACACAAATTGCAATGCCGAATTAAGGCTGAGGAGGTAACATTATTTTAGTGTTTCCTATCTTTTATGCAACACACTGTACAAAGCTAGTAATTTTCTTTAATCTCAGTTTGTTCCATGTAATACATAAATAATAATTACTGCAGTAAAAGTGAATATACCATTCAACTCCAAATACTAAGTGCATTAACAACTCACTCCTACGTCATTCAGAAGGTTTATACACAAATATCAGTTATAAGGAAGAATTTGGTCTGTAAAGATTTAGGCCTGAAATTCAGCTAGCCTGCTTACTGTTTAGAGACAACATATGATCAGTAAATACTTTAATACAGGTGCAACAGTAACACAGATCTGTGATACAAGTTAGAATTTTTTATTATATCTAGTTGCTCTTAAATCAAACTGAACAGGCACCTAAGGGAAACTAAAACAAAGCAGAACCTCACATGATATGGCCAAGATACACGAAAATAAGATAACAGCTATAAATTAGAATAAACTAGGTAAGCCTTTACTCAGACCTAATGACTTGTAGATAAACTAATCAGAATCAGGCAAGTGCAATGGGACATTGTTCTCATCACTGAGTTCAGCTCATTGCTTCTTCACTGAGAGAAAATAAGTGAAAAAACAAATAATTATTTTGTCAAGCAAAAATGTCCTCTTTCAATCTTTACTAAATCAGTTCTGCTTAGAACATAGATCAGGCATGCAACACTCACACAAACTGAACTCACCTACTACACTGGATTTCAGTAGAAAAGTAGATCTGGAAGTCATCAGAGTTGTCATGGACATATAGAAAACAACATCGTTCATCAAACTTGGAAATGCTGTAAAATTCATGTTAAAAAAGTATTATTTTTGGATGTAACTGTTAGAATAAGTAAGTTAACTTTTTTGAATTACAAGCACTTAAGAATCATCTTTTTCACAGTTAATTACCTCAGAGAGGCAGCATGCAATTATATGTATTTTCCTTATAACTAGGAGTTTTGAGTTGTTTACATATTCTGTAATGCTACCTCCATATATTGATAAATAAACTACTGCTCACTTCAGTAAAACACTGGTTTATCTGAAGTGTATTGAGGTCAGTTTGTTGTTCACCTCCACTTCCATTTTTCCACAGTTCTGTCAGATTTCTTGGTATTTGATGACACCTCAATAGAAAGCGAATTGTTTTGACACTAATTTAGCTATCCAGAAAGCCTTTCTTTTAAGCTTGAAAAGTACTTCAGTTTTTATTCCATTGCTCCTACATTAAAACTGAACTGAGAAACACCTACAGTTAGCAGATCTTCCTCAGTGTATACTTTTTATGGCCTTACTACTGATAAACAATAACTTGGCATGACCAATATTTAATCCAAACTGCAGCAATAATTCTGACAAAGGGATTATTTATTGCATATCCTGTCTTGCCAGGGTTATATATATCCCATCTAAATGCACTGAAAAGTGAAGTGTCAAAACACAATACTAATCTGAAAGTAAATCTACAAATCAATCTCTTATTCCAAACCCTTGCACTTCAGTATTATGCTACATCATGCCAAGTCGTTATGCTTATTAAAGGTATTTTTTTCCATCAAATTAATAAAATTTCTTGGATTCTTGCACGATCTGTTAAGTCAAACTCTTCGATTTCGGTTATCCTGTGTTGAGCCAGTTAGGTAAAATGACAGTAGACTATAGTAAAGTTGCTGCATGTTACGTGACCAACTTGTTGAAGCGTCATTAAGGGCTACATGGAAAATGTTTCAAAACATGAGAATTTTGCCAGAAGACTTTTTTAGAAATATGTGAAAACACACTGTGCCATTCTGTAGTTTCATTCTGGTACAGTGGTTTCTAGTCTAACAAGACGCATACCTGACATGAGAACTAAGTGACAAAGCAAGATGATTCTTCCAAGGCCAAATACAGAATAGATGAAACACTAAGTAACAATACTGCATTACAAACAGTGCCATGTATGTGGTATGTAAGATGAGCTGTTTAGCATAAATACAATTTAAGGGTTTTGATAGAGCATATGGGAACACTTTTGTCCCCTAAAACTAATGCAATTTCAGAAGTATGGAAGTTTTAAGTTGGCACATACAAAGCAAACATCCAATTCCGCTAAGTTTAAAACAGACTGCCTCTTTGAGCTTTGTAATCCCCAGAAGTGATTAAAAATCAAAGCAAATGAAATGAGTTGCTTGCTTCCATTTGATTAAAATTATCTTTCTCAAAGATTAATTTCTGTACATTGTGTTGACTGAAGGTAATTAATATGGCACAGAAACTTCATACTGAGTTATGCTTAATCAGCTCCATAAACTTCAGTAATGACAACTTTCCATCCACTTGCATTGAAGTGGTAGAATAAAATATCACATAAAATTCATTTAAACCTAATTCTGTTTCTTTTAAGAAGAAAATCAGTACTGGAGTTCTGGTAGAATCTACGTCCAAATCCACAACTGTAGGCTTTCACAACAACCACCACTCACATTATCAAGAGAAATACTTCTTCACTGAGCTTATTTGCTTAGGCAAATTACACAGTTTCAGGGAAGACAAACCTGGGACCTAAAACTCAGGTGTTTTGGGTTAAGATTATAGCCTAGAAGTCCTTTACTTTCAGAAAGACAGAACTCATTAGCTATCTGAATTTATGCCTGTACTTGAATCAGAAACTTTTTCAAGCACTTAGGGTTATGCACTCACACAAGCAGCCCCAGGCAACAGCCATTTATGTCCCAAGAAAGGCCAGATCCACCAATGTGGACTCAGGAACTCAGAGAGAAGACAAAAGCCCACCTTGTGTTCCCTGTACTTACAGCTCCTCTGGCTCTTAGCTGCAGCCTGCATAATTCAGACAGAGAACAAACAGGTTTCATTTTGTTTTCTCTCCTGTCTGTCTCTCACCTTTCTGGCAGCAAAGTGGCCCAACTTAAGATATATAAGGCAGCTTCTAAGTGTAGTCATGTATTTTGTAGTTGTTAATAACAAATGCAAACATTTTCTATCCTCTCAGAACAATCCTGATTTTCTATGTGATAATCTGCTGTACTTAATCTTCTTTGGCACTAATATTTTGACCCATTTACTCATGCCTATTGTTTCCATTAATGGAGGCATCACAAAATGGAACGATTTTAACTATTTAAAGGCTAGTCCTTGAGAAACTCAACTAGTAGTCTCCTTCAGCTCAAGAACTCTTTTCTGTGCTTAGCACAAACTACGTCCACGCCTCGTTTAATATTTCGCTAACAATCCAAGTTTTGGCTAGAATGAGCTAAAGCCATATCAGAAGCATTTCTGAATTCCAAACAGAAAGTAGATAACATGGTTTCCTTTCCTTAAAGGAAAACAAACAAAATCTTCTTTCACTTATGGAAGGAAGTGAGAAGAGCTAAGGGCTTCTTTCCTTCTGTCCTCCAAGTTTTTAAACGCAGAAGTGGCAATAACTTCACTGAAAAGTTTAGAAAAATATATAAAAAACAGTTATATGATTGAAAACAGGGAAGTCTACCAGAGAATACACATGTCCACACACTCCTCTTAGATGAGTATTCCTGGAGAAACGTACAGCTCTGCCCTTGCACAGAAACTCTTCTGTGTTGACATTTCAAGGCAGGTTGGACAGAACAAGCTCTTACAATGGCAATGCAAAGCAGAGATTTAAGGTAGAATCCAGATTTCCCACTTAAGGAAATACAAAATATGTACAAAAAGACACAACTGTTTTCTGACATACCAACCTTATTCCTCTAATGGAAGCAGCTGTAAAATTCCATTCATGAATCTGTTTCTGTAAAGAACAAAGAGCTACAATCAACCACAGTTTAACCTTGAGTTAGTACTGAAAACAAAGTCACAGCATGGTAAGCAAAAGAATGTTCTTCCAACACGACTCTTTTTCTTTCTTTCTGCTCCTCCCAGTTTGAAATAAGATTGATCTATGGGTAAAGAAATTATACACACATTGCTGTTTTACTCACTTGAGAAAAAAATTAATATAAACAGCACAGAGTGGAAATAATGCCTGTATTTCCTCTTGTAAAATTAAATTTGAAGAATAAATTGCAAAGTACAATTTAGCAAACATTGTGTTTTGACTTAATACATCGATATTTCACATTAAACATGGAGCAGACTATGCCCTACTCTTATCTAGGCTCAAAGGGAAAAGCATACTCATAAACCTCCCTAGGAGGTCTCAAGCCAGCAGCTTTGGCCCAGGGAGCACACTGGAGGGCAAAACAGAGGAAGGACAGCCTGTGTCCAAGATTGTAGCTCTCCACAAAACCATAGCTAACAGCTGCATTTTATTTAGCAATGCCAGATATGCACTAAAAATTTGTTCCATAAAGCAAAGGTGTGTCAGACACATTCACCTGAAACAATGGAGTAGAACAGTGTACTGGAAAAACTGTTCACAGACCCAGGTAATTATGTGGTCTCGTCTTACTCCAACACGTTCTTTTCCACACTTTGCCTCTCTACGTTTTCAGTCTATTCTTCACCTGTGTTGCTCTGATATTAAGAAAGGGTAGCAAAATATATTGCAGATTTCAAGTCTTTCAATTTAAACTGAAATTATTTCTCATTTTTAAGAGCTTACACTGTCCATAACTGTGCCTACTCCTTCCTAATTCCCTGTGCCTTATCCAATAGTCCAAGAAACCAAATATTTTATTTCTTGACACTTACTTGTCACAGGCTGACATTTTTTCTAGTTTCCAATACTATAACCGTAAAAGTTTAAAATGTCTGAAATATTAAACACAATACTGGACTTTATCTATACTTTTAATCTAACTTCGAGCTGCATCTTAATAAAAATCACACAATTTTAATAAGAAATATTATGAGCAGACTAAATAACCCAAGCAATTCTAAGAGACATGGTCAAGAAAAGTTAAATCGCAACTAGAGGTCAAAATCATCTGACTTCTAAACACATTTCCTACTTTTAATTTCTCTGTAAAATGTCAACTTTCATGTCTGCACAAAAGATATACTGAGGCTTGTGCTTCATAGAAATGTAGCAAACTTTAAATTATTGTGAAGTACTCCAAAATCTAGATGTAAAAAAGTAACTTTATGCACAGTGAATCACAGTACACTTAACACATCTGCTGGCAGTTTTACCATTTCGGGGGGAGAGACATGCCACAGAGACAGAGATCTCTCATCTGCTTCATTGTTGATTGAAACATAGGCAGGCTGGTAAACTTTAGTTGGTTCTATCACCAAAACCTGAAGAGAGAGAGCATTTTTCCTTAATAAGCCAGCAGCTAATATGCCACAGTAGCTTCAGATGCTCTGATGTAGGCAATGTGTAATCTTGATGTCAGGCCTAAAAAATTTTCAAGGGAGACAGAAGGGCAAGACAAGGCAGGAAAAAATCTGTGTTCTTATGTACAACAGAAGAGTATTATCACAATTTGTTATAGAAGACTTAAAAGTATTTCTTAGAATATTTTAAGGATGTTAAATTTTTTTATAGCATAAAGATTAGCAGAATACAGGGTTTTGGTTCATGCGATAAAATAACAGGCAGTTAAGTTTTTAAGCATTGTGTTTACAGCCTTCCAGTTCTTGTAATATCCTATCCAGAAACACAAAACATACAACACTTATTTGGACATAACATCTTACTGGAAATCTCAGTCCATTAGTTGTTTCTTTCGTTGCCTCAAAAATTATATCTAGCCAGAAAGTCAGTCTTTCTTGTCTGGGAGAATGTTCTGTGGTGAGCTTCTTGAAACGCTGAATTAACATCAGATTCTGAACTAATGATTTCAAGTACCTAGAACATATTTAATTAGTGAGTTAACAGAGAGAAAACAAAATTTGACCAGATTCTAAAACCACTTAACTGACTTGGACATAAAAATTATTAACTGCTAAATTAAATGTGCTTTAAAAGCTATCGTAATGGAAATTATAGTGTTGATTTTTACAGATTTCTGGAAAGAATAGCAAGTTTAGATAAAACCTTAAGTCATAAGCTCACATGGATGTTCACCAACAATAGCTTTTTACAAAAGAGTTACATGGTGATTAGACAGGATATAGTAAGCTAGAAGATGGTGGGGGAGCAGCTAGCTAAATTCTGAAAGCAATTTTTTCACAATCTTTTCACAATTGCTTCACAGGAATCATTACTAATTTCCAAACTCTTTCTTATAAAAGATGTTCCTCAATAGGATATAAATCCAACAATGATGGGCAACTTAATTTCTTACCTTCCCCCTTCCTTCCCATAATATAAGAACAGAGTATGAAGTAAGAGTTGCAAACAATCTATGATGGAAAAATCCAGTTATCTATGTGACAATGTTTTTCAATTTTGTGTATTTCCCCATAGTTGTGTACTTGAGCTACAGCCTTCTACCACATACCACACTGGAGGTTTCAGCTTAAAAAGTTTCTCTGCTGCTTGTACTGCTTTACCAACATCATTAGCCAGCATGCTCACACTGAAGAACTGTCCCACATCCCAGTAATTGTTCATTTTTTCTAGGCTTCCTTTTCTTCCCAATAAACTGTTTAACCGTACACCTGTAAAATTTCAATTAAAAACCATATTTTTCTATCAGTAAAACACTAAATAGTGTTTTTACTGATGTCTATCAGTAAAAGACTATTTAAAGACTTAATTAAGCATTATTGATGAAAATAAAATGGAGTGAGCTTTCCCCAGAAAACAACATTGGCCAACACAGAGGCTGGATCTGCAAACAACACCCCCAATACAGTTCAGACAGTCAGAACTCCTCCTACACACAGTGTTAAAAAACATCTTGTGCTATCTGTCTGGGCTTATCTGCCTCCTGATTCTCAGTGTAAGATGCACAAATATTCATCATCAGGATCTGCATTTTCTGCAAGAGATCCATGGCTAGAGGATCCACCCCCAGAGTAAGGTCAGGGGAATGATTTAAAGCCACGTCTGCATTTTTAACCTTTAAGGTTCAAACATGCATTTCAGACAGGATCTGATTCCAAATATAAAGTTCAAGTATTATCTTCCTCAGAAGAACTGCATATCTGTTTCTATCATATGATTTCTTTGTAGATGTACAGTGGTGTGTTTTAGTGGAAGATGTGACTATAGGCAGACAACCAGTAACTGTCCTAGTAGATCCTTCCAGGTGTTACTTCCTGTGGATCTCAATTCAATAACAGAAACTCTGTGGATCCTTCCCTGGCATCCCTGAGGAGAACTGGGCCACACTGTCTCTTCCTGTGTTTGCCCCCTGTTGGCTGTGCAGTGGGATAATGTCTGTGGTGCAGTAAAGGCAGCTCACAGACAGCACTGAAGTTGGTCCTTCTCTGTTCTTTTCCAGTCTCTGGGTCCCTTTAGATGGGCCACATTACTAGAAAGCTGCTCCAAGGCAGCAAGAAGGAAAATGGTCCTTCAAGATCTCTGTGTTTTAGACTGCCATGCAGGACACACCACTAAAAAGCCTGAACCACCTTTTTCTCTATGCAACCAATCGTTGTAAGTATCTTGTTTTCTTCACAGGGAGAGAGGCAGAAAACTTGTCTGTGGCACTGTGTGGATATTTACCTATTTTTCTCAGTTCCATTGAGCTTTCAAACTGTTGCCCTGCAACAAGCAGCAAAACTGCGAGGTTAATTCCAGAATACAGAGTTGACTGCAGTTCAAATCCTTTGCGATACCTGCAGAGAAGAGTCAAGAACTCACATCTCACTGTTTAGAAGAACTGAAATACTGCAAAGTTTTGGTAGGTATTTTAAGCTATTAATTTACTGTAAGGACTATATGGCTTGTTGGCACCAATGGTATTCTGCAAAGAGCACTTGAAAGAAAGCAGCTTTTTACCTTAGGGTGAGAAAGAAAAACTTCTGCTTAGCTTTATGTCCTGTCAGCTTGGGTAGTTTTGTGACAGTAAAATGAATTGGTTACTACAAAAGTCTTGAATGCAATAGAACCTAATTATATTACTTTATATTACTGATATAAGAAAAGCAGTGAAAATATTAGTCTTCAGTGCAACTTTTAAAAAAAGGCTGCAATTTGTTTTGAAGTTTCATAGTCCTTAAAGGTAACTGAGACACAGCTGATCAAGGCTGAATGCACGGCACCAGCTGGTGCAGGATGAAGAGACCCCCCTGAAGCTTATATGGGGGAGAACAGAGAGAGGGGGGAATATTTCACAGTTACAGGACAAACCCACGTTGTTAACATTCTTGTACTCAGCAGTAGTTTGTATGATAACACAAGCATACCTAAATGAGTGCATATTCATGTCTTATCGTCTTAAGAAGATTCATACTACAGTTTATCAATCAATATTTTTCCATATATACAGATCATTGCATTTCCTGGGGATCCAGCACAGAAAACATTCTTGCACAGAGGACCAATGTAAATCACATGATCTCACTCATACTTAATTTTGGCCTTGAAGCAGATTAATTCTATATATTCCCTACAAAGAAATAGGTGAATCATCATCACTCCAATAAATTAAGTGCATCATTCTATATCCATGATGGTTTATAAAAAGAAGCAAGGAAATATGTATCCAAAGATCTGGCAGTCAGGACCCTGAAAAACAGACATAAGTAGAACAACTGATCTTCTAACAGCCCTGCTTTTCAAAACCATTTATAAAAGTCTGGAACTGTTTTAAAATAGATATTTTTGTGGTTTTTTTTTCTGTTACCATTCAATGGCACGATCTCGACTACTGGTATCTTTACAATCAGAATCAAGAAACATATCCTTGTAGATCCTCCCACATAAGCAAAACATATCTGGAGCAGGGTGATCACATGTCTGCAGAACTTGAAGCATAACTTGCAGTGCCTTCTCTCTGTCACCTGCATTATTTCTTCTGAAATCAAACACAGAGAATAAAATAAATGAGTTCAGATCTGAAACAGTAACTGCAAGATGGGGGAATAACATTATCCCACATCTATCCCACAACCAATCCATCATTACTATATACAGACTTGACTATATATAGAGATGACTTTATTTAGACTGATGTGTGATTGTTGGTTGACTGGTAAAACCAAATGTATTCTTCTATCATGGGGCTCTACTTCTAGCTTATATAAGAACTGATTTAAGCTCAGAACTCCTCTGTGAGAAAAATCTGCCATCTACTTGATTCCTCTTCACACAAGCAGACAAGACCCTACACATCCTGTAATGATAAAGTGTTTGTTCCTGACAATATACTTAGCAAAAATGGCCATATTGAGCATTCAACCTGACAGATAATTCAGCTATTTCCAAGATTTGTAATCTTGATCCAGAAACAATAGCAGGAAATACCAACTAAGACCAGAAGAAACTCATTTAAACCAATTTTAGTCAAAAGAATGATGTAGCTCAATATGGAGCCTTCAAACTACAACAAGAATAAAAGGGTGAAACTGAACCATATTTCTTTCATCAAAAACTATTCAGAGTAAAAAAGATTTGGATAACAAACAGCTGTTATACAGCTTCTTTTGAAAAATATTTAACGATGGTATCAGTAAGAAAACAGTGATTAAATAACATTTCCATTCCTTATTATTATTAAATAATCAGACTATTTGCCTCCATTTACCTTGCTGTTTTTCTAAGTTAGAATTCAATATTTACTGCAAAAAGTCACTTAGAACAAACAAAAATGTCTATTTGCAAGAGTAATGCAAACACAGCTTAAGAGTTTAATAGCCTCTTCAAGACTTTTTTTAATCACTAGAGAGATTTAAAATATTTACCAACCCTTTTTCAGAACTGTTTACAATTTTCCAGTCCCTACCTAGGTATCCATGACCAGGCTTACAAGGACTATGACTACTTTGTCAGCAATACCAGTAGCAGATAATGGCTTCTGGTAAATTTATTACTTGCATGCCCCAAAAGGATTAATATTTACTGTGAAGTAGCTCAGTTCCTCAGGTAACCAGCTGATGCAGTAATACCAGTAACAACACATCTGTAGCAAAATCCAGGCTTCTGTGCATGTTATGTGACAGAGAACATCTAATAAGATTAAACAGATTTGTAGCTAGTTGTGCAGGCTTTATCCTGCCTTTGATGTCACTGGTAGAGTATGAACTTTCACAGCAACTGCTTGAATATTTTTTAAAGTACTTTTTCTTCAGATTAACTGTTTTGACCTTAATACCAGTCTTCCCTAATGAGCACACAAGGAGAAAATTAGAATCTTTTTTCAGTTTTACAAGAAATAAAGAGAAGTTAAAAAGCGTGGAGGTAAATCCATCGCACAGGTCAGCGTGCCCTAACAAAACCTGTCTGAACAAAGCAGATTCTTTCACTAAGAGTACAGAAGTTCTACTATTGTTAATATGAAGTCAGAGAAATTTGAGAAAACAGCGCTTAGAACAAAATTAGGACCTAAAATGAAAGTCCAGCAGCTCCCTGGTCTTGTGTAATGTGATCACAGAAGTTGGCATGTGTTCAAGATTTTGCTGAAAACAAGAAATGCACAACTAATACCTAAATTAGAGCACTTCAGCACAGAAAACCTTAAAATTACTGCTTCACATCCAAGACAAACCTTGACTCAACTTGCCTTGTAGGAGAACAGGATAATTATTAATGTTAATTTAAGGGATGTTATGTACTTACTGAAAAAAACATAACTTTAAAGGTAAATACAACACACAAAGCAAGACTGCTTAAAATGGGACACTGTGCAGATTAACATTTCTGGTCAAAGGATGAACCTGTACACACCAAATACAATAGTAGCAGCATTTCAAAAGACCAAGCCCTGAAAAACCAGTGTGCTTAGAGGATTCAAAATGCAAAACTTTTATCACTTATAAGGAAAAAAATTATCATTAAAAATAATTAAATTCAACAAAATTCAGCACATGATAAGTATAAACTCATCCAACAGGATATTACCAAACAAAAAACAGTTTAGGTATCTTTATATTAAACTCTTGTTTTTCACAGCAGCAGAATTTGATGCCCATTGGGCAATACAAGCCCAGCATACCGATTACAGTAATTTACAAATTTAGGAACAATTATCACTTTCTAAATCCAAAAAGAGAGGCCAAACCAAGGGAAAAATCCAACAGAAAGACCACGTAATTTAGGCAATTTCTCTAAGTTGCTATGAAAATGTACTGTTGGATTATATGCAGAGCATGTTATGCTCGACCAAGACAGATTTTCATTTCTTATTTCAGACCCCACACTTTGTCAGATCTGTATGCCTGACAGTTTATAATTTGTTTCAAGGTGACTTGGAACAGTATCAATAGAGTAGAAGAGATTACTTTAAACCCTCATGGCTGTAGCACTGCTATTTTTTTTTACCCTATCTCAACTATATTCACTTTTCCCTGCTCCCCAGCCCCCATTTAAAGCCACAGTAGAACAAATCACAAAAATGCATGTTGGAAGACACTTCTGGAGGTCATCTAATAGAATCTCCTTCTCAGAGCAGGTCCATCTCCCAGATCTAGAACATGGCAGGCTTGGCTTTGTCTGAAAAGCTGAATCTATTAAACCCCCAAGGATGGAGATGCCACAGCCTCTCTGAACAGGGAAAGCCGAATTACTGTATATGATGATGTACAGGCATGAGAAGGAAGGTAGAAAACATTCTATTTATGGAGTAAGTTGGTGCATCAGGAGAGACTGATTCTGCAAAGCAAATTCCCTAAGAAGTTTTATAAGCCAGAGCAGAATCCCAAAAGACCACTAAATAAAGGACCCTGCTAATTCATTTTACTGCTGTTTAGTTACAAGCCAGCTTACACTGAAATACAAATGTCCCTCATGATATGACACAAACAGTTCACCTGAGGAATGAAATATAATTTCTAAATAGGCATTTTTCAATGGTGCTCTTTAACACACAATCTGTTAGCCTCTCCACATCTGGGATAAGATGCACCCTACCTTTAAGAAGTCTGCATACACACCCAGAAAAAATATGAGCTACATTTCATAGTTTATCTGGGTTTGGGGGAAGTCATTTTTAAAATCATTAATCACAATCTGAGAATTCTTTCAAAATATAGTTTTACCTTTTAAAATATATTTTTATTGTCAAAGACCTAGGGAAAAAAAAAAGACTACTACTTCAATTTATTTAGCAACTGTATTAAAACAAAGCACATGCCTTCGAAGAATTGCTCATAATACTATTTTTCCCTCGCTGTTTTCTTTGTTAGCACATTTTTAGTTCTCTCCCTACAAACCTTGCCATGTGAAAACTTGCACAGAAACCAAACGGAGAAAAATCAGTCTATATTATCTGAACATGATAACTGCAAAAGCTACTGCCAGTGAAGGAAGAGATCTGCAAGTAACTTCTAAAACTAGGGCAATTAAGAAAATATCCTAGTGCTCAATAAAGTATTGCCAACATTCCCCCAGAGAAAATGCTAGGAATTACAAGGAAATGAACAAAGAGTCAAGATTTAAACCACCATGATGTCTTTTGCAAATAGCCAGCACACTTATCTTTGGTACTGTGTGCAGTTTTAAGCTATATTTAAAAAGAAACTAAACTATTAGGATTAGGAGAAAAAATTCAAATGAAGGTTTTTCAGACAGAAATCACTCAGTAGAGATTTTTTTTCCTAAAAAAAAGTTGTCCCACAGGGCACCTCCATTCACTTCCTCTACATTAGTCCCAGTGTTCTGCTGCCAGTTTAGTTTTGCCTGAGAACTTGTATCCTCCAGAAAGCACTCACTGGTTTGCTTGCCCATTTGCTAGTTTGCTCACTGCAGTGTTGCCACATGATCTATCTGTTTGCTTACTCTACCATGTTTCTTCAACCACAGAAAATCTTCTCACCCTGGTCTACACAAGCCACTTGTATCTCTCTCCCTGTCCTGCCCGATTTTCCTCTTCTCTTTTACTTCTCTGTATCACTCTGTAGGGCTACAAACCTGATGAAAACAGCGTAGCACATAATAAATATACATTTTTAAGCATATGCATATAAATACAAATACAAATGAACAAGGAGAACTGAGGGGTGATCAAATTAACCTGCAACTTCAGTTTTGTATCACGTGTTCTGATTTGCTGCTCTCCAACCCCATCCTGCTGCCATATTTTGTCCTAGCCTAAGGCTGAAGTCAAACATTCTTATTCATAATGAGAGGTATTCAACTCTAACACTTTCCTCTGAAGCAATGGGAAAGTTGTAAAATGAAGAAATATCACTTCTTCCAAAAAACTCAGTACATTTTTAAAAACTTTCTACCTCTCAGTTATGATACAATTTTTTCTGTCTCTTCCTGCCTCATCCCCACATCTCCACGCTCTGCTCCCCCTCTCAGAAACCTGCTGCTGTTCCGCAACTTCGCAACTTCAGTCACCGGAACTGTGGGTCGGATGTAGAATCCAGAGGTACTCTCTGCTGCTGAGACATGTCTGCTTGTTTCCATGGGGAACAAATGCACGACGAAGCATCAAGACCTAAAGGATGTGCTCATACTCTTCTCCTGCATTATACTCACAGCATCCTCTATAGCTATTGATGTTACAGAGCTGTCCTCTTTTTCTCTTTCCAGATTTTCTTGACAAGCACAAAAATTACCAGGAAGCTGCTGAGCCACAAGTGGATGGAAGTAGTTGGAATATTTAGGCAGATTTGCCACAATGCCTTTTCCTGTCTTCATACTCTTTCCAAATATGTGCTATTGACCACTCTCAGAGATAAGAATCTAGCTAGAAAGAACTATGCCTTGAGCCAGTATGGACATCCTTATACTGTTTCTCACCCCCAGCTCTCAAACATCATCTAGACATCATAGTTATATCACAGCCTATCACCTAGAATAACACATGGAGCACACAGTAAATCCCAAATTATCTTTTTCCTTTTTTTTTATTTTTTTTATTTCATGGCTTCTTTCTTCCCTCTCAAATCTATTCTCTTCTCTTGAGTCCTTCACTCCAGTCATTGTAAGGAAGCTTAGTTTTAAACATCCCTAAACCAAAAAATCTTCCTGCTTCACAGGCTGCTTTTAGCAGCTTTGGAGAACTGGCATGGTTAAGGAACCAGAACTACACTCAGTGAACCAAACCTTTGTCCAACAAAGTTACTGGGAATGGATTTCATGGATTTCACCAGGACAACAACTAGCTCACTCTGTAGGTAACAGGTGGTATAATCTTTCCTTTTTCAGCTTTTTGCTCACATGTTCCCCTGTATGGTTTGTTTCCATCCATCTATCTGGAGAGGACTATATACTATAGAAAACTCTTATATCAATTAAAAGTATTCACTTAAGGGAATCCACCTTTGTTTCCTTTATATTTCATGTTGACTTATTGATCTGATTATTTTTAGGTCCTCTATAAGCAAACAGATTTCTTGAAGGGCAATGCACAGGGGAAGAAATCAAAGCAAAACAAGCAATTGTGACAATGTTTCCCATACAAATACTCAGAAACAATAACCTGGGGTTTTTCCCACTGTTTCTATATGAACCTTGTTTATCTTCTGATTTTAGCCTTGAAGCAGCTATCAATAATTTAAAAAACCCCTGACCTCACTGTCACATTGCAGAATTGTCAGTGAGACAACTTACTCTGTTAGTATAAATACCACCTTTCATAAAATGACTGGTCTTCACATATGCTACTGTGTTTAATTATCATAATGTACAATATCTTTGTTTACATTAATGAGATATAATTAATAAATTAATAATAAACTAATTTTATTAGTTATTGCCCTTGCATTCTGATTTAAAACCTGAAACTAACTTTTGAGTTAAGACACATTTCCCTGAGGATGCAATTTGACTGCAGAACTTTCAATATTTGAAATACTGAATGGGAAAAAAAAGACCTTAAATTGAGCTTTGAGACAAGAACAAAATTTGCAAGCCTGAAAATATATATGACAGTGAAGAAAACCAAGCTGTTTTGCTTTTTTTTCCTCCTCATATACACTTCAAGTGCTTCATGCAAGCCAATCATATAAAATGAGGAGCCCCACAATGTGTTTTTCACTAAATCTGAGTAATCACAGAACAGAACATTTTAAATACCCCAGTGTTTATCAATGGGAATAATTTCCTATGGCTGCTATTATTCACAATTACCAGTGATTTTCTACTTGCACCCTGTTATGCCCTTCACTTGCTAATTGCCTTTTTTTATTATTGTATTGGAATATGTTGCTTGTTAAAACACAGCATGCTGAGTTAAGTAATAGTGACTGCAGCTGTCCTCATCTTTATTATAAGAGAAGACAGAAGTGCCTTGGAAAGAGACTGAAGTTTTCACAGCTCTGGCCTCACACTATGGCTGGGTTTGGGTTTATAATCTACTGTTTTGAACAGAATTTGGCATACCCTTTGGTTTCTTTGTAAGCTTCCAGAACTTGGAAACTGCAGTTATGGTAAATAAGGCCAATTAGAAGATAGTCCTTACACAATGCGTGCTTCCCAGTCAAAGTGTACCCATGGACAGAAGCAAAAGGCCATCAACACCTGAAACACCCAGTCCTCAATTACACAGCATACTAAAGCTGTGAATACAAATATTGAAAATATTCACGTTGCACATTTTGGTTGAACTTATACCTAAAGATGTGTTCCATTCTATGCCTAAATTAAGATACAATCAGACCTAAAACTCAGCTAGGAGGTAAAAAGGAACAATGTCTTAAACCAGCCCATGTCTGTACAGAAGAGAGCACTCTCTGCTCTGTTTGCGTGCCACATGCAAAGCTGAAGACACTTGAACAGGAATGGTCTTTTGCTCCCTAGGACTCCTGAACAAGCATCCAGAGGATGATGTATTCAGACAGCCCAAGCTTGGAAACAAGCACAAGCCTGTCATTGTAAACATCCATTATTAGCCTCTGATAAGAGACATGAGAGATGACAAATTAAAAACTTACCATGTGAATCTGAGTACAGAAATCAGCATGAAAATGTCTGCCTTTCCTACATAGGAAGTGCTTTAGTACATTTCTGCACAATACTCAGCAGACAGGCCCAGGCTTGCTTTGCTTATGACCCAAGCCAGGTCAGACCTAGGCTGGTTCTGAGCCAGATGTCATACAGCAAGGCTGGAATGGTCTAAAGTAAAACATCCCTGTCCCTTAGCACAACTTCTTAACCCAGACCTACACACAACTGTTGTTCAGATTGGCCTTGTACCAGATTGACCTGATGTACCAGCCTGGCCTCAAGGCACCCAGAAGCCTCAATCCTGTGCCCCTTGTCTGCCGTATCACTGGCTCTGTGCAGCACTGAAGTAACTGAGTTGACGATGCCAAGTGAGATTCATTGCCAACAGAACTCAGTTACAGAGTCCAAGAGGAGATAAATTAATTACTTTCTCTCTTAATTACTTTCTCTGTTGATTATGATCACTTATACTTCTTAATGAAATTAAGCACACATTAACATTCTGCAGGGTCAGATACAGCTGCTAGTTCTGTTTTGCACAGAATGTGTTTTGTTCCTGGTAGGCTCAATCAGTCGTACTGAATAACATTAATGCTGTTCTATATGCTGAAATTGATAGAATATTAATAATAGAATATTAAATGTAAACACAGTTCATTCTTTTTAAAGATCAAGCTCAATCAATGATCCTCACCGATTCAATGCAAAAGCATAATGAAATTTAATGTTGTGTTGATCAGCCAGATCACAGGTAGGAAGCATTTCCAGTGTTTCTACCAGCTTCACCATAGCATCATAGTCCTGAAATTTAAAAAAAAAAAAAAAAGAATGAAAATAGAAGACACGAAAGCAGAGGAAAGTATCACAAAGCTAAAATGCATCATAATTGTTAAAACAGTTTCTCAGGTGACTGTTCTGTTTCTTGCCTCTTCCTCACCACAACACCACTGCCCAGATTACTGAATGCCTCTAGCCAGTTTGATCGACTGCACTCCCAGCACCAGGAAGCAGAGGGGATGAGTCTGGCTCTTTCAGGCCTCATTAAGAGCTTTTGATGAACGACATTTCATCAGGTCATCGCCGACTCGAGCACAGTTCACTCTGTGATATGTCACCCCATTGTACATCACTGTGACTTCTCAGAGGTTGCTGAGGAGGCTGGTTTACTGACATCTCACATGGCCTCACCTTACTTAATCTGTTTGTTCAAAACATATTTTGAGATGAGTACGTTTCTCAAGGCAGACCTTTCAAAAGAATGCAAATGATCACCAGAGACAATCAAAGTGAATTTGGATAAAGGGCTGAAGGAAAATGTGCATCTCAGAACGCAAAGCTGGGTAATGCTGGACGATGTGGTCACCCACTGCTCTCACAACACATTTATACTTATGAAATAACCAACTTAACTCCTGATGAAATAAAAAAATTCTTTAGAATGGTTGGAACTGTATTTTAAAAGGGATGACAAACACACAGTCTGTCAGTTTGGAAAGACAGCATGCAGGCTTATTTAAAAAACTTACTTAAAAAATAAATACGAGAAAAAAAAAGGTGTAGTTATATTTCAAAAGCAAATTAAGTGTTTTTTTAAATGATAGTTCTCCATTTGGGTATCTCTGGCCAATATAGTGGTCACATCAAATGCATTTTCTTCATTTCTAAATGCATCTGACTTTGGTGGGGAGGGAGGAAAGGGAAGGAAGGGCAAAGTAAGAATTTTTTCTTTTTCTTTTTTTTTTTTTAAAGGAAGTTAAAGATTACTAAAAACAATGGAAGAGACCTTGGGAAGTCACCCAATCTGTGTCTTTTGTTCATAGGCAAAATAAGTAAGAGTCTCTAGTCCCTTATGTTGCTCAACAGACAAGTCAAACTCTGAAATAATGCAACAATTGTGCCGATTTAGTGTCAGCTTTGAATCACTGTTCAACAAACAATGAAGTACAGAAGAACAAACACGAGACAAAGTCCAAAGGTGAAATAATCTTCCTTAGTCTTTAGGCACATACCTGAATATCTCTGTAGGAAAGCAGCAGGTTTATGACGATGTCAGAAGTCAGCACTTCGGTATTATCCATACGAAGTTTAATTCTGGCTAGCTCCTTAGCCAGTTCATCTCCTTGGTATTTCTCTCTAGCTTTTCTAATGTCATTTAGCAGCGTTTCTTTATAATAGGTACTAAAGAAATGAAAGACAGACATATGGGAAGAAGAGTGTTGGATATTTCTTCTGAAATCTATTTCTAATTAAAAGTAACATTTCCTCAGAGTAAGGTGCACATCAAATGTCTCCAGATTTTTCATTACCTACTTATAAATATTCCATCTTGCCTCACCTCAGACTGTGGGGCACTCTATCAATATCTTTGTAACCAGGACTGTGGGGGAATTTTATCAACACAGGAAAACTAGGGCATTTCTTTGCCCCATTACTGACCTTGACAGACATGGTACTTTGCCTCTATACCATAAAGAAGGCAGTAACTGGGATAATAAAGAGACACAGAAAGACCAGTGTGATGTAAGTAGGAGGTATGTTACTTTATTCTGAAAGGAGGAAAGAGGCTTGCAAACAAAAGAAACTAAAACAAAACCAAAAGCCACCAAAAGCTGATTTAGTTGCAATCTCTTTGATGAACATAATACATAATGTGGGCAGGATCTATCTAAAAGCCTCCAGTAAGTGCATCTTATTTACAAAAACATCAGTGTGCAATACAACACCAGAGCTTTTGTAGAATAAAAAATCATATTTATATTACCAGTATGGCAGGTAGAAATAGCCTGGACAAACTACTCAGGAGTAAGTTTATCTGGAGTAGGTTATGGAGTCTGTAGTTCAGAAGTCAGCAGATGTCATCTGACATACTCAAGTGCATACAGTCCCTTTCTTTACAAATGAGTTTTGCAAAGCATTCTACCTTGCTTAGTATAAACCCTACACCTAAGCCTGACATATATGTGTTTATAATCAGAGCAGCAAGGTGACAACAAGTGCTACAGGAAAGCTTTCAACAGTTGCTTTACTGTCACTGGAGGTTAAGCCTAATTCACTATGGATGATCCAATGTCAGGTTTCTATCCAGCATTGCCTTCTACCAGGCTAATGATAATTAGTCCTTCTTGTGCTGCCCAAACCAAATGGTGATACTGGCTAATAGTTTTCAAAAGTAACCAAACGACTTAAGAATGAGAGTCTCACTTTCAAGAATGATAGAATGCTTCACCTCCACCTCTTCAAATTTATTCAACCTTTTGGCAGGAATATCATCTAACTACATCTACCTCTTCACAGGGATCTACTACAACAGTGCCTAATTCTGCAGCTGTATGAAAGCCTCTTTCAGGCACTTCAGCCTGAAAATGGGAAAGAGAAAAGAGGTTTTACTGTAGGATTTCACAATGCAATTATCAAACCCAAAATAACCCACAGCCCTGGTTGTAACTGTCAGAGACAAAGCAACTTTGGACAGCTGGTGCTCAGAGCATCATTTCACAATGACACAAACACTAAATTGTTCCAAAATTTATTACTACCAGGGCCAACTGTGCTTATCTTTAAAAATAAACTTATCTATAAAAAGGTCCCCCAACAAGGTCCAGGGTGCTTGCTCTGCATGTGCACCCCAGGACTCTGGACACCCCAGCTGGACTGACACTGGAGCCAGGATGGGTGATCTCTTTCTTTCTTTCTTTCCTTTTCTCTCCCTCTCTTTAGTTCATCTCTTTCCTTTCACTCTATCCCTTTATCCAAACCCCACTGCCATGTGCTTGTACTAGGAGGTCAGGGACTACCACACCAATTTCCATGCCAAGTGTGTAGTTTACTTTCTAAGCTTTTGCAGACCCTCTGACTTTTGTCATTCCTTTCAACCATGAGCACCCAGGAATCTTGGGTGCTCCCCTCCACTTCAGGGTGGGATGTCACAGCAGGGTCACTCATGGGATCCCAAGAGTGGGACCACATGAGAAAGGGAAGTTTTTAGGCAAGCCTTTCACTTGGGTGAGATGGCAGTGGGGAAACAGAAAGAAACTGGAAGGCCCTCAGCATTACCTTATGTTTCAGACACTAGGAAAATTAAAATCTAAGAAGCTCAGTCTCTCCCAGTGTTTTCCAAAAATTTACACAAAACAAGACTAGCTGCAGAGTACAGGGTGAGCAGTGGAGAGAGACCTCCTTCTTCAACCCCAATTCTCAAAACTCCAACAGTCCCTTGTAGAAGCAGCTAAACAACATCCCATTTATTAGGTGATATGAAAATGTTACTTTTTAAAAATAAAACTAAGACATGAAAGTTATATTTGATTGCCCATTGCTACCATATATATATATTTTATTCAGTGACAGAAAGAGACAGTGTTTGGCTTTGAGCTCTATAAAGAAGCTATGAACTTATCTCCTATTACAACCTTATCCACTGTAATTTAAACTTAAGCACTTTATCTTATCCATGGACTGCCTGTGCTTATTGGAAAGTAACCATAAATCAAATTCTAGCATAACATGGTTAGTTAACTGCAACAGCTGCAGGACAGGAATACAGAAAGCAGTAAAGTTAGCAGCTTCTTTTACCACTATATTAAGCACAGTGAAAAAATTTAAAAAAAAAAAAAAGAGTACTAATAGAAATTCTGTATCTTTTTTCCATAACATTAAAAAGAGACTATCAAAGGTTCCTGAAATGTATGTGTTGTAACATTACCATGACGTAACATGAACATCCTTGAGAAGGCTGAGAAACTTGTCCACCAGTGGGACACAAAGTGGCCCCAGGATATTGTCCCAGCTGGGCTGCATGTACTCAGAAGCTCTTCGTTGGGCATCGCTTTCACAGCATAAATAGTCAGCACAAGGTGTGACAATGTATGGAATAAAATAATAGTTGCCACTGGAAGCCTAAAATAAAAACAGGTAGAGTTTAGAAAACAAATGAAAGTGGAAATACACTTGTGTGTACACAGAATCTTTTGCTGTCAGAAAAAAACAACTATAGTAGTGCTGGTGCACTATGAAGTTTTAATGCACTGTTTAACACAAGATTTGCAAGCATTAAAAGGAAATTTCTGTGAAAGAATTACAAATTACAAATTAAGAATTATAAGGGTGATGGATAAGAGACCAGGTCTGTTAAGGAACACTACAACAAAACTGTTCAATTTTTTTTTTTTTTAACGTGACACACAAATCCTAATAGGGTCTGTTACCAGCTAACCTTCTGTTTCCAAATTTTTTGGGTCAGAGATCTACTTGCATCCTCTAGGCTCACTCTGTGCTAAGAAAGATATGATGCAGAGCTCCCCACAAAGAGAGAAACAGAGAAACACAGGCATTGGAAGGACTTTATAGAGATGTTTAATCCAGAAAAGCCTACAAAACATCTGCTTCATGCTACATCAAACACCAAACCAACCTAAACCAAAAGTTGGAAACACTCTGTAACACATGGAGTACTTGTAACACAAAATTCTAGAATTAAAACCCAAAAAACCTTAATACATCATATAAAACATGTAAACATGGTCAAGGGGCTGAAATGGGAGAGGACACAGGAAATGCCCTTCAGAGCCCAAAACCTACAAGTTCAGAGTCTTCAGCTCCTAAGAAAGACCCAAAAACCCAGACCATTGTGAAGTTTTCCACAGCTAGTAGAAGCACCTGTATCCCATTTGAGCTATGAGAACTCTCTGCTGTTTAGAAGAAAAGTAAACTTTACATTTCAGAGTAACTAGACAGGAGCACTGCAGCATGGATCAGTATGATACATCTACCACAATCACCTACTACTAAATGCCCTTCCACCACCACCTTGGAGAGACCAAGGCACTGAACAAGGTACAGCCAAACCATACCTTTCATTTTTTCATATTGTCTAAGCCTGCAGAAAAGCCATAGCCATTTGAAGTCACCTTGAACAACTGGAGAATGCTGAGGTGATGAAAAGAACGGATATGAAGATGGCACATTTTTATCTATATTAATAAACTAGACAACAGAAGTAAAGTCTTCATAGGAACTTAAAAATGGAGGCCACACAGTTACTAAAAGTACAGATAAAAAACTGTATCAGTGCATCCTGTTGCTGATCTGCATTTGTGTCGAGTCACATTTCCTCCTTACAAACCCAATAGTACATTCTATTTGACTACATATTTGTACTACATTGTAGTACATATTTGTACTACATTGTAGTACCAATATAATTATATGTTGGATAGTTATCTTTATTTCCTGCTAAAAAAGTCAGAAAAAATGCAAACCAAACTACCATTATGTTGAAACAATTTAGTCCCAGGTTTATTCAAATAAATACTAACTTCAGAGCAATGCAAAAGCTGCTTGTGTATAAACTCTATTCTTAAACCTGTAACAGCAAATTAGCTCTTTCTGAAATGAAAAAAAACCCAAACATCCAATGTGAAAGTGTGATGAATCCTGTGATGGAAAGAGAGCCGCAGTTATCTACTGAAAAAGCAAAGCAATTTTCAGATAGAAGTTGAATGGCACACATGAAACACTGTATTAATCTTATCCAGCCAACATATCATCTACTTGACTTAGCTTTCTTATCTCTCTGCACAGTGAAATCTCTGCAATTAACCCCACATTTTTATACATAACAAACACATTTTTGTGTGCAGAAGTCAGGAACCCTGCACATATTTGAGCACATCACCTTGTCTGAAAAGCAATCAGCTCTAATTTTCTAGCTGCTTCTATTCAATATTACAAATAATAAACTATTAAACTGCTTCATATAGACTGTCTGGCCTTTAAGAGAGTCTTTCTTGTCTTCATTACATAAAAAGCAGTCCATCTACTTTTCTTATGCTAACAAGAGTTAGAGGTGGTTGAAAATATCACCCTTGCTTCTTCTGATCTTCTGCTTAAGATGCTGGTCTCTGACACCAAAAGCTAATAATTTTAAAAATACTGTCTTGTCATACACCAACTATTGCTTTTTAAGATAATGAATACACGGCTTAGATATATATGAAGTAACATATACAGCAATTCTAGCTGCAAATATATATAAATTATAATCTATAGATTAAAATCTATAAATTATGATTTCTGACTTGATTATCTTGGAGGTCTTTTCCAACTCAATCTATTCTATGATTCTATGATTCTAATTGTAACAGAATTATAACTTTATAGCTTTAAAAGGCTGTATGTTGAGTTGGTTAATTTCAAGATTAGTAGCTAAGCTATTTTGTTTGATTTTGAGAAATTTTTAAGTTAAAAATTACAGCCAAGTAGAGTAAATTAAAAAAAACAAACAACCTCTCAACAGCTCATCTTCCAGCAACTAATGTATGCCCAGTATGCTAGCAATGAAACTTTTGTATTCAATCATAACATTTTGTACCACAAAATGAGACAAAAGTTTAAAAACATTAAAAAAACCAACCCAGGAAACAACTGTAAGTAAGTTGAGAGAGGAACCTGTTCTTCAGCATAAATGGTTAAAGGAATTAAGCAGATAGCCATGAAGGGCTGAAAGAGTGAGGCCCACATAAGCCATTCTTAGGCTCTAGGCAACACAGGCCAAATATAAAGTGATTTTTGTCTTAAAATACTCTTCTAAATATTTTGCTAATGCTGTTAAAAGTGAACTGTTGACCTCAGTAACATAAACAGGGTTTTTTTTTAAATTGTATTAGTACAGTTATTCCAGTGCAACTGTCACTTTGTGACAGAGGTGCTACACTAGAATTAAAGGTGTTTTTTTCCAAATAAATAATTTTGAGTAAAATCTGCAGAGCCTAGCTAATCAAACAATTATTTTTCTTGAGCCATGCTATTCACTTTGCCACTCATTCAGGAGTATTAAGAGTGCTTACCCTATCTTACAAAGCAGTTAGAAGCAAAACACGGGAACAGAAAATGAACTGCATTCACTCAAGTCACAAACTACTGAGCATTCAGGGAGTTTAATTCACCATTGTCTCCAGTATTATGGTTTTCACCACTGTTTTCTGTGACATCTTGCAATACAAATGACTAAGATATTATAAATTTCTAAAAAATACTTTCTCTTTTAAAGTTGAATATATGCCCTATTTTTATGTAAGGAGAGATTTTCACAAGACAAACATTCTAAATGCGTGGGATCTAGCTCAGCAAGGACCACATATTCCAATCACCGTGAAGGAAAGACAAAGACCCTGCCAAGCTCTATCCTTAAATTATCCTTATACATTTTTACAAGTATAGAAACTCAGTAAAAACATGGCATATCTATTCAACAGAAAACAGATTTTAAGTGATACATACTTTGCCTATTAGATTACCACTGTGGTACTCGGGAGGTACTTGAACCCGAAGAAAAGCTTTGAGGTTGGCAACCTACTCCAAATTGAAATAAAACAACACAGAGGAAAAAGACCACCACAAAACACCATAAGAATCAAAGACAGACATGACACATGAATAAAGAAATAATTAAAGAAAGAAACAACAGAAAATGAATACAGATATTTACAGCAAGACTGCATTTACAAGGCCGAGAAAACAGGTCAATACTTTTATCACCCAGAATGTAAGATTTCTCCTATCTATCTACATGACATGTCTATACATCTCCTTGTGTCATCATTAAGATGCTTTCAAGTCTTCCTCCTCTGAACCTGTCAGACTCATTAACTGCTTAATTAACTATATTCCAACCACTACTGATCGCTTGAGATAGTAACATTTCTATAAAAAGTAACTTTCATAAATAAATTTAATAGCCTTTGTTCTCATTATCAAAAGTAACAATGGCATATTTTGAGATTAGAAGCATTAAAAGTAACATTTGCTGGGTTACTCATTGCCTTAGTGCTATTGTATACCCAAAAGAAAAAAATATTGTATTCAAGATCTTCCGACTCTTTAATTCTGTGCCCTTTTACAATCTTTTAACACTTCTGCTACCTCAGGCCTTTTTAGAAATATATCATTAAAAGACCGTATCATATAAACTTTTACACAGTGTAAAAATAATCAGAAAATAAAAAATATTATTACTGCTTTGTAATAATACCTCTTTGGATTACTAAATTCATATAATGTAATCATACTTCAGAGTCTTGGCTCTCATTACAATCCGCTGGGGCTACTTAACTGGAGAATATGAATCCAAGTGCCAAAATCTTTCTATTTAGTTTTCTTCAGTGTTCATTGCCTTGAAACAGTATATACAGTCTAATTTATATTAGCTATATATAACTATATTAGCTACTGAAACTCTGAAGAGATTTTCTGCCAATTGCAATAAAAAGTGATTTTTCAACATAAAAATTCCTTGTGGCAAGGATAAATTGCAATCCAGTTCCCTTCAGATCATGAAGAATTTTTGCTAATGATTCCTCCATGGCCCAGACATTATTCTCTGCTTCCTATACAGGATTTAATGAAAAATAGCTATTTAAATCTCTGAAAATACTTCATCAGGCCCACAGGCCCAAGTATACCATAATAAACCTTTTGGTTTAATAGTCAGCCTACTTTCTTTAAATACATTCCCTGAACACCATTAACAAGAGTTATTCAGATTTCTTCAGGCATACCATCAACTAAAGAAAAAATTAACTATTAAGTCTTTCTCCTCATTGTTCTGTACTTGCCAAAATTATTTTTCCAGAGCGGAAAGTTCTAGTTTGTATTTTCGATGCCTCATTCACAAATTGAATGGATCAAAGAATGCACCTGAAACTGTGCAACCAATTGCTAGAGCTATTACCAGAAGGACTGTACACATTTTGCTTCCTGACTCTACCAATTTTTTAAAAGCCCCTTGTGCACTTTCTTCTCCACTCAATCTTGAACCTTTTATATTCATCATTCCTTAAAATCCTATAGAAAGAGATGAAATTTCCTTTCTAAAAAAATATAAAATATCAAAGATGGCAACAAAATGTTTCATCAAAATAGAACAGCTTTCCCATGGACTTTATCTCTGACAACAGGATTGGGGAAAATAATTTTTTTAACCTTTCGCATTTGCAAATTCTTGAAGTTTCATTTCTCCAGTAAACCAATGTTTGTCTCTAATGAGACTCCAAAGCACAAGCCCATTTTCCACAGAAAATTTTTTTTCCTCTACCCTTTAGTCCATTTTCCCATAATGGCACAGGAAAAATCCTGTTCTGCAAGATTGAAATTTGCCATTTTTTTATTGATAATAATTTTGACAGAAAATAGGAAGGTGTGCAATTCTTAGTAAAATTAACAGAAAATAGTCCTCAAAGTTTAGAAAAGCTCTACAGAAGGAAATCCAGGTGATGGGACACAGAATCTTGACCTTGAATTTCATGCCAGGGCAATTCTTGGGAACTAAACTCCCACAGCCAGTAATTCTTTCCTTTTGCATCCAAGTATGCAATAAATTATCAACACAGAATTTTAACTGGTTGTTTAGGGGAGTCAAGTAGAGCTGAATCACATTACTCATCTTATCCCTGAAACCTTCATTCCTGCATGGTGGAAGGAAGGAAGCTCTCCTACTCTCACACTTTTTTTTCAGACAATAAGCCATTAAATCTCTCAGACTCACACCCCTGCAGCATGCTGCTGCATAATTTTCACTGCCAGGTCAGCTGTACTCAGGCCAAAACTCAAATGAATTGCTGACCTTTTTTTCTATGCATTGTTTTCAGCATTAGGTATAGTTTCCTTGCTCTTGTGTCCTCCTCAATGCTGAATTAGACTATTGTTTTCTTTACAAGGAAAACATCCATTCCCTTCAAGGCTTACTTGTACTACACAAAAGCAAACAGCCCCGCATGACACACTAGACAATCACCTTCTCTGCATCCTTAGCGTGGATCCACATCTGTTCTAGGCTAAGATTTTTTTGCACCTTTGTAGATGACTTGACATTTGCAAGATAAATAGCAAAGGTGAGGGCAGGGAAACCTCAGAGAAAGCTCCAAGCTACAGCAGCCTGCACAGAGAGTTTCACTCTTGCTGCTGGAACGAAGGTGGGCTGTGCCTGGTAACAATCCCAGTTGTTCCCCTTTTCCTACATAACGTGCAGATGCATGGACACAGAGCTTGTCAAACACGGAGGGGACTTCTCCAGCAAGGATATTCCTGTGGCTACCACTGCAAGGCTTAGCAGATTGAGTATCTATCCCCTTTACAGCATGCCTCTAGCCCCTGAGGAGGAGTGCATTTAAGCTCTGTCTGCTGTTCCACAGTTACAGCAGAGGCATATCCATACTTTTCAATCAGGAAAAGTGACAGGAAAACACAAAGCCCTAGTACAGGGGTATTAACTACTGTATCTAATATTCAGCAATTAAACTGATGGTTATCTAACTACATACTTGACTGGACCCAATAAATTCATGCCAATTCTGTGCCTCCTTGATAAGCACAGCAACCCTCACTAGCAATTAACTTCAAACAAGACATTGCCCATAGGGTTGTCAAATATTTAGCTGAGCAATGAAGCAGTGGCACCACACTGGGCCAGCGGTAAACTGAAAACCTCTCATGAAAACTCACTGGATTGGAAGGGAGGGAAAAGCAATTGTCTGTTTGAAGTCAACTTCAACTTAGAAAAACAACATTTTAACCTATTAACTATTCAGCTTGTTAACGAGTTTGTTCCAATTTCTGATTAAAAAAACTGATGAAAGAACGAAATATGGGAGCACATTTATCCAATAAAAGAAAATATGAACAACTTCAAATAACACAAAAGGGTCAAGAATCCATATTTGATACAAAAAGTCATTAATTTTTTTCCTCACTGTATTTCACTCACAACTGTTTTCTAAATTTAAGCACTTGAAGGAAGTAGGTTAGGCAATCCCTCCTTTTTAAAGGAGGGATCAGGATCCTAGTTTAGGGATATCTCCCTGCCCCTTTTGCTAGCCACATGCTGTTTACAGGCTCAATACCAGGCCCTGCTGTAGAAACCACGTCACTAGAACCAACAGCATGAAGCTGTTGGGAGGTTTAGAGTGGATATCAGGGAAAAGTTTTTCACCCAGAGAGTGGCTGGGCACTGGAACAGGCTCCCCAGGAACTGGTCACAGCACCAAGCCTGTTTGAGTCCAGGAAGTGTTTGGACAATGCTCTAAGGCTTATGGTGTGATTCTTGGGAATGTCCTGTGCAGGGCCAGGAGTTGGCCTCGATGATCCTCATGGATCTCTTCCGACTCAGCATATTCTGTGATTCTATCTTTTCTTGTATTCAGAGTGAAGGTAAATGCCTCCTTTCTTGGAGAAAGAATCTACCAGAAGAGAAGACTGCTAATCTGATCACACTAGGCTGAATTTGCCACTGCCCCCTTTGCCTTTACTCCATTTCTGGAATTCCCACCAAATAGCTCAGGCACAATTCTCTCTCTTGCTCTAGAAGGGAAAACATGGAGAGGAAATTCCGGTCATCCATCAGCTGATGGACAGTAGCATTTACAAGCAAATCTGCCTCATTCTGAGTCCCCCTTCACAGAGATACAAGACCAGTAAAAGCAGTTCCCACCACTCAGGTTCAAAGATCACCAGACAGCCAGGAAGGATGACCCGCATTTACATGTGCTAAACCTGATCTATCTTTAGCCTTCATGCAGCACTGTGGGCCAAGTATAAACAGCAGCTCAAAATAAACTGCTGTGACTAATGCATTATTTCTTCTAGTTCTCTCTTAGATTATTATCAAACTCTAGGACCATTTTATTGTTTTATTCCTACTCAATACTGTTCAGAAGAAAATAAAAGTATACGGTGAATGGGGGGAAAAAGAAAGGATAAATGGAAGTTTAAGAGTTTTGCAAATTCAGCAGTCCTCAAAATAAAGTGTGGAGGATCTAATGAAAATAACCACTGACAGGATGTGAAGTATGACAAAATATACAACTGTATAAGATATTGTGCCTTATTTCAAAAAGCCTAAAATAACACCAGCATTTTATCTTAACTCAAACTTACTTGTTTGGTTTTACTTGCATTAGCTCTAAGAATATTTTTACTTGGGAAATAAGCTTTTTTTACATTTCTAATTAAATCTGTGAATTTTAAGGAAGAGGATGGGTATACAGTGCCTAAGCCGCCTGAGATACAAGAGTAAGCCCTGTTAAGGCATCACATATCCATACACATTTACACACATGGCTGAAAGTGGTAGAGGGACAAAGAGATTTTAAATTTCTGAGTTTATATTTTGATCTGTCAACCTACATGTAAAACCTACTGGCACCCGTCTAGAATTTAAAAAAGTAAAGAAAAGCAATTTTTACTTCTAGCTTTACTTTGGAAAGGAAGTCGAGAAGATTTCCATTAGTTTGAATAGTACAGAGGTAAAACAACTTCCTTCAGTCATGCAGAGCTTTTTTATTTATTACAGTTGCTTCAAATGTAGTATTGTCATTTTGTGTTTTAAAATGAATGTGGATTTAATACTTACTGTGTTTTTCTGAGACACCATATCCTGTGGGGAAAAAAGAGAGATAATAGAGATGTTTAATTGTTTTTACTGGGAATTATTATTTCCAATAAAAATCACTGCTATACATATATATACACAGATGTTTTCTTCATAGCATAAGTCAGATTTCCTGCCACAGTTCATTCCCAGTAAAGGGATAGAGCATCAAAAAAAAAAAAAAATTAACAATTCAGCAAAGAAACCTATTTAAAGAAGTGATCAGAATATAAAGTAAGTCATACTTGCCAGTAACTGGAGTTTCTCAGACTGGGCACACCCAGACACACTCTGGGCATTTGTGAGACAAAAGCATTCAAAGCTGGAGGATTCTCTCTCTGAAAGGGTATCCTTCAGATACCTAAGCCCCTTTCCTACCAGATTGGCACAGACCAACATATTCCTCCTACACCCTAACTCTTCTCACCCTAGAATCTAAAGAGAGATATCAAAACTGTGAAGCAGATGATAAACCAACAGGCATGTAAACCAGATCTCAAAGATTTCAGCTGCCAGTAAGTAACCTTCGCTTCTTTTCAGTGATAGATTACATACCCAATGAACACTACTTGGTCAAACTAAAGAGATCAGTCAGGTAATCCATGCTACAAATATCAGACACAGACTTGTTTCTAAATAAGGTTATCAATATAATTTAATGGAATGTGCTCTGAAAACCTAAGGTGATTCTGCTTAGCAACTTCTCATCTGAAAGCCTGAAATCCACTTGGACTGCACAGAAATGATCATGCTCATGTACCCTTTTCCTCAACAATAGACAACATATCAGGGGCCATCTAAGAGATTTAGTTCCGCAAATGTGACTCTCTTGACACCCAGATTACATAATCTTTTATGTCCTCAGAACCAGGATGTTTTGGAAAGAACACTAGTGAAACTAAAGAGACAACTCCTGGGACAATCTCAGGATGGGTCATAAGAGATAATCTACACAAAGTCAGGCTGCCTGAACTTCACAGATCTTCAGCAGAAGTAACAGCAGACATGAATACTGCCTTTGTAACCACTCCTAAGAGGTGTGCACAGCAACCTAGATCCAAACAAAGTAATAAATTCCTGAAGGGAAGCAAAAAAGTCCTGACCAAATTAGTCATAAACTTGAGAACAAAGAAACATCGGCAGATGATCAAAACCACAGAATTACTCATTAATTTGAAACTCTTTAAGCCCAATAAAACACATCAGAACATAAGTGATGGAAGGCTTAGACATCTGAAATATCACATATCTGAAATTTAACATCTACCTAGCTAAGCAAGTATCTCCAATAGAGCCTTAGATCTTTATCTGCAGGGAGAAATTAACTCTTCTGAAACTACCTGAAACTCTGTGAAATATTTCAAATACCCCAAGAACAATCCCTGCCTATCTTCTGAAGCATTCCTAAGAAAGCTGCATTAGGGTATTTGAATGCTACCCAATACTGAACTGGGGCTCAGTTGCTTAAGAGATACCAAGGACAGCAAGGTAGGACTGAACCCTGAACCAGTGCCCTGCTTACACTACTCCAGCACTTGATACAGATACTTGGTTCCAGCAACTCAAATCAAGCCTTATGATCACACAGTAAGATAAGCCAGGGACCTATGTAGGCCAAAGAGGTCACGCAAACAACTGAGAGATGAGGAAGATATCAGTGCCACTGACAGAGGCACTGAAGAAGAGAGACAAAGACAGATAATAGCTTTTCTAGTTTTAAGTGACCCAGTCATGTTCCAGTGTTCCCAGCTCCCAAGGTTTGAGCTTTACATCCTCAGAAAAAAAAGCCTTACAACTGACAGTGTAAAGACTTGCAAGTTCTGACAACAATCAATCTGAAGATCCAACCGGATGGATGTAATCTTGGAGATCATTCAGCACTCCAGTTATGGAGCAGGTGCTTGAGTATGTGCTTGGCACCAAGTGCAGAAATCAAAGCCATCCTCACCGGGCAGCGAAAAATAGAAGATGATTAACCTGTGCTTCCCAAACTTGGGAACATCCCTGGGAGAACAAAGTTGGTCAGAACACCTGAATGACAGCATAAAAGAAAGACAGGAGTGTGCTGATGAAAAATAAAAATGAAATATTTAATTGCAGTCCGATGCATTACCCATACAGGATGACAAGCTGTATTCCTGAGCCCATCCAGATTAGCTGGAGGAAAGGAAGACATGCCAGTCATACCTTAGCTCATATCTGTATGGAAAACCTCTTGGAGCAAGAGTGTGAGAGGCTCCAATTCTTAAACGCTTGTGACTCCAAGTCACATGGAATGTGAATGTGTATGTGGACCACTGCAGGGAGAAACAAAGTATGGGATATTAAATACATGAGAGTAAAATCAGTGACATTGAGACCAGAAAGGATGAATGAGAAGTTGTGACAGAACGGAGTTTCTCTGGGGAAAAAAGGACACTTAAACAAAATAACAATATTCTTGCAAGATCAAGAGAGGCTGGAGAACTCCAAAAAGGATTTTTGGACATTGATGGTGTGCAAAAAGCAAGGGGCAATAACTCAAAATAAAGAAAAAGCCAACAAAGCAAGAACAGTGCTGCCCTCAGTGAACATAGCAAGAAAATGAATGATATTAAAAGCAGAAACAGATGATACAGAGGATAAAAGTCTAAATGTGACTTAAAATAAAGAGAACCTGCAATGAGAAAGGCAGAGACATCCACAACCTATGACTTGCATCCAGAACAGCAGTTTCAGGACTTAAGTGTATAGCATGTATTATCCTACTATAAAAAATGAACAACAGCCCTATAAAAAGATTTGGCAAGGATCTCTTTTTTTATCTTCAAACAGCAATAAAAAGGAGATTCCTGTAGTTTTAGCTGCTCAGCACCTAGGGAATACACACCTCGTGAGAGAAGTGCTTCAATGACGGGTAGGTTGCAATACAGCCCTTGTTCAAGTGTCCTTCTAACACAAACCTTAATTTTTTTTTTACATAAGCAAAGAGGAAAAAGAAGGAAAAATCAGACCTGCACTCTCACGTCCAAGTCTAACCATCTGAAGCAAAATCAGTACTACACCATGGAATTTTTCTTATAAAAACCCTTTTATACTGTTCTAATTATTACTATTTTTGCTAGCTCGTTTTTTCTTATCACGATTCTCTCATGTAGCTATCAGGAAATCATTCAGTGGAAGTTTCAGAGAAACACAAACATTTGTAGACTCAAGTATTTAAAGATATTTCTGAAATGAAGCACATTTTCAAGTGAGAGCCTTACTTTGAGAGACTGAGCAGTGTCAGCATCAGTGTCATGGTAAAGTATAACATTATTAGCCATGTCAAAGCTTTCACGCACGCCAAGGTGGTAGAACAGGGATGGTTGCTTGGAAATATCACTCATGTCCACAACTGCAACATCTGAAATGAGAGAAGTGGAAAAGAAAATGCTAAAAAATAATAATCTTAAAACCAACTTTATTCTTACACAGGATTTAAAACAAATCCTGAAATTACATGTACATTTGGGAAAGACAAAATCAACATATTCAATAAGGATTATTTCTTCATGGTAAATTTTAACATGAGAGAGGTAAATTATACCATCCATATAAAAGACATGAACCTACTCATTAAACTATCACAGTGTTACAGTAACTGAGAGGCACAGTTTCTGAATTCTGCTGGAGGTTTGGAAATTACTGCATCAGGAATGGCCTAGGAGAAGAAGCAGTTTTGCACTTGCTCTCTGATCCAGGCCTGACAGCCTGAATACCCAACAGGACAGAAATCTCCAAATGTTCTGGTGGAACCTCTAAGAATAACAATGCAGAAGAAAATTAGGGAAAACGGTCAGACCAAGTTTATCTTAAGAAGCTAAGGTTTGAAGAATGGGAAATTCCTAAACAGTAGAAAAAGAAATGACTGTGAAAGTTGACTCTTAAAAGCTACAGGCACGATGTTGAAGATGGAGGGTGCAGGAAGGAGGGAATTCAAGCACAAGTAGCCAGAACAAGACCTCTGCTGCTCTTGATTAGTATTGCAGTCAGAAATGGAAGTTAAAATGTTTACATCAGTGGAAGATGAGCCATATAGAGAGTTAAACAGAAATACCCCATACTACGCAGAATCGCTGACATACAGGTAAAAGATTCTGAGTTCATCATTTTATTCTCACATAAATCTAAAGGCCAGTACAGAGAGGGGGTAACTGGAGGACACTTAATGGTGAGTTAAGATTCCTTGATCCTTATATCCTACAGCTACTTAGGAAAATTTTGCTTTAAAGCTTTTTAAAAAGGTCTGTATCTGTATGTCTGTCTGCTTTCACCACTATGGGATAGACAGATGAACTTAAATCTAAGTATTCATAAGACTAGAGCCTTGGCATTGAAACCAGAGGGTAGTCTGAGGTTCAAAACAGATTGCAGAGACTCAGTGTAGCTGGGCAGTAAATCCTATATCTCTGAAGGGGTACAGACAGTGTCTGTACAGACGGGGAAAGACAGAGAAGGGTGAGCTGCTAGTAAACAAGAAAGCTAAAAGCAGGTCTGATGGCTCAGACCCAAATGCAGCAGTCAGTTAACCTTGGAGTCACCAAGGTTACACACCACAAGAATCAATAGTACATACTTAGTATGCAAGTTCTTGGAAAAACCTGCAATGAATATACACTCCTGTACAATTCCATCAGGCTATTCTAACATACCACACAGGGGTCAGCCAGTCCCTCTGGTTACTAGGAAACTCCTGTTGAAGCACAAGGAACGTTCTGCATTCAAACACCTGCCTTAAGACTAAAACATCACCATTAAAGAGAAAAAAAAAAAAAAAGAAAGAAAAAGAACCAAACCAAAAGACCCCAAATCCCCAAACCCAATAAAATGCACAAAAATCCAAACATGCCTTCCCCCCACCCCACCAAAGAAACAAAATCCCAACATGAAGTCATGGCATGAAAAAATCCTCTCATTCCTAAGCAACCTCAAATCCTACACCATCTGCTGATGACCTTTCCAGTTCCTGTTCAGCCACCTCTACACAGCATGGACAAAATTCTGAGAGTATTGCACACTGTAGGATCACATCAACTGAGAAAGACTGAAGAAGTAAACCCCAGCTCCATAAACACAACCACATCTAGATTACCCCAATATTACAAAATCATTTGGAAAACATTAATAATCAGTAAAGCAAGAGTTAGGAGAAATTAAAAAGCAGACAGATAATCAAATACCATATAGGGAAAAATATTAGGAGCTTGTGTGGTTTGCAGTGCTTGTATAAACTGATTTTAGGCAACCAGAGTGCTGTGAAATCAAAATCACCATCCTGGTAAGAGAATTCAGACAATGGGTTCACACAGTGTGCAGATATTGCATTTTACAATACAATGTGAGCAATGATTTGGAACAAAGTTCACTGAAACAAGGCTATACATGGTTCATTGCCACATCTGGTTTACAATGATACTTGTCTTCAGTTGATTGCTGCTCCCTAACAACGTAAGTGGTATCAAAAATACATTAAATAGACATAAGAACAGAAGTGAGCACCTGCATTAAAAAGGATAATTATTCATCACTTAGATATTAGTTCAGACTGATAAAAGAAGATTTATGAGAATGAGTTTTTCTTGCTTATTTATGTCTCACAAACAGGTATGAATAAGACAAAACACATTAAAAATAAAAGAAATTGAAGAGTAGCAGAGATGACAACGATATCACAAAAATAGGCATGCAAGTGAAAAAAAGCCCCAGGAAGAAAATTGAGCTGATTCGGTCTGGTCATGGAAATCAAGGGATGACACAGAAGTAAATGACAGCAGACAGAAGCAGAGCATCAGAAGTGCTTGTGGCTGTGGGCTAGAGCAGAGATGAGAAGCTGCATTCCCACAGAGCTCTCCAAGCCCTCCTCCAGCAGTAACAGCAGCAGGCTTGGAGCAGGCAGGAAAGAGATCTACTTACAAACCAGCTTTACTAATGTGCTATTGAAATGTAGCTTGAATCCAGTGGGCCCCAAAATAATGCAAATTTGGATGGAGAAGAGATGAACAAGAGTAAACACTTATTAAAGAAGTAGAACCCTAGGATGTATCCTGTGCATGGTGTGCCAGAGCACACTGTCCAATGTCACTGGACACTGGGTCTAAGCACACTCCCCATCCCTGCTGCTTTCAGGGGTACATCTCTCTCCTGGACGTAAGGCAGTTTTGTGAATCCTTCAGTGAATATGTGCCATCAGAAATATCACAATTATTTCTGTTTCAATTGTCTTGTATTTTACTTGTGATTTACACTACAATTTTTCATTTAGAGTTCTTTAAACACAGACTGGGGGCCCTGTACTTCAACCACGTATTTAGTATGACTGATAAGAGAGAGAGAAGAATTCCCTTAAACTTCCTGAGCCACATAAAAAGAAATACTACAACTCTAGTGCCTGCTTTGCACATCTTGATTTATGAATAGAAACATATGTCAATCAGACTTCATCCTCAACTCCCATCCTCCATTACAGGAGAGCCTGTTCAGCCAAATATACTTCCGGACTACCTTTCCAGATTTAGGTTCAACCTCCTCCATCAGACAAGTGTGAAGAAAGAGCTAATGCCAACTTTTACCAAATCTTACAATGCATGAGAAATCTTATGTAATAATGAAACATTTAATGCAGATTTAGATGACCAACAGATATGGTTCCCTATGTTCAGAAGGAAAGATAGAAGGGGAAGGCACAGCCCTTCTGTAAAGACAGAAAGTTTCCAAGTGAAGCCCAAAGATCTATACAATGCATCCACCAGAGGGTGTGGAGGGGTGGGGATGTGCTTAATGTTGCATATGACCAATTTTGGATGATCTGGAACAGAGCATTTAAACTTACTGCTTTTTTTCTGCAGCAGCAACTAATGTTAAAAAAGAACATACTCCTAAAAATGTGTCCTCCTCCATTTCTTGAGCATAACAGATATTTTCAATTCTTTTTATTCTCTAATAGTTGCATATAAAACTATTTTCTTTCTGAAAACAGTTCATTTTTGTCACAAACTCCCAAACTGATCTCCCTTTATTGAGTATCTGTAGTTCATTTGTCTGGGTTTTGTTTGTCTCCATCATAAAATGATTACGCTATGTGTGTACTTTCAGTGCATTAAGGCAATTCATCAATATTCCTTGCACAATCTTGATTAGGTCTCTGCATTGTTGTAGCAGATGACACATCAGTAATTTCTTATACTACAGTGTACAGATTTTAACACTAGTGAGAGAGACCAGACAACTGAAATGAAGATTAGATATCATTAATTGTGCTAAAACAAGCGACTATAAATCGTATAAATAATTCAACAGGAAAAACATTATTACAGGTGTTAAAACCACAGGACTGATTTCTCTGACATGCACCCAAAGGCATCACGTAACGTAATGATCTTAACCAAATCACAAGTCTTCACATGGCTGTTCTGTGATTTATGGTGTTGTTAGCAAAACCAAAAGGACAATTTTGGCACCAGGTGTTGGGATCTGTAAGTGAAAAAGTAGTAAATGGGAGAAAATTAGTAACAAGCCTGAAATATGTTGAAAGTTGAATGGAATCTAGGAAGCCTAACAAAAAAAAAAAAAATTCAAAAAAAGTCTGTACTGCTTTCAACTTCTCATCTAAGACTCCATCCAGCCTTATCCATATGAAGAACAAGAACTTTACTCCATTATTATGGATTCATCATTTTACAGTTTTTAGAAATTTTCTATACATAACCAATTTCAAAAAAATCCCCAAACTTAGCATGCTCATAGAAACCTTACTGGAGGAAAATGCAGAACTCTGCTCCTTGTTATTCACTAACATCCTGCAAATTATGAATCCTCATATTAGTATTGCTTCAGATTATTGGCTATTTGCATCAGTGTCCTTCATAGTTAGCAAGTAAACAAACGTATTATTCCTTTAAATCCACTGGAGGAAACTAGTAAGTTCTTCAGAAGAAAAACAATGGCAAAGAAATAAAAAATCCTTAATTCAGGATGTGTATTCGTTTCCTTTTCTGCATGGTCCTTTAAAGGAGAAAATACCAAAGTTTTTATAAGGCAACAATTATGGTAAAATGGTGTATTTGAAAACCAGGAACCCTTTGCATCTTTCAGTTAAGCTAAAGCAAAAGGCACACCACTCTCAACTTTAATACACCCCATACTCCCAGAAACTGGGGGAGGGAATAGCTCAAGGCAACAAAGCACATTAGTTGTAAATAAGTTGTAATCAAGAGACCTCCTGAAGTAATATTTCAGCATGTTTTTATACCAGCAAACTGCCAGTGCCTTCCATTAGATCCTAAGCACAGGCCAATGTTAATGTAACACCACTGTCAACATTCGTGCTGCTATTATGACTCTCCTAATGATTCAAGTTTTATTAAAATCTTACTGCTCTAAAATCATGTTATTCTATAAAAATCTGCTTTTCTTAAAAAAAAAAAAACTGTTCCAATCACAATCACATTCTAAAATACAACATTAAAACTAAAGTTGCCTTAGAAACTAAAACACCCATAAAACGTAAAGATGCAACTTTTTTTCTAAAGTTAGGTATTTCTGATATTTCAATTCAACCTCTTCAAGTTTGCAGTATTATAGAATGAACTTTGCTAACTTCATTGGTTTGCTATAGCACCAGAATTGGTCAGAAAAATAAAAAACAACTAGATTTATCCTGCAATGCAGACTTGCATATATTATAACCACATTAAATACCATTTTAAAAACCATTTCATCTATTTCAGACTAAGCTTAACAACTTTTAGATTAAAACCAAGTGCTGCACTTCTGTATAAATACTAAAATTAAAATTAACTGTTACAGTTTAGAAATTGCTTATAAAGCACCCTTAAGAAAGATGCTCGTTCTTACAATTTGTAATCAACTTTTGCACAAGAATTCAGCTGTGGCTGGTGTTTGACTACAAGTTTCAGCCTGCTCCTTACTTCAGAAAATGAAACACAAGCACGCAAAACTGCATGTCTGAAACTTTTCGATGCAGTGAGGGCACTTCCTTTGGAAGGGTTGTTTAGTTCACAGGCCAAAGGAAGCGACTCAAAGAACAGGAAACTTAAGAATTAAATTAGTTATGAATCATCATATTAATCTGGGAAAAAAGATTTCCTTCTGTTCACAGATAGTAAGCACTAAAGGCAAAAAAAGGTTATATTTTCAGATTTTATTAATGACATCAAACACAAATTGGAGAAAGAAGGCAACTTGAATACTGGCCAAATAATTTTTAATTCACTATTTTAAAATTTTTATTATCTCAAGAAGACCACAGAGAGAATTTGATTCCAACTGTGGTATAATACCCATACATATACACTCTGACTATAAAATGAAGTAAAATCTAAACTTAGATATATCTCCCTTTTGAAAGCTCCAACAGATTTGTTAAGCACTTTAAGAATTCTGAAAACCTGGTCATCAAATGGGAAAAATTCTGAAATGTGTTTTTCCATGGTTTGCCTGTTCGCTCAGGAAAACAGAAGAACTGTTGTAAAGTGGCAATTTCAGACTTGTGTTATTTTACCAAAAAGGAGGGCAACACCTCTATCTGTGTTCTCAGACTGTGCTTGTCATTTGCCTTTTACTTAGTTGTGCCTTTAATCTTTCCTTCCTCTGTCACAGGTTTTATGTTACGAAATCACCTACTGGTGAGAAAAGCCACCATGTATCGATTCTGCTCCTCCCATCCCGCGAAATGGAAGGCGACCAAAAAAGCATTTAACAACTGAGGGCCTTCTAAAAGCCAACATTCTTAGAACCACAAACACAAGCGGGAAAGTCAGACCTTTCTTTTGCATTTCCTCCTTCCTGCATGTCAAATCTTGCTCTGGAAAGTGGTTTCACATCCTTCCCATGAATTCACTCTGCTCAGTGCTGAAGAAGTCATTTTAACTATGTATTAACTGAGCAGAAGTAGCCTTCTTGTCTAAGAAAGTCAGCTATTAAATAACTTTCCTGAAAGAATCAGGCAAAGCCAGAGCCCAGCTATTCCTAGGAAATTGAAAAACTTTAATTTTTCAGATGAGTCTTTCCACTAGCCAGAAGCATTACTAACTGCAGCAGTTCAAATGATTGCTTTGCTCCACTTAACATACAACACATTAAAACTGGCAGACTCCCACCTCCAGAGACAAATCTGGGAACAGCTGTGTCAAGGCAAGTGGTCCAACCGGCCTTTGTGTGGAAAGCGGACCCATCCACGCAGAGGAGGAGGAACAGCTGACACCCAAATCTGTTTCCAGCCATAGCATTTGGGTGCATATTAGAAAGTCCTTTAATGTGGCCCAGCGAGGTATCTCCTCCTTCCTACGTACCTAAAAAGTCTGGAGCACTCAAGCTCAATCCTCTCACCTCTCAAGGCAAAAAGCATGTTTTAAACTACCAGAATAGTTAAAATTGACCAAGCAAAGTTGTAACCTCGATTACAGTCTGAAAGTGGAGGTAACAAAGCTGGTGCTCTTGTTTTTCATGCACAGATCACAAAAATGCCTCAAACGGCCTCCATTCAAACCACTGGGAGAACACCCAGCGGTCTGAAATGGCAGAGCAAGGAGCACTTTTTGGACAGCCATCCTGTAGGTGATGAAAGGTGAAGTCCAAAGAAGCAGCCAACAGAATAATCCAGTGTAGAAGAAAGTGAGGCACAAGTAGATAGAATGAAACCAGTAATGAATGCAATCAGCACAGCAACATGTACACAGAGCCTGACAGCATTTTAATGTAGGTAAGAAATACAAAAAACATATTTATTTTAAGTATTTACTTGAGTCATAAGCAGAAAGAAATTTCTTGTTCTTGAGATGGGTTCTCACCTGAAACCTTTTGTCTTTTTGATTTTGAATACTAACTTTGGCAACATTTGGGAATTTTAATCTTAGGCTCTCTTAGTAATGTATGACATTATAACTTGCACTGGCAAACCCCACGCAGCAAAATCAACCTTCAGCACACAGTGGACATCAGACAACCATCCAAAATAACAGGACAGTCGAGATTGAGGGGCCAGTGCTCCTCTCTGGCTTTCATAATTTTGTATCCAAACCCATTTCATACAAAAAACTCCAGAACAGGGTTACATTCAGACCCAAACATTAATCATGTTAGTGCCGTGGTGTTACTTTACAGTTGTACTCAGATACTGCATCTTTCATCTGTCCTTTGGTACGTGGAACCCACACTAAGAATAGAACTAGAACATATTTTTCATGCTTCAGTGGCATTTATTGCAACTCAGGAGACACCAGTATCTAAAACTACTCATTTTTTCAAACTACAACAAAGTATTTATGCCGTATTTATAATTGATACATACTCCTTAAATCAAAATATCCATTCCAAAAATTGAATCACCCAAGAAACTGCGCTTTAGTTAAAAGGAACAGAACAAATTACAGGAGGTGAACAAAACTGCCAGTTCTAGGAGTTGATCTGTAACCTGAGTTCTCATTTGTTTTTATGTTTTGGGGTTTCCTTATTCATTAGATATATCATCCAAAGCTTTTCAATTTTTTACTCCGCACTTGCTTATTAGGAACTTTTTTGTTAAATGGAAGCAAGGATTATTCCAGCAACCTTCAATACCAAAAGCAAAAGCTTTAAGAAACATTTTAGATACTTCTTAATTACAACTGAATTCACAGCAAAATTCAGTTTCAAACAAAGCAATATGCTACATTAAAATAAGAAGGCTGATCTAGAAAAGCGAAAGTTGTGTAAAGAGCATGCCTACACTAATTATTTCTTTATCTTATCTTTAAAGCGAGTCTCTCAGACTCTGCCAAATCAGAATACAACCAGCACCCACAAGAACTGGTGTGGGAAGAAAAGCAATGCAATTAATGTAACACATAGGGCATCCAAACATAGAATGCCTTTTTAATGCTTTTGCACAAGTATGGAGGAGAAAAATACTGTATGACTGGAACAGTAAAACAACTGAAAGTGACCTGTAATTCAGAACAGAGTATAAAACTTTTTTTTTTTGCAGTTGGCAGTTTAGAGAAAGAAGGAAACAACTAATCCTCAAAGAACTCTTCCTGCAATATTGAATTGCAGAAGTAAGGAAACATACAATTCACTGTAAACAATGTAGGCCTAAGCTTAGAAGTTGCTTAATGTTTTCCCTGACAAAGCTTTGCTTTCGGTTCCTTTTTAACTTTGCCAGTCTTTGCTTCAGGTTGTTGGGTTTGGTTTTTTCTTTATAAGAGATTTACTTAAAACCAACTCAGTCGTTTTGAGACTGTACTGGAGAACTTATTTTTCTGGCCAACGTTAAACATCCTCTCATGCCAAGTTAAAAAGCCTCAGTGCTTCCAAGCAGAAAACCAGAAATGTGTCAGGTGGGTCGGGCTGCTTGGAAGTACTCCTTTAGCCTCATGAAATGCTCTTGTTCCAAAGCAAAGTTATCAGCAGTGAGTTGGTCAGTCACGAGGGAGATGTTTGGACCTAGATCAGTCAGTCCTCATTGTCAAGGCAGAGAGAGGAAAAGCACTTCAGAGCACCGTTCCTCTCATCTGTCAGACACCTACTTCAGGATGAGATGAACTGCAGGCCAGAAGTGCCTGTTTCTCCCCATTAGCTGAGAAGGGAGTCCAAGCGACTGCAGACACACAGACTGGAGGTGTTCAGTGCTGTGACAGCCCTTCTGTGAAGCCTCACAGCTCTGCGTGGAAGAATTTCATGAACTATTAAGGCATTTCAGTCAAGAATGATATAATCTCAGCAGGTAGATGTTCCCATCAACCAAATGGTAGCCCATGGAGAAGGACTACAGGGCTTTCTCATCACTACTTTCCTCACAGTTTTTCTACCTGTGAGAAAGAAAAAGAAGGACTGTCACAATTCAAACCCTCACCTAAGATTTCCAAAGAAGTCTCTGAAACACCTAACTCTTGTTTGAGTTTTCCATAAATTGCAAGTTCATTTCTGAATCCCAACTTACAATGTTGTTTATTTTGGCACTCAATAAATATTATATAACTGCAGGGATGACTGTTCTTTAAGAGGTATTTTTGTATCTGCTATCCCAGTCCAGAGTGTTTTCTGCAACTCATATAAACTGATTGTTTAATTATATTGGCATATTGACTATAATCTCCTGGCCTATGGATGAAGTTTATACAGAAGTTAAATTCTCAGTAAAATTACCTTTAAGACAAATACAAGTACAACATTTCCCTGTAAGGCACTGACATTCACACTAAAGCGAGTAACACATTTTACCTTCTTTTTCATTTTATTTTACTTCTTCCTTCCATACCACAGATTGTGAAGTCCCAGGAACAACATAAACTCAAGTGTGAGGGAGATAACTCACACTGGTGAGAGAGATTACAGTAAAAAGGAGAATGTTCACACATACGGTCACTGGAAACTCACCCAGCACCCACCCCTTCACACAGCCCCCCTTCCTTGAGGAAGGACTGTAAAAATTCACCCACTCTAGGACCACAAGCAGTCAGATATCTTCAGTTACCGACCACAAACACTTCAGATGGGTCCTACCAAAACCTACGCACAACTAACAAATTAATTATGAGAGTTGTGACACGCACAAGAGATCAATATTTATATCATTTCTTTGTAAAATTACACCCTTCAAGCTCCCAGGTTAGGAACTGAGAGAGATCTCATCACTTGGATCCTGGCCATTTCAGCGGTTCCGTGGCTCAGGCTGATGAATGCCTATGCCTGCCTGTGACTCCCACCTCTTTCCCATGACCCACAGTCTCCGATTCCTTCTCTCACCATTCTGTTCTCTCCTTATCCCTCAGCCTATATTTAACTTGGCAATTTCTGGCTAACTCAGTGACAGCACAATAGCAGACAGAATCTGCTCTGTCACTGCAGCTAATCAGTCCTGTGAGAGGTATCAGCTACCAGCTGCACAACAGCCTTCCAGAAAAGTACTTTATGAAACAACAATTGAAAAAAATGAAGGTTAAAAACTTAATTTCATGAAAACTCACTTTTTACACATTTTTACACATTTGCATCTCTAACTGAAAAATCCAATTCTGTTACTACAAAAAGACTCAATGCTGACACAGTACACACACTAACATCTCTTATAGTCATCCCCACTGTATTATGATCATATTTCATGAGTGTCAAAACGAAGTACTCAGATTTACAATGACTGTTATTTAAACCTTGCAAACATGTACCCAACAGAAGTAAAACAGAAAAAAAAAGACAAAGCAATTTGCTACTTGCAGGTTGACTTTCATCACTTGATCACATATACTGTAAAAAGCAACATCTATTAACCACTGTAAGTTTCAGGATAAACAGTCCTTCCTAGAGTGAAATACTCTATCAGAGTGGTAAAGACAGGTAGTAATACCGACTACCTATCTATTGTTAAAAAATGCTGAAGAATCTTAACATTCCAATAAACTTTATCAAATACAGTTGTGCTGAGTTTGTCTGAGATAGAGTTCATTTTCTTTCTTTTTAATTACAATTTTAAACCCTATGGCCTGGTCCAAGGGGAGAAGGGGTGGAGATTGTAATGCATCTACCTTTAAATTGCTGCAACCACGATTTGAGTTCCATGTTGTAGGAATTGCTACGGCAGGAACCACTGCAGGAAAAAGGTTACAAGAACTAGGCAAATGAAGATTCCACAAGTCACTCACCTCTCACTTTTTCTCAAATTCATTATTACTGAAAGGCTCCCAAAATCTATGTATCCAGGACACTACAAAAAAACTTACCTATCATAGACAATCTGAGAAAAATACCTGTTCAATAATTTTCCCTGCTCTAAGTATATTCAGAATTTTCAGAGAGATGCTAGACAGCCATAGTGAGTAGATGTCCCACATACATACTGTTCACTATGCCAAGTCATTAAGGATAACACTATTTCCTATAATTTTTCTGCAAGCCAAAGAGCCTACTAATTCTACAGGATCTGACATTTTTCTGCCCTATTTAATATCAGAGAAGAAAAGAAATAGCAGAGTAAATTAAAAACAGGCACTTCACACTTCCCTGCTGCACTCACAGTGTGCCAAGCCTCACATGAGACTGTTTCCATGAAATGCACCAGAGCGCAGCCAGCCGAGAGCTCACAGAAAAATCACCCCAAGCTTGACCCTAATTTGAACCTTGTCTGCAATTAGGGGGGAAAACGAGAAAGATGAACTTTATTTAACTTTTTCTGCACCTCTGCACTTCCTCCGCTGGGTCATAAAAGGTAGTGAAAGAGAATGAAGTATAGAGAAAAAGGTTGTGTAACGCCATAACCTGACCTAAGCAAAATTAAGGAGAGTATGAAATTCAACAAGAAAGGTTGTCCCTTCCTCCCTGACTGCAGGCAAATCAATTTCTAGGCCAAGGAGATTTAGATAAGCTTCAAACTTTTAGACATTTATCCAAACTAAATCACTTGAGAGTCATCCATCATTTAATGCTGAATACCTTGGCTGGGTAACAGAAAAAAAAATGCCTAATCTGCACATCTCCCACAGGTCACACACTGGTCAACAATATGCATTAAGAAAAATTGGGAAAAATAAAATCATGCTGAGCTTTATCTTCTTGTCAAAGAAATGCAAGATATAAGAACAGTAATCAAAATAAAAGGAACTAAAATAGAAAGAAATATATTTCAGTACAGTAAAGCTCATAAGCCTGGGTTAAACTAAACACCTTTATTCTCTTCTTTAAGAATTAAAAATACAGCATATGAAAATAAATGAGACTTTCCTACTATGAACCTGTTACTTTTTCCCAAATTTTTTTTTTTTAAAACAAACATCAAGAGATATCTCCATCATTACCACTCAGAACTTTTATGTACCAAACTGAGGTATCCCAACTCATAACTAGATTACAGATTTCCTCTTTATGTTGACAGACACCCAGACTGTCAATTAGGACCCATATAAAAGCACAGTAAGTTACACACAGAGAAAATGTTCATTGAGGAAAGGCAGTATTATTAAAGTGTAAAAGCTTATTAACATAATTTACATAAATCCATAGCATCCTCCGTGAGCCAAGACACTTGCACTCACACACAGATAGAGTTCTTATTATTCCAGATGTTGGGCAGATGTGGATTCAATCTGCTATTTTTAGCTTTACTGTAAACAGTACAAGCTTTAAGTGCCAGCCTAAAACACTGCATGTACCCCTAACACTGCAATTTAAAAAATGGGCAGCCTTCATTAAAAAATGAGAAAGATCTATTTCAAGACACTACATAGAGATCAATAAAGTCCAGAATCTTAGTACAAGCTGGTCTTTCCAGAGCAAGTCATAACCATTATCTACTTAATCTTTAACTATCCTATAAATACAGCTCACATTATGTAGATAGAGAGTATTAAACATGATCACAGCTTCTCTGTTATCACAACGGATCCGTTCTAGATTTCCCTGGGGTCTCTACAGAGTCAAAGGAGTAATTCATACTTCCAAATGCTGGTTCATCAAACACAATGAATCACATGAAATTTTGATTTTACAACAAGCCTCTAAACATAGTCTCCAGCATTCAGTGGGATGCCTCACCACAAATTCACAGAATTGTTTGAGTTGGAAGGGATCTTAAAGATCATCTTGTTTCAACCCCTTGAACGTTGATCGAAGTCCCCTCCAACCTGGCTTTGAACACTTCCAGGGATGGGGCATCCACAACCTCTCTGGGTAACCTGTTCTACTATCTCACTGCCCTCACAGTAAAGAATGTCTTCCTTATATCTAATCTAAACTTGCCCTCTTTCAGTTTAAAGCCATTCCCCCTTGTTCTATCACTACAGGCCCTTGTAGGAAGTCCCTCTCCAGCTTTCTTGTACCCTTTAGGTACTGAAAGGCTGCTAGAAAGTCTCCCCAGAGCCTTCTCTTCTCCAGGCTGAACAGCCCTAACTCCTTCAGCATGTTGTCACGGGAGAGATGCTCCAGCGCTCTGATTATCTTCCTGGTCCTCCTCTGGACTCACTCCAACTGGTCCACGTCCTTCCTACGCTGGAGGCCCCAGAGCTGCAGGTGGAGCCTCTTCATAGCAAAGTAGAGCGGGAGAATCACTTCCCCAGACCTGCTGGCCACGTTGCTTTTGATGGAGGTCATGTCAAGCTTCTCATTCACCAACATTTTTCCTCAGCACTGCTCTCAGTCCATTCTCTGCCCAGCCTTTATTTGTATGTAGATAAGTCTGAAGCTGTCACAATACGGATTCCAGCAGGGATGCTGACGATATCTCAGTGTAAGCACTCAATGGTGTATTTTTCCTCTTTGTTTTTTTCCTTGTAAATTTAACTCCGCAAATACTGTTTTGAGGCTGATTTCTTGCAACCTTATATTTATCATTCAGTAGAACCTGCAGCTGAATTTTCTACACAAATCAGCAGTTTGAGTACTTTCTTTGTCCAAAGTCCCAAATAGACTTTATGAAATCTCTGTCACTTCCTGATGAAGTATCCTTTTCCCTTTATTTTAGGGAAAGACCAAAGTCAGATTTAGGAATGATCAGCAAAGAATAAAAACAAAACTCAGAAAAAAAAAAAAAAAAGGGACTGCAGAAGCACTGAGCATTTTTATTAATGTGCAAGTGTTTCTACTAAGATGCAATGTGGAAAAAAAAAGAAATACATTAATGACTGCAGTGAAATTTTCAGATGGCAAGCAGCTTCTAAGAAAATGTTTTGGAAATTTGTTTTATCAGGTCATCCATATGCTGCACAGAGTCTTGATGCATTTTGGTGCACATGGGCTGTGTACCTTCAGTGTGTATCAGCAGAATCTTCCCATCTCTTCTGCCACTGCCTGATTTCACTAGCCTTCATTCAAAAATTAAGTTCTTATAATCACAGCAATGGTATTAGCCACTTGATGTAATCCTTTTAGATTTCAGGAGAGATTTCTATACTGTCTCTCATAGTATCCTTCGGGACAAGATGTCCAGCATACAACCAGAGGCATTAGAGAGTAAAAAAAATTTAAAAAAGAATCAAGCATTCTTTTGTGCCTTCATTGCAAACCAGAAACTCAAAGCAGTTTCTGGCTTTCCCAAAACAATATGAAGACTTACCTAGTAGTGTTATTATAATAAGCAAAAAATTAAGTTTATCAGTTCCAAAACTTCATTATCATGAAAACAAAAAATTAATCTCAAACATTTCCAGACATTCACTCTAATTTGGATACTTTCTTCACCTGACAACAACCCATAACTTGTCAGCTGTCTAAAGCACCATAAACAGCAGCAGTAGGAATGGGCAGAATACCTGGCTTAGAGGACGGTAATCATGTCCTCAAACTGGGTTTAAAAAGACTGAAGCATGTCAAGCATCCATGTACAAAGAAAACATCTGAAACAATATCACAGTTGCACAAAAGGCAGAGCTGATGCTGATAAAAGCCGACAGTTACTGTGTGAAACAGGATTGTGCACACAGAAGCTCTGCTAAGTAAGGCAGCCTAGTGCCAAACAGTAATGCCATTGTAAACACTGGTTTTTCTCCTGCAAATTTTTATTACTGACTAAGATTAGTGCAACGGAGATGACTGGTCTAGCACTGTTAGAAAGAAACAGGCAGATAGAATGCAGCCTTGTACTGCAGAATTAAAAAAATAATTAATAATTAAAAAAAATGTCTTTCTTCAACTGTTGTGAGGGAAAGGCAGCAACAGGAGAGTTCATGCAGGTAATCTCACCAAAATTATTATAGGCAGATATATTTCTGCAATAGAAAAAACCTACAGCCTTTATGTGATTGCTAAGGCAAAGGCACTTGAATCAATGTAATTTTTTGTGGCTGAGCTAGCTATTAAATAGTTGTAGCAAATTTAAAGGTGAACAGGAGAGAGGACAGCAATCAAGTGGCAAGTAGTTCACTATCCTGAGTTTATAGAAGTAACTCCCCTGTTTATTTTCCCCACAATCAGTTTTATAGAATCTAGCACTGTTTTTGACAGCCTTGGAGGCATCAGAGTACCACAATTCATGGAAAGCACTGCTGGCACCAACAGGAAAATGAAGAACTTTGGAGAAAGTTTATTATCATGCTGATTTACATGGGAGTTTGTTTGTTTTCCAGAACCAACACATTTTTTGCATAGATTTCAAAAGCTTTAGGTATCATGCAAACAACACATTTCAAATTGTTGAGAGGTCCATGACCATCAGTTGAGCTACAGTTCTGTGCATAAAAACATGTTTTTCTAAACAGAGGAAAAAACACAAAAGGCAGAGAATCCAGACATTTCCTTCCATAATTTGATACAAAATGAAACAAAAAAGATTATACTGAAACAGTAAAAAAAGTACTTCATGATGATTCTCTTTGTGTTTTACTTTAAAGATGTATTGAAGACTTTATGAACACAATTTAAGCACAGAAGCAGTACATACTACAGTAGACACAACTGTATGTGCACAAGTCCAGCTATGATAAACTGGAACACTTTCCTTACTACTGGATTTGGCAATACCATCCCAATGGGCAGAAAGCTAGGGACATCATCTTAACATGTCATTACAGTTCTGGATTTGTTTCTGTCACCAGAGCCTGTTCTAGTCAAAGAAAGATTATACTAACCAAAACTGGGACCATGTACTTTCAATGTAATAAAAGCTGGTGTACATTTTTTAAAGTTCTGAATCCCATTTATCCTTGAGGTCTAAGGCATAACTGTTGTTGAACTACTGATGTAGAAGTTTAAATGCTTGTGTTATTACCAAATAATATCTGAAAAGTTTTAGTTCTACCCCCTTGAACACCGCACCATAATCATTTACATTCTCAGGCTGAATACTACAAAGGATAAAAAACGTAAGCATGGTTTATCACGACATAGCAATCCAATACAATTACGTGTCAGAATTCACGTTCCAGCTTTGGGTTCCACCTTGCAGACTACAGTGATGCAACTTTTGCTCCTGGCATGCCTCTATAGCCAGCCCAACCTCCCGGGAAAAGGTGACCTCTTGCAGCACTCCTGAGAGAAAGGAGAGGTTAGATGAGCTCACACTGTGAGACACGTTTGACCTCTGGGCTGGCAGTTGAATCACCCTGACCTCAGCAGACATACTACGCTGTTTATAGCAGGCCTGTGCCAGGGAGCAGGATAAAGCAACAGTTGCAATCCCCCTCTCTTGGCTCAGCCTCAGGCACTCAAATCGCCGTTCAAAGGTATCCTGAGGCTAAAGCAATTCACATCCCTGCTGAACTGCAAGGCAAACAGAGCCTACCACGTTTGCGGATTTCACCTGCCAGCAGCAAACACTGAAGTCCTCCTAAGAAAGACCCCACACCCATCTCAGCTGCCAAAGTTCAGCTACATCACATCACCACAGTGCGGAACGAAGCAGCAGCCTGGCCCACCAACCACCACTGCAGCTGCTCCTCCACATGCACCGAGGTAGCAGCATGCCCTGAGTACCACCTGAACACAGGTTTGCAGCCAGCGAGTTCAAACTGGAGGCCCCTGACAATGACAAACGTAGTCTTCGCACACATCCTGCATGAACAGTCCCACCCCCCCTCCCTTTCTGCACTCCTTGATGGCAATGAGATTTGTCCTGGCATAGGAACACCATGTGAGTATTGCAGGAGGGACTGTCTGGACGCATGATGAATGCACTTCAGAGATGGGGCAGCCCAGATGTTTGGGACTGACTTTGGTGCACACTGGATATAAAACGCTGCTGGAGATGGGAGCCAACTGGTCTCCCAGTGTTGCAAGCACTTCCAGGCAAAGCCCCTTCCCAGCACAGACATCTGCCGGGTATGTCCAACCTGAAGATGAGGATAGGTGAGTAAAAAGCACTAAGATCCCATCACATGTGGAAATAAAATTCTAAAGTAGCTACATAGGTGCTTTGTTGCTTTTGTAACTGTGAATTCAGGAAGGCCAGAGTAACCCTATATTTTTCTAGCCAAACCTGCTTACATTATAAGCCTTTAGACATAAACCAAATCTGAGACTAAGTGGACCTAGCCACACCTAGACTTCTCTGAGTAGTTTAGAAAGCAAGGGGGTTTCACTGAAGCTTATGACTCAACTGGAGGGACGATGACCTGATCATACTATAATCTGCTGTAAAAGATGATAGAGCTGTTACATTAGAAACTGCACTGGCAATATTAATATACTGACTTAGCAATAAACCTAATAATTACCATTCACATAATCACTGTATCCTACTTCTGGCACTTGGCCAAGAGCCTTCTCTTCACTACTTTGCTACAAGTCAATCTTTAGGAAGCCAAAAAAGTCTTGAGTTCTCAACCAAGTTTGCACCAAGTTCTTACACCTCAGAAGAGCTTTACCTCAAACTCCTACATCTGCAAACCACGAACATTAGTTACTTTTTAACTAGAGAGTACATGCAAGTGTAATTTGACAATTAACAAAACACATGATTACACTGATAAAAGCAGAGTATGACTGCAGAATGTAATATGAGCTACTGCATATCTACCATAATTAGTCTATTTTATGGGAGGATGGAAATGAAAGCAATGTAATTAACCCACACAAGCAAACAGTTCCTTTTCTTTTTTTCCTTTAACCTAATTTTGTGACTTTGGGTCTAAGAGAAACAATTCTTAAACCAATGAAGAATATGCTACACACAGCAGAGCGAGACTGAACCAGCACGCAATCACTGCAAAGGAGATCAGTGGCCAGGCTCCCACACAAGCAGCCTCCGTGCCCACCCTGGCTGACCCAAGCCTGTCAGCCTCATGTACAGCTTCTTTTCAGCAGTTCTCTGATGTCACGGAGAGTAAATTTGAAATACCACAAGAAAGAACCAGAGATCTCTTGCCAACATCTCATGGTCAAATGGCATAATACATTCCTTCAGAGCGACTCAGGAACTATAAAGAAAAATATATTTGTATAGAATTCTTAAGCTAAAGAAAAAAAGTGAGGTTTAGAATTCATTGACTAGTATGTATAGCCAGCACGTTTTTTTCCTCCCATCAGAGGGAAAAACATTTTCAGAACATTTACTCATGTAAAAAATTTCACAAAATGCTGCAAGTTTAACTTTCAAAAAAAACATTTAAACAATATCTAAAAAACCAACCAACCAACCAACCAAACCTAACCCACTTTAACTGCAGTGTTTTCAAGGGCTGTAAGTGCACCAACAATTGGTCTTCAGAATAAAGGTAGTTCAAGACAGATGCAGTTTTTCCTCTCTTCAGAATAACCCTAAATGTTCAATTCATCGAAATAATTTGTAATGACTGTAATGGGTGTAAAAGCCTTTAGGTCTATTTAGTGAGAATCAATAAGATTGTTAATAATATAGAGAAAAACATTGCTTGCAGAGTAACTTAAAACAGAAACAAAATTTTCATGCAAACAAGTTTATGCACAGGAAAGAACATGGGAAAAAAACACCACCTGCATTCTTTTTCTTTTTCCTTTACCCCAAAATCATGGCACAGAAATGAGTCACTTCATATAGACCGTATGTGCACACATCCATTATCTCAGCTTGGAACAACGGAAGTCCAAATTTGCATGGCTTGCACCAGATTTTTAGAGAGGCAAACAACTTCATTCAAAGCTTCATTAAAAGGTAGGACTCGTACTGGGCTTGGATTGTCAACATGTCTTTTCATATGACCCATATGACAAGCAAAAAGAGAAGTTGGTTCCAAAAGGAGAACAAAACAGAATCTCTGCTAGAGAATCAAGGTATATTTCTCTGCCCAAGTAGAGCCTGGAACAGAGAATGGATACTGAGAACAGCCCTGAGGAGAAAGACTTGGGGCGTTGTTTGATAAGTATGATATGACCCAACAATGTGTGCCTGCAGCCCAGGAAGCCAACCATGAGCTGCACCAAATGCAGGGTGGCCAGCAGGTCAAGAGAGGGCATTCTCCCTCCCTACTCCACTCTTGTGAGACTCCAGCTGGAGTGCTGCATTCAGCTCTGGGGCTTCCAGCGTAAGAAAGGTAGGAACCCATTGGACAAGTTCAAGAAGAGGACAATGAAGATGATTACAGGGCTGGAGCCTCTTGCATGAAGACAGGCTGAGACGGTTGGAGCTGTTCAGCCTGGAGAAGGCTTCTAGCAGCCTTCTAGTACCTAAAGGAGGACTACAGGAGAGCTGGAGAGGGACATTTTACAAGAGCCTGTAGTGATAGAACAAGGGGGAATGGCTTCAAACTGAGAGAGGACAGGTTTGGATTAGATATTAGGAGGAAATTCTTTATTGTGAGGGTGGTGAAGCACTGAAAACAGGCTGCCCAGAGAGGTTGTGGATGCCCCATCCTTGGAAGTGTTCAAAGCCAGGCTGGGCTAGGCTTTGGGCAACCTGGTCTAGTGGAAGGTGTCCCTGCCCATGGCAAGTGGGTTGAAACAAAGTTCAACAAGAGAAAATGCTGTATTTTGAACCTGGGTTGGGGCAACCCTGGATGTACGGACAGATTGGGGAATGAGATGGTGGAAAGCAGCATCTTGGAAAGGGACCTGGGGTTCCCAGTTGAACATGAGTCAGCAGTGCCCTGGCAGCCAGGAGGGCCAATCGTGTCCTGGGGGGCATCAGGCAAAGCATCACCAGCTGGATGAGGGGGGAAAATGTCCTGCTCTGCTCTGCACTGGGGCTGCCTCACCTTGAATATTGTGTGCAGGTTTGGTCACTGCAATATAAAAAAAGATACAAAGCTATTAGAAGGTGTCCAAAGGAGGGCAATGAAGATGGTGAAGGGCCTTGAGGGGAAGCTGTGTGGGGAGTGGCTGAGGTCACTTGGTCTGTTCAGATTGGAGGAGACTGAGGGGAGACCTCATCCCAGTTTACTACTTCCTCATGAGGGAAAGAGGAAGGACAGACACTGATCTCTTCTCTGTGGTGACAGTGACAGGACCCAAGGGAATGGCCTGAAGTTGTGTCAGGGGAGGTTTAGGTTGGATATCAGAAAAAGGTTCTTCACCCAGAGGGTGGTTGGGCACTGGAATAGGCTCCTCAGGGAAGTGGTCACAGCTCCAAGCCTGAGGGAGTCCAAGAAGCCTTCAGATGATACTCTCAGGCACATGGTGAGACCCTTGGGGATGGTCCTGTGCAGAGCCAGGAGTTGGGACTCAACAATCCTTGTGGGTCCCTTCCAACTCAGCGTGTTCTGTGAGATGATCTTTAAGGTCCCTTCCAATCCAAGCCGTTTTATGATTCTATGACAGTAACATCTAGATTTGATGGATTGCATCAGCCTCATTACCGTCATTTAAAACTGGCATATAAAAGGTTTACAATACTGGTATATTACAAGGTCCTGTTATCAAAATATTTGGTTTGATGGTACAGTGCAGAGTGTTGCTGGAGACACCTGTAGTCACTTTACATATAGTACCATGCAGAGATAAAAGATCAGGTCCCAACAGCTCTGCTGTTGTATTAAAGCAGCACAATATCCAAGCCAGTCAGCCTTGGCCTCTCAGCTACCACCTTCTTGTTTCTGAAGGTGGCTGATTTGCTTCTCTTCATATTTCTGTATTCTGGGGTATATACATCTTTTGAGATTTAAAGCAAATACTCCCCTCGCCATTGAGCCAGTTGTAGGGGAAAAGAAAAGAAAGAAAAAAGTTTAAGTATTCCCCAGAAAAACAAAAAACCCTGCCTGCTGAGGTAAGTATGAGAGACCCTTAACCCCTTCCCTACTGCTCACTGTCACACCCAGGGGCAAAGATAAAGTGCAGCAGGAAGCTCTGTTGAAGTTTAAATTGTTATTGCCCTCAACTATCACTTTCACCTTCCCGTCAGAGATTACAATCCCTGTGGCACAGCCAGCAAGCGAAGCACGTGCCTCCAGCTGAGCTACCCTGGTTACCAAGCTGTGCATTATCCTGACCTAGAGACAAGGGTTTAACTGCACCCTGACACACTAAGCCTTTGGGCTGAAGAAGCTGAAGCATCCCTGCCAATTCTGAAGCAGGGACACTGGCCTTCTGAGGACAGAGAGCTTCAGGGCAGGCAGCTGGGTACAGGCAACAATGATTCATTCCCCCAGCGGGTGCCAGAGCCTGAAAATTAGGATCCAGCATATACATTTCCTCCTTCCCGTTTCATGGTATAGCATGAAGAAGAGGAGTTTCAGGGACAAGAAATGAGGGTTATGTTAAGAGTGGTTCAACTATGGTAGATAAGTAAGGAAGATCCACATTTCAGTCTCTGTCTGGGCTCTCTCCCAAGTCTAACACTGGCTCTGAGTGAAGATGGGGCTGCAGAGACACATACCAATGAATTTTTCAGCTGCCTTATAATGCAGGAAACTGGTTAGACAATTTGGTATACAGCAAAACAACAGAGACACACTTCAAAATATTCCACTATACTCACAAATTAGCTGAGACAGTTTCCTGGATTGTCAGAGGAACACTCATTTTTCTCATGCCAATATTTAGCTTCATTCCTCAGTGTAACACTCTCTTTCTAGCTCGTGTTCCTTTCAGTTGATTTTCATCCTGGTGACTTCAGTGACTGCAGTCATCTCTAAATGCTCTGGTCAAATATTCAAAGAAACATTCCAAGCCTGAAAACAGAGTGCTGTACATCCCTCATGAGGGAAAAGGATGATCAGCTACAGAAACAGGATTTCTTAATCTAAAATGGAAACACCCAAAACGTGTATAACTGTACTTTGCACACTCCTTCACTTCAACACAGTAGCCAAACCCTGTGGCACTTCAGGCAATATGCCCAGATAAAGTTTTGGGTTGACAATGAACAGCTACATCTTTTTCTATCTACCAGCAGATACCTTTCTATCTGCCTTTCCAGAGGTACAGGTCAGACATTTGACTCTGACATCACATTTGCTGTCGTAGTACGTCCAGAGCAGGAAGATCCTTTGCAGCTATGAACCATTCTACCTGTAACATCACTAGCCAAGTCACACTCGCCTTTTCACTGTTTCTTAAACTGTTCATGAATGCACCACACTGCCTGTAGTTTGATTTTCTGCATGGGACAATTCTGAAGAATTTAAAAACCCTCAGTTAGCTCCTAGGTTTCCTTTTCCTAAGGAAAATACTTTATTTTGTGCAAAAAAGCTTCAAATGAATGCCCAGTATCTGTGGTTACAGTCTACAAATATTGCTTATTCTCTTCCCAGAGATACAATCAATGTATGCAAGCATCCTTGCTGCTTCTCCATTAGGTAGAGACCATCACCACTTCAGCATAACACGGTAGATGGTTAAGGTTCCACTACTAAACCAAGAGATGGTTACAGGTATCTTTTAGAAATCCCCCACCCTTATTACAAAGCAAGAGGACATTCTTCTTAAGGTTCTGCCCCTGATATACAGAAAGTAAATATATAATATAATAGATATCTTCAGTGTGGGAAACATCTGCTCAATATCTTGCACAGGTAGTAATAAAACATTAGATTTTTTTTCTTTTTAAAGTAAACACACGGTAATTTCCTAACACAAAGTTCATCAGCAGCCATTGGACTGCTCATATTAAAACTCATTCTTAATGCTGTTCTTCGTTAAGAACTGAATAGATGCCAACAGTCCCAACCCAACACATATTCTGGAAAAAGAATATGGTAACAATGAATTGCATCTATAAACCAGAGAAATTAAAAATTACTAATTTTCAAAGATTTAAGAGATCGCAAAGTAGTAGATGAAGAATGTTGTATATAAACAAAAAATGATGAGATTTGGCAATTTTGGATAATAGCTTGACTTGTATTCAAAAGCATGAGGCAGGGATAACCCACCAGTAAAGAATACAGAGTAAGAAAACAAGAAGGGCGTAACAAAAATTCTCAGGAAATAATAACAGATCATTCTACATAAAATGAGAACCGAAAAAAAAAGAGGAAGAACTTTAGAACCCACAGGGACACTTCAACTCAATGGCTCAGCATAAAAAATATTCTAAGTTTAAATTTTAGAAATATAAAGGTTCTGGCTGAGTAGTTCTCAGATCACCGATCTGCAAAGTAAGAACAAAATAGGTACAAAAAATGCTGAAGCTAGAAGAGCTACTTATTAAAATATTAAAACAACAGAAGAGTAAAATAAATACTCTAATAAAATAATGGTGTTTTTTTACATTAATAATGTTTGCATTTTCAGGGTGACATTGCACTTAATGGCAGATAACTGGGACCCCTGACAATACAGTAATGCTAAAATACTGCTAATGTATTAAGCATGGTTTTCAGAAAAGTATATACAGTCAACTAAATCTTTCTGCTTTTGACAGCTTGAAGGTCTGGTTGATAAAGATGACTCACGCTAGTACACTCGAGTTTCTCTTAGCACCGGTAACTTATCATTAAAGGATGCTTTGACCAAAAAGTTTGACAAATAAAGGCATACATTACACAAATTAAAAAGCCGTCCCCCTGGTTGATCTCCAGATGTTGGTACTAGAAAGAAATCCACATTAACACTACTTTTACTGGTCTCCCTTGGAACAATTCCTGGCTGGTGACTATTCAATTTTAATGGACACTAAAAATTATATAAAGTACTTGCTGACCAAACCTGGGTATGTGTTGCAGGAGTATCCAGAAACAAGGCACTTTACTATTACAAAGTGATATTAATCACTGATAAAATTATCTTGGTCCTACAAGATGACTTGAATGCAAAAGTCTGTGAAGTTAGGCCACATTTCCAGAAAAGAGGTACTCTGGAATGCAGCAGGAAAACATTTTGAATAACTGTCTCAAGCTCTCAGTACAATGCAGAGCAGGTGTGTGCACAATACATTAATAGGACTCCTAGTAGAAACATTCAAATAATTTTGTATTGATGAGTACACTATTATGCTTACCTTCAGAAGGGCCACAAAAATACTGGAGATGTACAATGAAATTGCTAGTTCACGTTTGTGTACGAAGACACACCTGTCAATCTTGCTAGCACATATAACAAAAACACTTGACTGGGAAGTTAAAAAACAATGACAACAAAACATGTAAGATAATTCCTCAATATTTGGAGCACTTACCAGGATGAAATGAACTTTTAATTACGTGAGAGCTTAAAATAAGATTACAGTTTTAAGAAGTATTCTTTAACACATCTCATGAGCAAAACAAAGTTGTTCTTGTGAAAGATGGACATCAGCATGGACTTAACAGTACTCTCCCTCTTTGAAATCTGTGAATTCCCCTATTTCCTAATGCCTGCTCATTCAGATAGGAGAAAAAGTCTGCATGTCAGCAACACGTTCACATACCTTGATTAGTCTTAATAATACCTATTGAGTCAGGGGCTTCCTCTGCTTGCTTAAAAAGCTCACAGTTCTCTGCCATAGTGCCCAAGCAGCCACATGATTCTGAGTGGAGAAGGGATAGCAGCTTTCTTTTGAACCATCCAACACCAGTGACCAGCTGGAGCCAGAACTAATGTGGCAATACCCACAAGTCTTCCTCAGGGCCCTTGTTCAAAGAAATATTGGATCACTCTGTTCATGGCCACATACAAGCTAATTTCACTGTCCACATCTGGAGTGAGAGGGGTGAACAAGAAGCCTCTGGCCTGTCTTCATGAGATGTCTCACTAAGGTCCCAGCCAGGCTGGGCAAACCACAGCAGCAACAGCTGCTACTCCTTTAGGCTCGGTTGGTGCTGCAGGATCCGCAGTCCTGCCGGAGCTACACACTGTGGGGACTCAAAGGGCTGGAAAGGCTTGAACTTTTTCCTCACACCTCCTTCTCCTCTTCCATGTGCTGGGCACATTACCTGAGAATCCCTTGGCACACGTTTCCCTGCCTCCACACCCCTTAAGAGGCCCCTTCACAGTCTTTTATTCGCCCCATTCCCCCCTCTTCTCTGGCCTCTGTGGCACCTTTACCGACCCTTTCCCAGCCGGGCCGGCAGCGTCCCTGCACCGCCCGGGCAGGTGGCACCGTGTCCCGCCTCAGCTCAGCCCGGCCCAGCCCGCTCACCCGCGTCGTAGAAGGCGTCCAGCACCGCCGTCTCCCCGAAGTCCAGCTCCCCGAAGTTGACCGTGCTGAGCTGGGCTCCCTCGGCCTCGCATGCCCGCAGGAGGCACAGCCGCGCCCCGGCCTCGGGGCTCCGCGCCCCGTTGCCCGCCTTGGGCGGGTCGTTCAGCACATACACGGCCCGCAGGCAGCGCGGCCGCGGGGCCGCCGCCCCCACCTCCACCGCCTCCGCCTCGGCCGGCCCGGCCGCCGCCAGCTCCGGCTCCGCGCAGGGGGGCGCCGGCTCCGCGGCCGCGCTGCCGCCCGCGGGGCTCTCCATAGCGGCGTCGAGGGACGAGAGGAGCGGGGCGGCTGCCGGCAGGTGCTCAGGCGGGGCCGCGTCCCATCGCAAACAGCTGGGCAAACTCCGGGCGAGGCGGCTCCCTCCTCCTGCCGGCCCTTCTGCCCGCGGCCGGGCGGCGCAGTGCCCCGGCGGGCGGGCACGGGCACGGGGCGAGGCGAAGTAAGGTGAAGGCGGCCGGAGCGGTGCGGGGCTGGGCGCCGCCCTCCCCGGCCGGGACAGCCCGGGGGACGGGACAGCCCAGGGGAGCCCGGCTCCACCCCGCCGTGCCTTCCCGGGACAACTCGCCCCGCTTCCTTCCGCGACCGCGGCGGCACCGGGAAGAAACCACCGCCGTCGGGGCGATCGCGACTCCTTTATTACTTCCCTTCCCCGCCCCTCGCCGGGCAGCGCCTCCGCGCACCGCCCGCGGCTCCGCTGCCTCGGGAGCAAAGGCAATTGCTGCCCGTCTGTCTTTCTTCCCTCTACTCGCTCCTTCGCAGAATTTTTTTTTTTTTTTAATCTGACTCTCCTTTCCCTGTTGTTTACGCGCCTTTGACCCGAGACGGATTGTGTCAGAAGTTTGGGTAATGGTTCATCCTTAAATTCCTTCTCTTTTTCTTTTATTATTTCCCGCGATCGCGACAAAATCGGCTCTTAGTAACTCTGTGGCAACTCCTGGGTTATTTACAAGGAAAAAATTAATTTTAATTTCCTGACACGTTTTTCTTATTAGATGCACTGATGATGGCGGCCTGGGGTTTGGCATCGCTGCTGGGCCAGCCACTGATGCGTGTGGCAGGAGAAAGTGAAGGGCTGGCTCCGCCTGGACAACTTCCCAACTCGGCCCTGGACCTCGGCTGTCAAAAGGACAGAGGTACACCCTATGGAGACCACGGCCCAGTGGCGATCAAAGGAACAGTGGAAAAGTGCAGTCCTCCAGCAAGTTTGTATTTGAAGCACTAAACACGTCTGGAAAGCTTTTTCATCTCGTTTTTCACTCACAGTGACAGAACAGGTTTTAAACAAACAGCATCTTCACCTTCTGCTTCAGTGTGGCTCCTTGTGGCTATCTGAGATAATTTTACCACGTGCTGTAATCATAGAAACCTAGAATTTTTAAGGTTGGAAGAGACCTCTAATATCATCGAATACAACTGTTAACCCAGGACCGCCGTGTTCACCACTAAACCGTATCCCCAAGTGCCACATCCACACCTGAACACCTCCATCCGCTATCAGGAGCAGTCTATTCGAATGCCTGGTCATCCTCTCAGTGAAGTAATACAACAGAAGCAACAACCAAAGGGTTACAGCAGAGTATTTTCCTCTCTAGGCATGTGGCTGTTTGGGACTAAAATAAATTTACTGACAGAATATGAGAAATTAATTCTGTGGGCTTCATCTTAATTGTAATTTGCTTACAACTTAGCATGAATGGGCCCGGCACAAAATAGGTATGGGAACTATAAATGAGGTCTCTTTGTTAGCACGGCTGGCACAGCAGGGGAGCAAACACAAACACACTGGATACCTTCAGATAAGGGCTGAGACCCCCAAGGCTGCCCCAGTCTGGGAGATATGAGGAGTTAATGGGCTGCCCAGGGGCCATGGAGAAAGCACCCCATGAGGTGCTGGAAGATCCCAGACCATAAATCTCCACTGGACCAACAGGCACCCCTGGGCACGTGAAGATCCTGTGCACAGACTGAGGGAGTACAATGGCCCAGGTATTTCTTTATTCAGAGTCCCTCTCTGGAGGCACCCACCTGAAGAGATCTTCCTTGTTCCTGGCAAATTTCCTCTTTAGGCAACAGTAAGACTTTTTATATGACAACTCTAACTCTATTAGCCTTGATCCAGTAATGTACCAATTAGCTGATGTAACAGTAGAAAAATCGAAATGTGCATTTAGAAGGTACCCAGTGTGCACATTGAGCCTCTGACCAACAAAAAGCACTGGCACATAAATTTATAATCCTCCCCAGTACAAATTCTGCTTTGTATTTTTTGAATTATAAGAAGGTTTGGTTGGATAGCTGGTATTAAAGACTGAAATGAAAAGTACAGTGCTGGTGAAGCCAAGGGATTATTTGCACAGGAAAGTGTTTATCTTACTCAGGAACATTCTTGGGCTTTTAGCAACAAACATGTAAAAAACCAAATTGCAGTGTAACATATTCAGAATAATAGATGTATGGTGTGATGCTTTATGTAATTGTGAAAATTGTTTAAGTGGAACAAAAATGTAGGCTGGAATTGCTTAGCGAGATGCCACTGAGACATAATAAGCCTTTTGTGCCTTCTAGAGATTATAAAAATTTAGTTTGTTGTATATCTAAGACATGTCTTCAGGTTTCATTTTGCAGTTTTTAATATTTGGTACGTTCTAAATTGCTTGCTGAGAGGTTTCTCTCTAGGTCTTGAAAGAGTGATAGTCTCTTAGTAAATACTTCACGTGATTATAATTAAGAAAATGATATCCCCTTTTCTTAATTCTATTCAGTCATCTTCCAAACAGGATTCTCACTATTCCTTGGGCATTTCTCCTAAGAAGTTATCATTGATTTTCAGTAGTTTAACCTGGTGCAGCTTGTTCAGAGTTTGTATGCTTGCTTTGAAGCTAGAAACAAGGAGCACTTTCAAATGAAGAAGCTTCATTTTTATAGGCTGTGACTGTGTCTTCAGAAACTGTGGTTCAGTGCTGGTATGCCTGACATTTCTACTGAGCAACAGTATCTTCAGGTCTTGCAAGTCACCTGAGTGAGAATAAATGAGAGATTCATGCTTTGGGATATTTGAACTGTTTCTCTGCAAACCAAAAAAATGTTAAATGTAGAAGAAAAAAAAAAAAAGCTAAGTCATGCAACACTCTTTCCTCTTTTTGGAAAAGTGGTCCAGTATAAGGTCCAGGTTATAAGAAGAGCCACTCTGCCCCCAGAGTTGCCCACTCAAAGGTCCAGGCCACAAGTGAATATTGAGCTTTCATACACCTTTTCATGACCTTCTGCCTTTGCACAGAACCCAGCCTAACAAAACTGAGCACAATCCAAGAAGTCAACATTTGCTTTTATTGAGTAACCTAAACATGATGCCACGATTTTCTCAATCAGCACTTTGCACCTGTCAAATCCATTTAGTGCAGAATATTAATTACCACTTCTCCAAAGAAAATAGATGTCCTTGAAACCACCTTTTTTTTTTTTTTTTTTTCCCATTTTGCAAATCCCTGGGCAGCAGCAGCTGTTTCTCTAGACATAACTGGGCTAATGAGAAGCGAGGCCATCCTTTATTTCCCAGGGCTACAAAATTTTGATTCAAACTGTACATTTATATCCAGTTTGACTCCATGGGCAGATATGCCACCTTTTCCCCTGATGCATATATAGATAGCTACAGCATACCGTAGCTAGTGTTAAAAATGTCAGGCTGCAATTTCATTGCTCTCTAACATTTTCAGCTCTAAAGAGGCTCCTCCCATTTTATGCAGTGTCAGAGAAAGCCAAGACCTCTTGGTTCAGGTAAATACCAAATAAACCAGAAGACACCTAGGTCCATGGGGAACCTGCAGATTTGAGCTGTTCTTCCAAAGCAAATCCACCTTCCCGTGCCCTGTCAGTGTATCCTGAAGGCTGACCACCAGCACAGTGTCCTGGGCATCCATCACACCTGGTGTAGAGGTGGCCAAGAATCTATCCCTGGGTACTTGGTACTGACCAGCTTCAGACACAAACACAACCTGAGCCACGGCCACATCTCCCTGGCCCTCGTGTCCCATCAGAGCCCAGAGCTGGGGAGAGGCCGCAGCATCCTGTACAGACTTCCCCAAGGAGCACCATCAGGGCAACAGCTGCCTTGCATGAACATGCATCCAAAAAGCCTGAACTCTGTATCCTAGATGTGAGATTTTTTTTTTTTTATTCTGTATTGTGAATAGCAGGTATTAGGGAAAATATTTTGATGCTCAAATTCTTTTCTGGCAAGCCACTGTACCAACCTGCTGTGAGGTAATGCAGTTTGTAGTGTTTAAACTATTTAAAGCAAACATTTTGTTAATGGACTTCTTGGTATTACTGCTGCTAATGTGCTACCCCATTTATTTCCATTCACAGTGAGCAGGTCTCCAGATAACCATAGAGATCCTGCTGTCATGTGATGAGGAGGAAAATAGTTAATTTCTTTACTGAACAGAAAGATAATTTTTTTTTTAAACTATGGATCCAGAAAAAATATATTTTAATTTTCAAGGTCATTATGTAAAACTTTACTAGAATTTAAATAAAATGCTGTGAATTCTCCCTAAGAATAATTCTTCTTAATAAACTGCTTGGTTTTGTTCAAAAGCAAAAATATTAACTCTGTTCAGTGGAATCTAAGCAACAGGGGTAATTCTTGAAGAAAAACTTTATGAAGATGACTTAAAAATGCTTTTAAATGCTTTAAAAGTTGACTTGCAGCAAAGCAAACCTCTTTTGCAAGGGGGAAACTTGGGTGTCTCAGAGTCACAGGAAGTCCAAATACCTTGGCCACCAGATCCCTGATGTAACTGGGTTCAGAGAGCTCAGGGATTCCTCTTGCTTGTCTTTCAGTGGACAGCATAAGACCTCACAAGCTCATTTGGCCTGACAAAGAATGAAGGCAAAGAAAGCAACTGCTGGGTCAAAGAATGCGATCCCCAGCCCAGTTTCTGTTCAGAGCCACTGTTTTGCACAGGGAAGCCCATTGCACACGGCATCTGCTCGTCACTACCCCTTGCAAATGAAGGACACAGTGACATCTTGTGTGATGTACAAGGTTAGTCAAAGGGGGATCGTTCTCTTCCTTTGTTTTCCACCTGCCTTGGAGGATGATGGTTTTATAAATAAGCTCTGTGTGCTCACAAGTACACAGAGCAAAATGTAATCAACTTCAAAATTGGCTTTAATTCCAAATTCCTAATCTCTTTAGTTTTCAGCACATCAAGCACGCTAATCAAAAGTCCTTGCCTTTGGATTTTGAGTAGTTATATGACAAGTTTTTGGGAGCATGGGTGATTAAAGAGTGCAAGCTAGCAGTGAAAAAATACTGCAGGTCTTCTCAATAGCTTCCAAAAACCAAGAATTTCACTTATAGATGAGTGCATGCATTTCAAATAAGGAAAGAAACTAAACCAACAAACCACCAGTGAATATCACAGCAAAGAGGAGGATAAGAACAACTCCCAACCTTTCTTGAACCTCTATCAATGCAGAGAGCTCATTCTTTCAATATAACTCAAGTTCTGCAAAATAGTCTTTAATCAATTAGTCAAACAGAAAATTACATATTTCCAGTTTTCAATACATTTAAAATAACTTACAGTTTATATTTCAGGTTGGAGAAGACCAAGCCAGACCCCCATCCAGAAAGACCTCCCCTAGATCCTGAAAATTCTGAATACCTACTAAGATGACTAATTTTAGAGAAAACCTCAAGAAAACCCAGGGAAATAAAAAACTTTCAACTTAGGAGGATAGAGTCCTTATCCAACTGCCTATATAATACTGAACTTTAGTATTCAATACTATATTTTAATACTTGACAATATTAGCCCTAGATTTCTTCACTCATACAGCATCTTGACATGATGAATTTTTTCTCTTTTGCAGTCCTAAACCTAACAAATTGCTTGGGTTACATCTCTCTCCAATTTAGCAGTTCCTAGGGTGAAAAATAAACACTTCCTTGAGGAATGAGAATCAGCTTCAAGAGATACGGTTTAAAATGTTTGCATGGGCAGAAGATTAAATATTTTTATTGGGCCTTTATTAATTTTCCCTTTTTTCTGCTTGATTAAAGTATCTTTGACTTCTTTATGTGTCATTGCTCAGTGGTTTTACTGCAGATTTTATTGCTGTTTTAAAACGAGATTGTCACTTTTAGCCTTTCTCAAGTTGTTTCTCACTGAAGAAATATTCATGATAAGGGCCACCTGAGTTTTCACTTTTACTCCAGTTAAGGAGACCTTTTCTGTCTACTGATTAATGAAAGGCCAGCAAAATTGTGACTAAAGACAACATAGTTATGCATGCATATTGTACAAACAGTGGAGAGGACTAGAATATGTGGTTCATTTTTGTTCACATTTAGGTGATTTTCATATTGCTGTAGATGCAGATACATGAGCATACATGGGGCTTAGAAGCTTAGCAAAAGCAAATCTGTCAGTGCTGCTTGAAAGCCTTTTAAATATCTGTGATCACAATGGTTTTGCTGTTACCACTTGAGACTGTGAGCAAAGGACTCCTGAAGAGGCAAGAACTGCTTTGAAGTGACAAATAAAAAACCCTTCATCTGTTATATCAATGCTCACTTTTGTTATAGGTACTAATGAAAGCTTCTTATATTTAAGCAAATAGGGCATTTTAGTACAACTTCAATAAGAATTTTTCAGTTGCACCTGCATTTCTTCTTCAAGAAATTGCAGCATTATTAAATATGAGCTTGATATGCAAAAGAAGAAATCTACCAATGTTGAAAATAGGGGCTTTCTTGTTTAAAAACAAAATCAATAAGTGATCCACATTCATAAACTAGCAGTGTGAGAAGTCATGTGAGAAGCAGGCAGTAATTGGTAAGAGCACCTCTAAGGCACCTTGTGAGACAGAGAGCAACATCAGCCTTTCTCAAAACCTCTGGCAACTATTTTCTCTGCTTGCATGGTGCCCAGGCTGCCCAGGCTTTGTATGTGTGAGATTATTAGCACTGGGTCTGACTTTAATATTTGAGTTTGGCTAGGCAAAGTTCTCAGTACTTTTACTGATGGTACCTGAATGTACATAATGCCACGCACCAACTTACAGCTGGTCCTGAAGGTCTCCTGGTTACACAGTGAGACCTAGGTGTGAGCCAGACACTTTGTCTTCTCTGCTTTGTCAACTTATTCTACATTTATTCTTTGCTAGAGGAGTGTCACATGCTTGAGGCCATTTAAGCTGCTGCCAAATAACACACCACTCCCATACAGTTAGAAAATGTTATGGCCGGATACACTGTCACTCAAATGCAGTCCTTTTCAGCCATCTATCTGCCAGTATGATAGGAATCATTCCAGAAGGGTTTTACAATGCCATAAGCAAGACCTTCAGCCCATCCCTGTATCGGATCACATTCCTGTTAAAGTTCTGAAGAGTTTCTTCCTGCACTTAACAGTGAAAAGCAAGTTAAATAATAACCCACTTCCTGTTCTAGTTATAGACACCTAGAAAGCACCAAGCATTCCTGACCTTTTCATTGGAACTAATACATGGTTTGCTAATGACCTTATAATAGAAACATTTACCTCTTCTTTTGATTTGGGAAATTCCAAATGACAGCTATTTGAAGAAAAGAGTTGAGCTGATGGTAGCAGTAAGTTTTCCAGAAGCAGTAGTAAAAGGTAATGCTTTTTGTTACCTGACAGCCTTGTTTTCTCTAGAAGTTTAAATCCAGTTGCAAAACTGTGAATTATTTCAGTATTGCTCTGGAGTGTTCTCAGCTGTTCACACAGCAACAAAAAGTGGAATATAAGGTCAGTACTTTGTCACGTGTAGGACAAACATCAGGTACTCTTTCTTACATCCCCAAGTGAAAAGACCAACAAGCTGCAGATTTCCATATGGCACACACACACTGCTGCAGCATAAAGCCAACTTGAGAAGCATCCCCATTTGCTTTCTGTTTTACAGAGGCACAGCAACATCTCAGTCCAGCCTACAGTGACATCAGCCAGAGCCTGCAGAAGGCAACCAGCTTACCTGAGCAGCATTTGCACCTTCGCATGGGCAGAGGTGGGGGGCTGCACCCTTAGTAGGGCAGCCCCCTCCTCTGTGTCACAGGGGTACTAGGACATACATTTCTAGAGCAGGAAGGTGTCAGATTCAGGATAAGAGAAAGCTTAGAGCCTGAGATTGCTGCCTTTTAAACTTAAGCAGGGAAAGGCTGAGGAAGTATAAGGCTTGAGTCAGGGGACTTGTGAGTGAAAATAGGAGTGGAAGAACTCAGGCTTACCCCAGACTTGCACCCAGCTGGAGAGAGTGCATTGGTGACATTTAGGAGCTCTGAATCAGCACTTTAACTGAATCAGCCTTGTTGACTTTAATATATCTTAATTAGTCCAAGTCTAATATTGAAGGTTGTAGTTATTGCAGTAATGTGAGATCCTTCTTGTGTTAAGAGCGTCCCAAGCACAGATTGCAGAGTTGTATTTCTGAAGTGAGCAGGCTCTTCAGGTTAGAGCATCAGAAGTTTTCTGTTCCCCTGAGATCAATGACACGTGCCAGGCACAACTGTGTAATCACAGCACAAACATCCTGAACCTCTCATGAGAGACATGCCATCCATTAATGAGGTAGCTTTCTCCAGCCAGCACTGCTTTTGCTGGGGTCTCAAAATTTACATATTTCCCCCTGCTTTGCACTTTTATTTCCCAAATAGCTGCATCTGTGCTTCCAGCTGGGCTCGGTAAATTTGGCTTTTTGAATCCAGAGTAGCCAAATTATCCAGCAGCAATTTCCATGCAGGTGCAACTACTTTTCTACTTATCCTCCCTTAGCTGTTGCTCTCTTTTTTGGTGCTTTGTGTTAGGAGAAAGAAGATGGTGCACAGATTGCATGACTTTGCTTTCTCCTCTACTTGTGCCCTTCACAATGAAAACCATCCCCAGAAGGGGGTAAACCCAGGCAATGGGTCACTTTGTAGCAGGGACAGCTGCCCAGTTTAATTTTCACCAGCTCTAAGAAGTGCTTTCGTAAAATCCCAAACTATTCATTGCTGTTATCTGAGGAGGTGAAGAGCAGCCTGATGGGCCCCTTTGCAGAAGTGTGTTTGCTGTTTGCTGGCTGGGATGAAGCACACCGGGCAGAGCTTGTACTGAGGAAAAGGATCTCCCACAGCACGTGAAAATGCTGGGTCTGGACTCAGCGAAGTGAACAGGTTTTACTAGAGATAGTTTTGAGAACAGATACTTCTTTAATGCTCTGATATTCTAAACTGCTTTTGAAGCCTCATTCTTATCTAATTTGCTTTGGTGTTCTAATTTTCAAGTTTTTTTTTCCTCCAGGAGAAACAGCCTATTACAAGTTTTAAGATCATACTGATAAATACCAATTTTGTTTTCCTATGACTATAATGATCTACATTCTCCAGTTGCTTTTCCTACCTGAAAAAAAAGATAAGAGAGTTTGAAGCCTTCTTATCTGAGATTGGTAGGCCCTACCTCCCTCTTGTAACCTTTACAATGTGTCAGCACAATTATTTTCATGGATCTAGAGATTTGTCTAGAATTATAGTTAATTATCTTACTAAAATACACTAATCACTCCAGTTTGCATGGTAGCAATTCAACAAAATTAATTTGAATCTTAAATTTTTCATCCTCCAGTGCTAACACATTTAAAAATATGATTGAATTTCTAATACTTTAAATAAAAATTCACAGGAGCATTAAGCCATTTTGTTAGTTCAGCTGTTTGCACTCCAGACCCCCACACTGTCCAGCAGTGGAACTGTGAGTAACAGGGGCAACTCAGCTGTATCACTGGTTCAAGAGAAGCCTGACTGTGGCAGCACAAAGAAACCATCTGTTCCTGATACTGCCACTGCTTTACACTCACTACCTGCAAAATTTGTGTCTGCTTGGTATTGGAAATTGTCTTTTAATTTAAAAGATGTAACACCAAACAAGAACGCGGTGAGTGGGTCCAAATAACCTTTCTTACCTGAGTCGGAAGCAGAGGGGAGGATGGCCCAAGCTGGTGGGCACCAAGGCTGCTTATCCCCTGGCAGCACACACAGCACTGCAGCTTCCTGATGGCACTGAAATAGTGGTTTTTGCTTTCTCAGTTGCTCTATTCCAGGCTGGCAAGTGCTGGCACCCCCTAACCTGCATGACTGAGGACCTAAAGAAGTTGATTATTTTCCAAAGGCAGGGAATGACTGAAGTGGAGGGGCCACTGCAGGAGGAGGGAAGCAGCTGCAGGAAGCTGTGAGTGAACGGGCCAGGTCACACACAGGCAGCTGCTAATTCCAGGCCAGCTCAAGAGGTCAACTGAGGCCAAAGGTGCCAAGCAAAATCTAATTTCTGGCTGAAGAGTATTAATAACCATGGATACAAGTATCCAATGTTTAGTGGGAAGAGTTCAGCTCCACCTCTTCTGGCTTTTTTTAACCTAAGAATTGCCATGAACTGAAGTCAATGCTGTCCGTGCCAAAGCCTATGGGAATTGCAGTTTCCCAGCAGCACTACCACCCCCACACGGCTGAAAAGCCTCCTCAATGAAGACCTAGTAAGGCGGTTGCTTGTTTCTACTTTTAGGCAACATTCCTGCCTTCTTTTCAAATGACAGCCCTCCTGCATGAAGAGTATTTTCTCTCTCACCAGCAGAGAGAGAACTTTCCTCATCAATGCACCTCTGTCCCGTTTCCAGCTCCAGGATCCTTATTGAGGGAAGAAGCAGATACTGGAGACTTCACACCTCTTCCTGGCCCTGCAGGGACTGCTGACAGGGAAGGTGTAACCCCGCAGCCTGCAGTGGCTGCCCCTGCAGCAGCACAGCCTGGACAGAGCAGGGCCTGCTCGCATCCACAAAGATGTGAGATGATGCTGTAACTTCAGCAGAGCATGAATTTCTGAGGGTGTTTTGTCACTCTCTCACCTTGCTTCATCTGGCTATCGCAGAGGATATTTTGGATATTTTACACACAGAGTAGCTCACCAAACTGATGGCATATAGTTATGTTCAGTCCTCTGACCTGCTGGCATAACAAAAGATTCATCTGAACCTTTTGCTCATTCACAATGGAATTAATAACAAAACCACAGAAGATGAAATTTAAGTAATAGAACTTCAAAAAATTTCTACATGGAAACAAGACGGTAAACGTTCAAAGTGTTTTTTAAGTGCTATGATTGCACAGAAATATTTGCTCCATTTAGAGTTCAAAGAACAACAAAAAGAGAACATAACATTGTTTTCTTAATAACCTAAAAATGTTCCAAATCAAGAATACGGATATTATCATCCAAAGAGATGAGCCCAATGTTTCACACCTGACTTCTACACATGAACAGAAGTCTGCCACAAGACTGGTGTGTGCACGTTAATGAAAAGTAATTTTACACAACTCTCAAACAATATTTAATTATTTTCACAACAAAATCACTTTGTAGCTCACCAGTGTTTTGTTTTTCTTTAAATATAAACCCAAACACTTTTAAAAGCAGCAGTTCATGTCCATGCATTTAATGCATATTTGACATTCTTTAAAAAGGGAAAATCCATGTGTTATGTGAAATACTTTCTATTATAGTAACGAAATCCAGGCAAGAAGAGCTTGTATTTCTGAAAACTCTCTTCTCCCAGAATAACCAACTTGCAAAACTGAGCATTTTCACAAAAACTTATTTAACTGTCTTTTACAAAGCATGACATGTTGAACTTCTAACTTGGATTTATAAAATGACAAGTTATCTCATCAGGAGGAAAAAAAAATTATAATCTGATATATGGAAACTCAGTTCCAAATTCAGACTTTCATTTGCAAAAAATTGAACATTTCTGAGATGTCTCTGATACTTCTGAGGTACAGCTCAGGAAGCAATACTTTATTTACCGCAGATTCAATAGTTTATCTCTTTCCAGGGATGCAACTGGGAATCCAGAGAGCTGTTAATTTCTGGATAAATGTTGCAAATGGATGACTACAAAACCAAACAGAATTCTTACTCCTTATCCTCTCATTTCCTCTTGTTCTCCTAACTTCACAAAAACCTTGAAAGTAACGTAGGAATCTTTATTGCTAGAAAGCTACGGTGGGACTCTCATTCTTTGTACAAAAATATTTTAATATATTTAGAAATGTTACATAAGAGCATTTCAGTGATAAAATATTTTATTAGTGCTTCTGTTTGAGTACATTGAGCAATGTATTGTGACTTTAAAAGAAGTTCCCAAGTTTCCCTATTTGATCTTTTCGTTTCAGACACCACTGTTACAACAGAAGCAGATACTCTGGAAGAGAAAATCATCCCAGCAGTGAGGTTCTGTGTTGCCAGTTGAGACCCATAAAGCAAGATTCGAGTATAGTGGAGTGTGTATTTTATATATCTATGCATATAAAAAGGATTATGGGAACTCTGCCAACCATATGTGAATGTGAACAGCCAACTGCATACCACGCCTCACCCAGCTCCTGGCAAGCAGGGAGGTTAGTGTTGATACAGGATGTGCTGCTGGAGCCAGCTCGAGCATTTGGTGAGGCGACAAATAGATCCTCTGTGTGGGGGTTTTTTTTGTCACTCTGAAAGCACCACCAACATCAATCACCCACTCACTTCATGCTATGCAAAAATATCCATTATTTAAACACTGTGTATAAACTCCAAAGAGATTGCTGACAAGGTATGAGATATTCCGTGGCTAGTTAAGTGCACGTGAAACCGCAACCAGAAAACTGGGAGACCTTATTTTGAAAGGATGAAAGTAAACAGAGAAACTGGAAGAAATGAAGTAATCATCACGTTCAACAAAATATTGAGAAGAAAGTCCTGCTGCAAAAAACAGGACTCTGAGGTGTATCATTCTATAAGTGTACAATATAATGGAGCAAACAATACCACATAAACAGCAAATGAAACAGTGCCACACGACAGAGAACCTTGTGCATGAAATAATACAAGTTTTTATTCATGTTTTATAGCTTACTTTTATTTATTTTTGCTTTAATAATGCATATTCTGTTCACTCTGTGCAAAACTGGGGACAGAGGCGGGTGTTTAAATCATCTAATGAAAATCAAGCGGAGATGAACATTCAGGCTGAGGGAGAGGCCTATCCAAACCAGGAAAGCTAAAAAGCCACAGCTGCTCAAGACAAAGCTGCTCTCAGCTGCGCCCTTTTGTCCTGCCATCTCGCACAAACCCGGCCCTACTGACCGAGCAGCTGTACACGGGGAAGTGACCTCCGCCGGACACCGGGGACAGGAGTCGTTGTGGTAGCTACATTAGGGAGACCTGGCCTCGACCGGCTCCAGTCAGTGTGTGGCAAAGAAAGGCACAAATCATTGCAAAGACCAGACTTCTGTTGGTTTGTTTCCTTCTTGTAAATACATTACTGTACACAATGCAAGTTTAAGTCGTAGGGGATTCGGGGACATAAAATTGCATATTTAACAGAACTTAAAACCGTAACAAAAAGTAGGCTGTTCTATCTCGAAGCAAAAATAAACCCTCCAGCCCCAACATTAACATTCATTCCTGGCTATATGCAGTACAAACATTTTAAAATCTGTGACAAAAGACAATTAAAAACCAAAAGTCAAAATCATAAAGCTTGTAAACAGATAATCTGAGATACACTTTATTTATGGAAAAATATCATCAAAATAGTACCACTATGGACTAAACTGCCTGAGTTTTCATTTCACCTAGGATCTTGAAGTAGAGAACCTTTAGCACAAGAAGATCAATTTCAGTCACAACTAGTGCTGCACAGCACAGCTTTGGGTGGAAATCTTGTCCTCGTTGGTATTTTTGTTGTGCTATCAAAAACTGTTGTGCTAATCCTTCAAATAAAGGGATGTTGAGGCAATTCTTAAATCATTTGGCACGAAGTTATTTTGGCTGGGGCATAAATTTGAGTCTCAGTCATGAAGAATAATGCAACATTCCACCTATCAAGTATTCATTTTGATTGAAGAGCTTTTTTTATGTCATTAACTTCCATCTGAAAGCAAACAGAAAAATAGTATTTGTGATTAAATTAGATGCTTCAGCAAACTAAGGCACAGTCGGTGCCACTTGAAAGCATATGTTCCATCATGTCCACAGATGTCAAGTATGGGTTTTATACTACTCTTATTTCCATGGATTTCATAAATTGAGGTGTCCTTCTCAGCTGCCTAAGATGACCACTCATGGCTTCCTCCCCGCAGAGCCTGACAAGTATAGTCACTGAATGTAAAGCAAGACCTTTCAATCCCTTCAAATTACAACTTTTACAAGCCACTTAAAATTACTTGCAGAATGAGCATTGTGTCTACGCTGCATTTAGAGCTGGCACAAGTAAACTGCACTGCTGGCAATGAGCACTGGTAGCTGAGGAACAAAACTGATGGTTCTTGCTGTAGGGATGGTGGTTGCCTTCTACACCCATCAAGACTGTGCCCAGGCCCCCAAAGGCTCTGATGGATGTGGTAAAAGGATGTGGCTGAAACCATCATCACCCCTAGTTGCACACTTGGCCCCTCTGACAGACACTGAAAACTCTAAGGCAGGGGTACACTAGATTTAATCAAACACATCCCCAGTGTTCAACTGCACCATCATCAAGACAGTCTTCTTTAATGCACGGACTGAGAGCTGTGCTACTTCCTGACTGCCAGAGCTCTACAACTAATGCAATTTTTGTTTATCAACTCTTATCTTTTTGTAAAGCTAATACTGCCATCTTCGCTAGCATCTCAACATTTACCAGTATGAACAACAGTTGAACTGGAGTAAAAGCATTCAGCTATAACATCATAATTTTAAACCCATCAATGCAGGTCTCTGTATAAAGATGTGAAGTTATTCTTTGAGGTAGAATCAAGTCTGCCCTGTTGGACTAAATCAATAACAGGTATTGAAAATGTTACTTGATTTTTTTATCTGAATAAATTTCAGTTTTAGCTGAACATGACTTGTGTTTTATTAGAAGACATGTTCCTATGTTGTTGGATGCATAAAGTTCTTTAGGCAACCCCAGAGCATAGACACTGATGATCCCCAGTTCTGCCACCCTTTGCCAAGTTCCCAAGCACTTCACAGAGTGGGAACAGTCCAGTGAAACTACAATTCAGTTTTCTATTCCTAGTACAAAGCACAGTTGACTTATAACATAAAAATATAAAATATAATCAATACTAACACACTTATCAAGTACATGGACTAGAATAGTATAATATAGCATAGCATAGAGTAATTTTGGTTGGAAGGGATGTACAATGATCATTTAGTCCAAGTTAAGGCATGTTGTTAATGTCATTGTCCAAACCATTCTCCAAACCCCCAAAAAGCAGTTTCAACGTCATTCCACATTGAAGCAGCACAGTTAATGATTCTAGGAAAGACCAAGCTCTATGATTCCCACAAGCAGGGCAGTGTGTACCTGGCAAATGACTAAGCCAGGATGACAACATCTAGAACTAAGTCACTGTATAAACTATGGTAGCAGTAACTGGGCTCTTTTATACTGTTGAGGACACTTTAGTAAAGACAACCTGAGTGCAGCCTTTAAAGCAGACATAAAAATCCTACTCTATGAAATAATATTCCAAGCACATCAACACTAAGACAAGCCTACTACAAAATATAAAGCTTTGGCAGGAAGTGAATAATGTAAAAAGGCATGATTTCATTTGTGACAAAATCAAACAATTAAAACCAAGACAAAAACATATAATAGTTCGAATCATGTATTGTGCTTAATTTTTTTTTAAATTTGTTTACTTGTGCTGATAAATTTTTAGATATTTATCAGGTTTTTCAGTAAAAACCCAGACTGCAATATATATGGCAATGCTATGAAGGGAACAGGTATTTCCCTTTCAGAAATGTTAGTAGTTTTTGATTCACTGGAAATCTAAGTGTCTTATAGCAGAGTTTTATCTCCCATATGTGAGGCTAAATCAAACCTGCCAATAAATCTCTAACATTACAAATAATACAAGTACCTGCAATCGTAGACGGATCTTCTTTTCTTCATCCAACTCAGACAGCAACTGTTTAATCTCTTTTCTGTTAAAAGAATGCAAAAGAAGCTTGGAATTATTATTAAACAAGTAAAATACAAAACCTCATCTCTTAGAGATATATTTTCCCCACTTTGCTATTTATTTTTTTTCCTCTGAACAACTAACTAAAGTCATCACACTCTTGTATACTGCAGGCTATACTACAGAGCCTGTCTGTAAGACAGTACCCCCCACATCCCACATGGCTAATAAATAATAAAGTTCCACCTAACAGCCCTGAATCCACAGGCTTTGCTCTGGACTAGCTGGATCAACACTGTATCAGCACCCAGTCACCTTTTTTTTACCATACAAAACGTAGATGGATTAACTGTGTGTGGGTTATAGGAACTGGTAACACAAATCCTTCCCATCCTATCACATACTTAAGCCACTTAAAAGCTGCTTATGCCAGCAATACAATGTAACCTTCAACTTCATTTGTAAGACTGAATGAGCCCAAATATGGATTTTCTGTCATTCCTCTTTGTTGGGAAGGGGAACAAAGCTATAAGGAGCAGACACGTTCTCATGTTCCCACTGAGTGATCTCACCTTACGACAGAAACCAGTAGGTGGAAGCTGCCCTTGCAAGAAGGGCCGGGGGGACCGGAGGAGCAGGGGTCAGCCTAAGAGGCGAAGCCGTGGGGCTTGCTGGCTACATCCAGCTTGAACCATGCCCTCCCGCATCTTCTCCCAAACTCTCCGCACACCTCTGATCCGCCACAGTCTCTGCACGCTGCTTCCCCTTTTCCTTTTTCCTGCCTGGGCTACACACAACTGACAATGTAAGTGAAGGTTTAGCTTCCAAAGCATTAAATATTCTCAGGAATAGCACAAGTTACATGCCAGCGCCAGTTTCTCCTAAAAAATGAGCAACCTAAAGAAAATGAAGATGCCCAAAACTAAATTAATAAGATCTGGGGCCATAACCATAAAGGTCTTCAAATGTCCTAATCACAATTCAATTAGTACTTTTGTGACATGAGCTTCCCGGGAAAATGTGCTGACACTCAAACAACAAATTGATTTATTAACTTTAGGAACTTGTAGTAATTTGTACTACAACTAGAACAAATGCACCCCTTTTATTATAATCAATGCACATGAGTTCCCAAATAGTTACTGGCAAATAAAACAATATAAGAACCTTATTCACTGTTTACAGCTTGTAACTTAACTTTTTTAACACCCCATAAACATCTGCTTATGTCATAACACAGGGGGGAAAAAAAACTCTTATGGAGTGGATAGTACCGGTCTGTTTTCCTGAGGTTCTCACCCCTGAATATGTTCTGACACACAAAAATCACTCACAAACACACAGGCAAACTGTGCAGAGTAACATACATGAAGGCAAGTCACCACTATGCACAAATGGATGCATCCCATCTACAGCCGTGATTTGCAAAACTTACTTTTGCTGGTCTTTCATGGTTTCAATGATGGTTCTTAGCTCCCTAACTTGTGTTCTCAGCTCTTCCAGGGCGGTCTGACCTTGGCTCAAGTGCTCAGTCTTTGGCTTTCCTTCAGTACCAAACAGGGATGGGGAATTTGACCTGTGGCCTGTTGTTCCCATAGCAATGGAGTGAAATCCAGGTGATGGTGAAGGGGATAGTGATGGTTGTACATTACTGCCACTAGCCAGACCTCCTGGTTTTGGAGGCAAGGAAGTTTTGTTATCAGACACCTGCAGCAAAAAAAAGTAACATTCAATCTCTGTAGAAAGGTTTATGAAAATCAAACCTCTAACCAATGCTAAGTATTTCACTGCACTTCAGTAATGCTACAAGTCCCACAGTCAAACAGTTTTGGTCAAAGCATGATAAATTTAACAGTTAGTCATTATCTTTGTACATGTACATCAGAGGGGGTTTAGTTGGGATGCAGAAATTCAGAGAGCTTCAGAGGACTTTCCATGGTTGCTACAATCAGTCAGCAACAGCATTTCCAAGATCTCAGACCTAGCCGTGAAATAAACCACGGGCAAATGCTCAGTGTTTCTCTCAGAAGTTTGAGAGAATGTATCTACATGCATGGACATCTCCTACAGAGCACAAACCTACGTGACCAAGAATCCAAGTTGTATTTTTTTGCAAACTAAATTTACGATCACCAACTAACCACTGAAGGAATCTTCAATGTTTTTTCAAAAATGTATTACATATTTTCCTTAGCACTATGAAAATAATAAAATATTCCTTTAAGTTTGCTTGTTGGTATGATATATACATAAAAACAAAGTTCCATGGCTTCAAAATGGTAATATACTAATAATAAATAAATGTAGTGTAAGTCCACTGTTAACTGAAGCTCCCATGAATCTCTGTAACTACACCAATAGCTTTTTATTTCTCCAGGAACTTAACAGAAAAACACAGCATGGCACCAGGTGGTAAGCTAGAAAGGATCCCATGATTCTTGAACTGCAATCCAGTGCTCTACAATTAGACAAGCTATAGGAAATCTGAAGTCCACCAGCCTATACACGACCAGCTGCTACTGCATTTACAGTACAGTGTACAAGTACAGTTATCACAGTGGCAAGTAAGGGGAGTCTTAATTCACACTATTATCTGGCAATGCCAGTATGTGCATTATATGACAGCTACCAGGCATATCTGAAAATCTGATTTGGACAAGAGTAAGAAAAAGCACTAGGCAACCCTCCAACTCTATTTTGGGAAAAGGGATATTGAAGTTTAATGGTAAATAGGGTAAGATATCGAGAATAAATGGTGTGGAAAACAAAGGAGACACTATGAGGACTTGGGGATGGGCAGGGTGGCATTAACTGACCAAAGTAACTTAAAGAAAAGGAAATGGTCAGATGAAAATAAGAAGAAAGTGGAACTGGGAGGGAAGAGCAGGATCCACCAAGTTCTACAAAAACCACTCTTCTCCACAATACAACCATGACTGAGCAAAGAACCTGCCCTGGGAAAGCACTGAATACAAAAGGAGTTCTGCAGAAAAAACAAGTCTGAACATAGAAATAAAAACTGTGTTATAATTATAAGAAAGCTGAATTACTCCAATGCCTTGAAAACTGACTTAATGACCTTAATAATACTTTTTAAACATTCTATAAATGAGTTTGTTCGTTTAGTTTGTTTATCTGGGTTGGAAGGAACTTTAAAGATCACCTAATTCCAATCCCCCTGCCATGGGTAGGGACACATTTCACTAGACCAGGTTGCTCAGAACTCAATCCAACCTGGTCTTAAAACACTTCCAGGAAAGGGGCACAGTTTCTCTGTTGGGGCATCTGTTCCAGTGCCTCTCATCCTCACAGTAAAGAATTTTTTACTAATATCTAATATAAACCCACTCTCTTTCAGTTTGAAACCGTTCTGACATCCTCTCCTGTCACCAGATGCCCTTGTAAATAGTCCCTCTCCATCTTTCTTGTAGGCTCCCTTTAGGTACTGGAAGGCCACAATAAGCCTTCCCTTCTCCAGGCTAAACAAACCCAATTCTCTCAGCCTTTCCTCACAGCAGAGGTGCTGTATCCCTCTAACCATCTCGGCGGCCTCCTCTGGACTCCAACAGGTCGATATCCTTCCTGTGCTGGGGACCCCAGAGCTGGGGTGGGGTGTCACCAGGGTAAAGTAGGCTGTGATTAATGTGTACCTAGAAACAGATGTCTCATGGATAATAACCCCTATATCAGTAGGTGCAAGTTTCTTTGGGCTGAAGAGAGACGTCAGGTTGAGTCCAAATATGGAGCAGGCGAGCAAGGCACAACCGCAGGCATTGATCTGAACATCTTATTCCAGAGTTTAACTAGATATCAGCATTAAATCCTCAAGCAGCTACTTTCTGAGAGCAGTCATCTCACTTTACAGGAACAACATCTACAACTTTGTTGTATAACTTACAAATGTTGGCCCAAGAGTATTCCTCAATGCAAGTGCTCCCAGAAGAGGGAGCTGCATAGCAAAACATTATCTTTATAACTTGATCACAGAACTGCATGACTTCATCTTTCATATTCTTTTGTCATGCTACTGGAATATAATATTTGTATTATTAAGGTATCCTTATGTACTAAAAAACAGGTACAACCTCTAAAGTGTGATCTACGTGCTCCTGTAATATTTGACTATGCTATAGTACTCTACCAACACAGTAAGAATGGCACAAGCCTATAAAATGAATACAATTATATCAAATAAAAAGTGATTATACTTGCAAATTTAAATTCAAATATTACTAGAGTAGGTAAGAGAGTTCTATTTTCTCTGCTTACAGACTCTTCTAATGTAAACTCATTTTACAGCTGCAAAAAGACAAGGTCTTTGTTTCTAAAAATTACGTCCCTAGCTTCTGTGATTCTGTGAAATGCATTTACACTAGAAGGATTTTTTTTTTCCACAGTATGGTTATTGGAGACATTTTAACCATGCAATTCACTTTAGACTTGCATTTCAAGCACAGAAAAATCTTTAGTTAGCTTTATAACTTTAAGCTTCTTTAAGGGGCTAGCTACCACGTCACTGCTGAATAAAACTTTAAATATTTCAGTACTGTTTTAAGAAATGAAGATGCATGTGATGAGGTTAAGCAGAGGCATTTTAATTAACTTACTTGTGATATTGTAACAGTTCTTGATTTCCTTGACACTTCAAGGGTTTTGTGAGTGATGGAAGCATGTTCCTCCTTCTCATCTTCAGGACTTGGTGAGTCAAAGAAATCGGGGCTTGAAAGGGATGACTGCACAGACAAACACACACCACGAAAGAAGAAAAAAGCACAAATATTTTCATTGTTCAAGAATTTTTTTTGCTATCGTTTTCAAAGTAACAATACTTAAAATCAGGACTCTTTGGCCCCTACTCCCCGTTTTTTCCATCTTATTTTCAAGGCTAGACTGCTTTCAAAGCACTCAAGAAATGATATGCTTAAGACTTGAATTCAACATTAATGTACATGTTTGCATTGCATTGTATCATGAAAGCACCCTCCTGTCCACGAGCAGAGCTGGGACACTGAGCACTGTGAGATGCCAGTCCTGCCCCCTGGGCAGCTCTGCCCCAGCTTTGCTCAGTGCAGGTCTCAACTCTTGAGAGGACCCACCTGTAGCCCTTGCACGCTGCTGGCACTGCAGGGCTGCCTCGTGCACGGCCTCTTGGCAAAGGTTCTTTCCACCCCTTGCTCCTTTCCCCAGAGATTTGACAGGGGACGGAAAACCTTTTTACTGGTCTTTTATGTTTCTGTATTTATGACGACAGATAATTTTGAAAGCTTTCTTTTTTTTGTGTGTGTCCTATCAGTTTCACAATAATCCTCTGCTTCCCTCCACTTTGTTTTTCTTCAGCAACACGAACCCAGGTAACCATCTCATTCTGATATTCCAGAATACAACAAGCATGAAAACAAAGAAACACCAAAGAAAAAGACATTGAAAAACTAAGAACTGATTTCCGAAGTATAGTTTATAAGACCAACTTATAAGATACATATTAGAGAGTGAAATTTAAATCACCTTTATATTTAGAATTGTGACCTTAATGGGAAGAAACACATGATAATTCAAGGAGAGCTGTTGAAGACTGAGTGGTCTGTTTGTCCTCAAAATCTGGTAAATGTCCAAGAGAACCCAAGGGAAATGCTTCTTTTGGGAAACACTTTCAAAATCCTTAATACTGAGCACAAATGAGTTGATTCCACAGATGTTTATACAGGATTTTTCTGGGCTCGGTCATGGCTGGCAAGGAATACTTGGCAGCACCCAAATAAGGGGGTATGGGTCTTAGAAGAAAGGGAATGTTTTAAACATCAGTATTCAGCCTTTTGACACTAATTTTCCTGAACTGCATCTCTCTGCCTCATTGTACGTGTGAAGGAATGGCTGTGTAAAAGTAGTAAAAACACCAGGAAACACAAAGAGGAGGAGAGGAAAAATTAGAAAAAATATTTAAAAAAATATTTTTTAGAGAAAAGGAAAATTGACTTACAGATGTGAGAGACTGGGAGGGTGGTCGCCTGCCAGTAGCTTTTGGTCTGGTTGTAGTTGGATGATTAAGCTTCTCAGCAATTGGTATTACAGAATCAAAACCTTCCAAGTCTTAAAAATAAAATAGAATTGATTTGATTTTCTGGCAATTGTCTTCAAAGGGAAAGAATCACATTTTTTTCTAATTTCAAAGAAATGAAATCCCATTTTCCCCACTGTGTCACAGTGTTCTGCACATGTTTAGCCACCACGATGGCACTAAAAAAACCTGGAAGTCAAAGGCAGCTGTAATCCAGTCACCCTTGCCAAGAACAATTACCCTTCCATCTCAAACACAATGAAGCAGAAGGGGAATGTGTAGAGGAGCCTTTGGCTTTGTTTTCAGCACAGGGAAAGCTAAATGACATCATGGGTCCTATGGCATGGAATAAACAGTTTCAAAATTTCCATCTGGCTACTGAAAGGGTTAGTAATATTTTTTCCTGAATAAATGAAGACACAAGGCAGTGCACACATTGTCTCAAGAGCTGTACTGTCAGTGCTGCATCTGCAGCAATTGCTGAGGGAAGTGAAGAATATGAATGGTTGGTTGAGCTGGAAGAGATCCGCAGGTTCCCGGACACCAGCAGCTGGAGGCACCGCAGTTTCCAGCAGCTATAGGTGAGAAGGCTATCTCCCTCCAGAGAGAGGTCATGGTAAGTAAAAGCTGCAGTAGGCTCCTGAAGCTGTACAGAGCCCAGGGAAAGCAGGTCTGCTCGAATGCTGTATCAACCATCAACCATGGTCAAAGAAATGCACTGGGGAAGTGTTTACTGAATCCAGCCACGTGGTAACATGTTTACGTGAAAGAACGATGCGAGGGCTCAAGGAATACCGCAGCTCATGATTACATGCCTGAATCAAATGGCTTAATACCATTCATCTATTTTTATGGGTTGTATCAGTTTCACTCACCTTCATTTCAAAATGCCCTACTGCGTATGTTAAGCAGGAAGGAGTCAGAAAACATACAAGAGGTACTTAAGCCAAGATAAATGAAAATGCTTCAAAATTACTTTTAGATATGAATCAAATACAGGAATGATATTCATTATTCAGAGACGATTTGTCATTGCACACATATAGGAAGAAATAGCTTTCAAATTACTAGTTCAGTATATTGGGGACTGAATTTTCAAAACTACTACAGAATAATGAATCCCTGAAGATCCAGTCTTGTTGCCATATTACAACCATTGTACAAAATTACACAATGAAGAAACAAATTAATTAATGGGCCTGTGCAACTATATGCACTGAATGACACTTAAATTGATTCCAAGTACTCATCATTTAGCAACAGCAAAGTAAAAGGTATCAGACATTTCTTATTCAGCAGTGTTCTTCCACCTCTAAGCGACAAAAAAAAAAAAAAAGAAGAAAAAAGAGAGCTCTTTCAATAGCCCTGAAATAGTCCAAGGTTATTCACCTCCAAATGCTACTCTATTTTTGGAGCGGCTCTTCCTATATATAACCAATGACCCCACTGCCCTTTACCACGTATTTTTCTCATTGCTTTTTTATTGACTGCTGCAACCTACGTGCAAAGGTAGGAGACCCAGTCTGACAGTGGGAATTTGGCAATCTGAAGCCTCAATTGTACCCAACATACCTGGTGGGGCTACAGCGCTTTGAAAGTAAAAATGAGCTAATATTAAAAGACTGCACAAAATCTATCCGGAGTCCTACAGAAAATCAGGGTTTCAGGAGAGGAGAAATGGAAGTAAAAACTTATTTTCTGGCGAAAAAACCAACCAAAACAAGTGTAAGAGCTGGTTTCCAGCAATATCCAGTTTGAAGCTGATCCATACCTAAGTGACTTAAGATCACACAGCAAATCAGTGCTGTATATTAATATATTGTCTTAATTTTCACGACTGTATTACTTTGGTAAATTGCATAGCAAAAATATATTACCATAAAAAATATACACTCATCTCTAAACATGTGATGCTCACACACATGAGCAGAAATGGAGGCTGAAGCAACCCTTGCATTTGTCCCAGCCACTCTCTCCCACCTAACTGCTTTACTGTTTCTTTCCCTGAGCTAGCTTTCAGCCAGCTTATTTTCCAACAATATGTGCCCAGTCACGCAAACACTCATGATTACATCCTGAATCAAAGGCATCAAAGCGTGAAGGAAGGCTCAGTATCAGTACCACAGGACTGATTCAAGCTGCTAAAACTGAGGGGAAGATCAGACTACTGCTCTGGGGGGCAGCAAGCTGGCTGAAGTTATCTCGCAGCCTCGAAGGCTCCAGTGAAGAACTTCCCTCTCTTAGTGTTCCCACTTCCATGGTCTCCATAGAAGGAGCATGAAAGGAGGTTGTAGCGAGGTGAGGATTGGTCTCTTATCCCAGGTAACAACTGACAGCAGAACAGGAAACAGCTTCAAGTTGTGCCAGGGAAGTTTAGGTTGGATATTAGGAGAAATTTCTTCACTGAAAGGGTGGTCAAGCACTGGAACAGTGTGTCCAGGGAAGTGGAAGAATCATCATCCCTCAAAGTGTTCAAAAAAACATGTAGATGTGGTGCTTAGAGACATGGTTTAGTGGTGGACTTGGCACTGCTGGGTTAATAGTTGGACTCAATGATCTTAGAGATCTTTTCCAACTTTAATGATACTGTTGTAAAAGTGACACTGTCTCTATCTACGCTAAGATGGAAAACAATGAAAAAATAGAGAAGGAAATTAATCAATGCGTTTCTTTGGCTTAAATAAACTAATAATTACCTAGAGTTCTATATTTGATCAAAATAATAAAGTACTCATGTTTAAATTGTAAAATGTATTGATAAACAGAGAGTGTATGAATTTGTATTGAGACCCATGAGCACTTGCAGACATCATTTGCTCCATGCATTTTATAAATGCCACAAAGGATGAATATTTATGTGCAAACCTTCTATTATCAAGAAATACTGGGAATTTTTTCCGCTTCTGAATGCATTTCTGATAGCTAGAAAAATAAACCAAAGCACCTTATACCCACACTGAATTTTAAAAAGAGAGCAGAACAGAGGCTATAAAGACTCCACAGGTAGCATCTGCTGCCAAACTAGTAAAATCACAGCCATTCAGCTGATATTGCAAATGAAACTCTATTTAAGTGTAATGGACAACACTTGGTATAACGCTAACACAGTAAATTCACTTCCAGTACTTCCATATGCCCTGTATCTCTCCATTTGTTCTCCTTATTTAGATGTGGTTCTTCCTCCCAGATCAGCTCTGCATCTAAGGTTATCACCACCTTCCATGACCATTGCCTATGGATGTATTCATACAAGAAAATTCCCACTAGTAACTGGTAACTAGTACAAGAACAGAGCCACCCATGAAACCTCTGCCTTGCTATCATGTATACTGTGGATTCAGTAATGAATTCACTCATACTGGGTATTTGATTACTTTTTGCTGATGGAAAGCAAGGTTATATGGGTCTAACTGTATTAAACTCAGGGAGGTGATTAAAGGCAGAGATCTGATTTTGGTTTGTAATTCTGCAGCTATCAGAAACTGGGAGTTTAAATTGACATACTAAGCTAAATGAGTAGCCTTCCAGAGGTGGAATGGCATTAATGCCAAATGGAATGGCATTAAAAATAAAGTCCAGTCCACTGTATTCACAGCCACATTAATTGCCATCAGCATCCAACAGACCTGAACTCTGCACTGGTCCAGATTTCTCTGTGTCTAGCAATAACAAACAGTAAGGAAGATTCTATTAAACACATAGAACAGAGAGGGCACCCATCAATTAACAGTGCCACTCCCTAATTAAAAAATAGTTGATACTTCTTCTACAAATAAACAGATGCATTCATTATTATTACTGTCTCACTGATCAAGCTGGTAATCCATGAAGTAATTAATGAGATGGGAAGAAAAGCATGAGAGTAATTCTAATATACTCTTGTAGTACACACAATCAAATGTCTGGCTTACTGAGCAAACATATTTCATGAATATGAAAAATATTAGCTGTGCAAGAATTATTCCCTGGTATCCTTCCAAGCCAGTTATGAATAGGATATTTCTCCCCATTGCTATGTTCATTTGGAAACATGGTTATTTAAAGCATGATGATTTTTTTTAAAAAATTGCCCAGATCCAGAAAAACAGTTATTTAAGGAAAAAGTTCTCAACTCATTACACTTGTACCTTTCTGGAAAATAACCTTCAATCCCTTTCCCTCAAAAATTCCCAGAAATAAGAAATTAAATGGTTATGCTTCCTTCCTTACCACTTTTACCTCCTGCATTTATATTCTGGCATAAAATGTGGCTAGGCCTTAACTTTATCTTCTATGTAGGTTTTTTAGTATTTGGGCTAAGTAATTTATACATAACAAAGATCAAAAAGTTTTTGAATTAGTAGCGAGATTTCACCTTGAGAAAACTGAAATGGAAAGTGATGGATAAGAGAATCAACATGTTCAGAATGCTAATGGTGAGGTTTCACAGAATAGAAATATAGCAGGTCTGAAAGAAATGAAGCAAAGGTGTTATTCGATTAATTTGAAGAAGATAATGTCAAAAAAGCCACAGAGGTAGATTCCATTTCATAGTCATCTGCAATACCTTTAAAAGGTTGACAATAGGCCTGTGAAATGGTATGTATACTGTCTTTAAATGCAATAATACTGAAAGGTATCAAACGAGACTGAGATTGCAGACAAAATCTTCTGCATTAGTGCTCATTCAATATATAGCATTAATTAAAAAAGAACTCAATAATCTGAATATTAGTGGGGATTTTCAGAATAGTACAATTATTTTAACTGCTTCAAGCATCCAGGTTCTGCTACTCCCTCCATATTGAACAGCATCGCCCTCTTTTTGGAATACAGCTGTGCTCCCAGCAAGGGTCTGGGCAGCAGAACCTCACCCATAATGAATTCCAGACTGTTTTTTTAAGATTTGGGCAGTGCACTTGTAGCAGGAGAGCTCTGTGTTTGCAGGGTTATTTTGTTCAGGAATGCAGCAGTGATGTGCCAGGGAGGCCTGCCTGTGCGGTTCTTTGCTTTGGAGGGGAACAGCTCAGCTCACCTGGCTTCCCAGGATACTCAGTGGACAGCTGCCTTTCCTAAAGCATCCAATTATCTTTTCCCATTTCAGTCCTGACTTTTATCACTTTAATAGCAGCATGTAGAAAGCTGCCATAATGAGCTTTGCTAACCACTTGCCAGTGCCCTCATAAGGATTTTATTTTTAACGATTCAGAACATGCCAAGAAAGAACTGAAAGGTCAAGAAAACTGAGGAGCTAGAAGAAATGGATATGCTGTTTTCAGACACCTCAACTTGACACAGATGGAAAACGATTTAAATTTCTAGTTTACTGCTTTTTTCTGGACCCTTCGGGGCAAGAGACCCAATGAATTTCTATAATGGATCATTAACATATCCCTGATTACAATATTTACAGTCCACAACTATGTTTATGAGTCATTTTGATTCACTGACATAAATATTACAACTTAACCCAGTTGGATAATTCTGTCCCTTTGCTTTGCCCTATTAAAATGAGCATGAACTGCAGCATAGAAAGGAATAACTGGTTTAGACAGATTTTGGTCTTCATTATGAGTCACATTTTGTTCTCCAACCCTTATATTTGCCAGTATTTTCTGGTTTTCCACCTTTTATTCTGTGTCTTCAGGCAAAATAATTACAATGTCTCACAGTATAGCAGCCTGTGATTTAAAGACAAACCTGCTCCATTCTACCATCTTTTAATGGAAATATTCTCCATCTTTTTCCCTAGTGTGGTCCAAATCTTATTAGATCACTTTTTCTTCCAGTCAAGAGGCACAGGCATTCCCTCTCCTGACACATATAAGCATGCTACAGCTCCAGAACAACTGCAGATACAGCTCAAGGAAACATGATATACTGAAGATTTTTTTATTTGTTTGTTTATTAGATATTTTTCAAGAGGGTATTTTTAACTATCCTTTCAGGCATGTTAGCACCAGCCTTGCAAGGAGAGACAGAGAAAGAGAACAGCTAATGATGTGGCTTCAGCCAGTACTCCATGATCCACCAGCAAATGCTCTGCAGATTTAAGTCTGAAGAAATGCTGAAAAATGGGCTTGCACTGACCAGCTTTCAGGGGAAACCTTAAGAAAATTCCTACCATCAGCAAGAATCAATGCAGGCATACATGCCTTACATTAGCACTGATGAAGATTATTAACTGCTTTCACAAACACTATGCAAAATGTGTAAAGAGCCAGGAAAAAATACTGGAAGGATGTGTTCACTTGGCTCTGTGCAGCTCAGCCTTTTTGCAAAGCACAGAAACTGCTTCTTGTGGGGATTAACTGAGCATTTCCACAGGGATATATTATTTTTAATTCTTTGTGGCTTATTCTTTAAATCACTTAATTTAAATCCATATGATTTCAATTATTAGATGATGCCAAAACAAGCTAAACAAGGCTGTTTTGGATAGACAAGACTTGCTTCAAGATTCCAAAGTGCATGTGTGTGTATAAATATATATATTTAAAAGACTGATACTGACTTGCAGAAATACACCAATTTTCTGGAAGTAGTTTTTGATCCAGTAAGCTATTATATGTACTATCATATGTGCTACATGTTTCTGTCATTGCACTCATATATAAGAATTCTTCATGAAATTAAAAAGAAACACGTAACCTAAAAGAAGGCCAAGTTATGCCATAAGGCATGAATTTAAGCTGTTTAAATCAGTGTAATTCTACATGAGGGCTACTCTTCTGTGGGTAGAACAGGGCGTACTGTCAGTGTAGCTTATGTTGCTGCGGGAGCATTTTCAACTGAGCTCAAAACCCCACTGCCAGTCCGGAACAGTTGTTGGTACTGATGTGCCAACAGATGTAACTGCTGTGATTTAACCACAGCAACGCTGGAGACCAAGTCCTGAGAGACGTGACCAGGCACTTTGCACTGAGCACCAGTGAGCACTCTTCGAATTTCTATGTTATGGCTTGTTGTGACTTCTTTTCCTCTTTCAGACTATAAAATCATCCAAGCATGTTTCTAAATATTTTTGCACAACAAAATAAATGCATTTAACTTTGCGATGACAAAACCTGTCTGCAAGAACAGGTTAAAGAAACCAGGGCATTGACAAACAGAATGTGTAAATTACACGTCACTTTTGTCACTAAAATTTCTTATGGTACAATAAATGATAATGATTTCTCATTTCAATACTGTGGCCCAAGATTTTCTGTCACAATACACTCAATTTCAACTCTTAAGAAAAAAATCCGTAATACCCATGTAAACTTTGGTGTTCTACAAAATACTTCTTTTTGTATTTGTTTGTTACGTGTTGTGAACTAAAGAAAGGACAGGATGGAAAAGAAATGGAGAAAAAAGCGCCTTACCCTCATGAAATGAAGAAGAGTTAGCCATGGCAAAGAGATGTAAATAGGAAAAGCTGGATGCAAGATGTGTGGAAAGGAAAGTAAAGGCATCACTGAAAACAGGGAAAAAGAAACAAAAGAAGAAGTGAGGAGGAATGGGGAATGGTTCCTCTAAAACAATATATTCTGAAGGGTAGTTTTCCAATGGTTTTTGTAAGGGTTGTGGAAAGAAGCAAAGGCATGGACAACACTAGTAACAGCTGCCATTATATCTACAATGAGCCATGATGTTGCTGAACAGAACTTGCTCTTGTCAGTAGAGATTGCAAAATTGTAATCAGTACTGTATTATCGTGAAGAAATCTACATATGAAGTCACAACTCTGCAGAACGTATTAGGGAAACCAAGTCATGTGCTAATATCTACATAGAAATAACTTTCTATATATGCAACTCTGCAGAACATTATGCACAGTATTACACATCACCTCAGCCTTGCTCAAGCACTTGTGATTTGTCTGATTGGTAAAGTGGGGTAAAAATGTTTTTAAATGCATTTTAAAGGTGTGGGTTAGACTGATCCACTGGTGGAATATTACTCAGAATGTAAGTAGAAAAATGACGTTTCTGAAACATGCAATGTTTAACACACTTATCTAGAGTAGGGAAACTAGACAACATGCAAGTTTTGAACCTGGATTCCCCAGTTCAGTTTTGCATCTTGCTTCTCAATTGTTCATGGCATTACTGATTTTTTTGGTGCTGTTCATTTGTTTGCTTTTTGAGAATTAGCATATGGAAGGACTCTGAATCTTCTCCTCCCTTGTCACAGAGGTTCTGGTCTCATCATAGTGAAGAAAAGGAACCAATTTGGAAATTCTTAAAAAGGTTTCACACACACAAAAAAATGCTCCCCATCCAGCATTAGTATGGTTTTCTTTAATAAACAAAACTGTTTCTCCAGTGCTTTTGTCCATCTCTCTGCTCTGACTAAATCATGAGCTTTAGACTGCCTATAGGAATGAGAGAGTGACAGCCAACTATCCAGCTTAACATCTCTAGTGAAAAAAATCCAGAAGATGCTGTGGTATTCATTTTCAATCCACAATTCACCGTCAGTACTTTGCATAAGCATGAAAGAGGGTGAGGCAACTTGCAAGTGATTCTTGTTTTTTCCTCTCTTCTCCCCAAGAGTTCTAAGTGCCCAGGAATGGCGTTGGGATAATGGAAGAATAAAGAGGAGCCCAGAAACCAGAATGGTCATATACCCAAACTGCTACAAAGGCCATTTAACTTGCATTTGCTTCCAAGGATACTGCTACGTCCCACCAGGTCTGTCACACAGGTCCACTCTAATATGCTGTGTAAATTTGGATTACTGAAAAGACACCAAATGGTAGATTTAATCAAATCCATTTTGACTGGAAGGATGAGCCTGAGAGCAGCTCGGGCTGTCCTTCCTGCAGAGCACATGACATGGGGGCAACACCAGTAGCATATATCCCAGTCAAATATTAACTGGATTCACACAGCCTGACCCACCTTTGTTTTGGAATACACTGGACAACTCCACTCAAGCATCCATTATTTTTATTTTTCTAATAACTTATTTAACCCCAAGATTTCTCCAACCCATTGTTCTCTTTGTAAATAAATAATTAATTTTTAAAAAAATCTAACATGCTTATCATAAATCTCTACATTACACTGCCCCGTAAACTGTCCTGAACTCCAAACCTCTCCTCGTAGTAGAAGACAATAATCTACTGTGAATTGGTTTTGCTTATTAAGTTTTAATTTATTGCTCTGCCGTCTCTTAAAAAGGCTGTTTATTTTACAATACCTTACATGAGCTGTCAAAAGCCCCCTGAAAATTTATAACGGTTCTGATCTCCGGATCCCCTTTCAATCTAAAATCATAATTTATTTCTTTTTCTTCTTTTAACACGTCTAACAGGCTAGAATGACACAATTTGCCCTTGTAAATGCCATTCTGGTTTGACCCTATCCAGTTATACATATTTAAGTATTCACACTATTTTATCCTTGAGCTCAATAGGTTCTCCTTGGAAGTGATAACAGGAGGTCATCAGCTAAACTCTTTGCAACATGTGTGTGTGGTTTGGTTTATGGACTCTTTTTGGCTCCTATTCTGCATCAAAAAACCACAAAAAGACAACAACCCTGAATCCTCCCTTCATCTCCTCTACCCTCCAAATTCTGGAAATGAACAAAAATTATTATACACCAAATTTCCTACCTAACCTTTATGGGATGTTAAGAACCAAACTAAACCCAACCCAACCCAACCCAACAAAACTGGAAAAAAATAAATGTAAAACACTTTACGCTTTTATCTTAATAGTGAATCCAAGGAAATTAGAGGAAGGTCTAAATAAGTTTAATCCCATCACACCACTATATGCTGTTTTCAGTCATAACTCTAAAGTAAGCAGAGGCTTACATGCTTCAAAGCAGATCTGTAAACATGGGTATGAAACACTAAATGATAGAACTTGTCTGCATTTCCATATATATATGTATATTTTTATATGTACATATATATAGTAATCTCTATAATAAAAACAGTCCTGTAATTTATCACAAGCTTCTAGCTTTCCATGTTTATGCCAAATGAAAACCTGGGAAAACCTACTATCTGCTTCTCCAGAAGAAGGTTACTATAGTAAATGATAACAACAGCAGAAGGTTTAAAAAAGGCAGACATATGTATTCTGGAAAGCTCATAGACCTATGTGAAATCAATGTAGCATTTTATTGTTACATTGCAATTAAAATTCCTCTATAGCTGAAAGCTCTGCTTTCAAATCTGAAGGAAAGGCAGGATTGGTTGCTGAAAATATACTATTTTACAGAAATGTTTTACTAATAAAGCCGTCTGGGTAGAAATCACCACGCCAAGATAACACTCGATGCCACCAGTGAAAGGCAGTAGCACACACGGAGGGTTCCCTGGTTCTGCCTTTGACAAAAAAGGTCTCTGGGGGCACAGCTGCGGCTGCGGAGCAGAGCGACGGCAGCAGCTGTGCCGGCGGGTTCCTAAGGAGAGGTGGAAGATGGCTGTCACAGCTTGAGCCTGCAGCCCGGGACAGGACTCAGAGCAGCTGCCTCGCCAAGGGCCACTTACTGCAGCTCCCACCCCAGCAAACATCGCTCCTGCACTGCCAAATGGAGAAGGAAGGAGAGGGAGAGAAGACACAGAAATAACCTGTTGTTACTCCTCTCCAGGTGATTTCCCGATTAAACGGTTCGTGTGTCAGGAACACAAATTTGTTATTTTCAAGGCAAATTTAGACTGCTTTTAATCGGTGTATGCAGTAAAATGTAGTCCAACTGACCTGAATTGGGTTTCTATTCCCCTGTATTGGAAAGTTTAAAGGTTACTAACTGCACCAAACCCACGATCTTTTGCAGCATTAAAGATACGGCAGCACTAATATTACATCAATTAAACAACTATGCCTTATGACTGTTGGCCTTCTCACTTGTTGCAGACTTTAAAAGAAATAACAAGAGCCTTTCTATTCAAAACAGCTCACCATTCCATATTTGCTTTCATTTTTTTTTTTTAACAGAAAACCCCAACAAAACTATTTTAAGTAAAGCACAAATGATCCTTTAATCCTGCAGTTAAAATGTGATATAAACTCACTCACATTCATTGCCAAATCCTCAATCTGTCTTCTGGATCATAACAACGCCATTAAAAAGCAGAAACTTACGCCATAAATCTCTTAAGGCAAAGTGTAAAAAGCACTGTAACTTACCGATGTCATTGCTTCTTTCAGAGGAGTCTTTCTCTAGAGTGCCGGATACTGTACTGCCCACTAATTCCACTTTTGGACTATCACTCCTGCATTTGGATCAAGAAGAGGAGATGTTTTATTGGGAGTTTTTGTGTGGGTTACAATAAATTGGTTGCTAACTTGCAATTAATAATGGGAGAGAAAATATTCTTCCTTTGTAGCACCAGAGTAATAGCAATATGTCAGAGAGCGCAATCTCTAGTAAGCAGACATGCTGTATGGATTAACCTTATCTCATTTCTCCTTAACACCTGTCAAAAAAGCCTATTTTAGACACTGTAGTGTCCTGAATAATTCTTCAGATGTTCACAGCATCTCAACATGAAGGAAACCCAGGAGCAAGGGGACATTCTTCAACATCTTATTTGTAATTTTTTCTAATTAATTTGCTTGCATAAACTACAGCAATGGACTATCTGGAAAGCTGCAGAAAGGGAGGGAACCTCAAGCTAGCATTGTACGTTTCAGCAGGTCCCAGTATTAACTCATAAAGCAGCTCCTCCACCATGTTTTTGCACATTTCTTAGGAGGCTGGACTATGAATACTGTTTCCACAGGTCCAAAGAACCAAGATCAGCTAATTTGTCTGAAATGGCTTTGGAATAGGCAAGTGTCAGGAGTTGTGATACTTTATACAGAGGAACTATTTTAAAATCAAATAGGAGATCACACATAAGCAACACAATTTTTCTTTCATCGTAGAACTTTCAATCCCTCACCTACTTATGTTTACTACAATAAGCTACCTATTGAAACAATTAATTAAAAGAAGGCCAGTGGTAGGTGAGTAACTCAGCATATCACATAAACAAATCTCTGAGATATTTACTGTGATAACAACTATTCAATTAATGCAATAAATTGTACTTGTCATCATTATCAGGTCACCTAACAGATAGTTTTTTCACAGTATAAAAGTTATGATGTACATAAGGTACTCGGTTTAGGGATAAAAATATAGCCTTGTCCCAGGCAGATGTGCACTATACAGTGCACAGAAATAATTAGCCACTGAAAGTAAAGTACACTGTGAGCTTCCAAATCTTGTTGATTTTTTCATTGGTCTCCACCTTTGATGCCATAAGCTGATGACAGATGGTCTGAACCTCAACTCATGGCAGCAGCTTATGAGCAAAACATAAAGTGGCTGGAAACCGTATTTCAGACTTCAGGAAGGCTGTGATAAAGAGCCTGAAAATTTCTATTAAAACCCAGAGGAAGTCACAGATTAAGTGAATATATATCCCATTAAACACTGTGATAGGGTGACAGGTATTCTATGAACAAAAAAACCAGACAACCAGATCACGACCTGAAAAGCAAACTAACAATATGGCAGGCAGCCTGCACCAAGAAGGAAACAGAAGAAATTTAACACACATATAGAAAAATGTATTAACTGGCAAGATGATAAATAAGAGTATTCTCCAAGTTACCTACCTAGACAATTAGTTTTCTTACCTTTTAGTCTTTAATTTTTTTTTTAAAAAATTGCTTACGTATTTGTAAACCTGTAAGAGGCAACAGTGTTTCTTGGCTGATGGGGCAATGAGCATCTGCCTGCATACTCTGTTTTGCACACATTTATTTCCCAGCAATCTGAGAGCACCATGTGAGTTGGAAGCAGTATAGGAAATGTGTAAGTACAATTTTGGAGGAGATTCTTAGAATGGTGTGATTTAGGGCTGAAAGTCACAACATTTATCATCTGACTACAAAAGATACCAACAGATATGACAACATCCCCACAACGAAACCCCAACCCTTGTCAGAAGAATCAACAGGCTTATTATGCCAATCTACATTCATAATGTTGTGAAAGAAAGGGAGCCCTCCTTGGTCACGGCATATCCGCCTCTCTGCTCGTGCCCATGCAGACAGGCTGTCAGCTTGATCAGACAGATGATCACCCTGAAAGAAACCTCACACTAATAGAAATCCCACTGCAAACTGATTAATTGCCATCTGGAGCAACTCCCTGACCCATATGGTTGAATGGCTGGACAAATACTGGTGCTAACATAAGGGAGGTTTTGGGAATGGGGTGCCAGGAGAAGGAACCTGCCCCTCTAAGCAGCAGCATGGACAAAGATTGGTTTAAACTGACTGTAAAGATGCACTTTGTGTAGGTGTTCATGGCTTGCCTACTCCAGAGAATTGACTTATCTGTAAACTGTATAATCACAGCATGTCTAAATAAGCTGCGAAGCCTTTGGAGCAAATTGACAGCTATTCACTGTCCCATGGGATTTTTATATCTCCTATTGCCCTGGAAGCCCTACTCTGCCTCCAGTGAAGGAGCACTGTATTTAAATGGAAAACCAATCATCACTACAAAAAGTCAGTAAGATGCATAAGATGCAAGCCACTTACTCAGAAAAAAAGAAAACCCTCTTTGGCTCAACAGCCTTCACGGAAATCGCACAGGACTCACTTTATATCTACATCAATTTTTCCCCTAAGGATCATGTACTGTTTTTGGCTGGCATAGAGTTAATTTTCTTTACAGCATCTCGCCTGGTGCTGTATTTTGGATTTGTGCTGAAGATAGCATAGATAACACAGGGGTGTTTTCATTATTACTGAGCTGTGCTTTCACAGAGATAAGGCCTTTTCTGCTTCTCATATGGCCCCACCAGTGAGGAGGGTGGGGTGGACAAGGAGTTGGGAGGGGAAACAGCTGGGACAGCTGACCCAAGGGATGTCCCACACCATATGGCATCATGCTCAGCATCTAGAGCTGGAGGAAGAAGAAGGAAGTGGGAGATGTCTGGAGTTACAGCATTTGTCTTCTCAAGTCACCACTGCACGTGATGAAGCCTGGCTTTCTTGGGGATGGCAGAATATCTGCCTGCCCATGGGAAGTAGAGAACAAATTACCTACCATGCTTTGTTTGCACATGCATCTTTTGCTTTACCTGTTGACCTGTTTTTATCTCAATCCACAAGTTTTCTCACTTTTGTCCTTCTGATTCTCACCCTCATCCCACTGTGGGGGAGTGAGTGAGTGGCTGAGTGGGGCTGAGCTGCCCATCAGGGTTAAACCACAACGGGTCAGCTAATTTTCCTCAAATACAATAGTAAAATTATTTCCATGCCTATATTGTTGTATCTCTGCCAGATGTACAGCTTGCCCATTTTATGCAGCTGCTTTTATTCCGGTTTTCACCCAACTCTATTCACTATGCATAAAAGAAGTCTATTACAGTGCTAATGACTAAAATGCAGCTACCTAGCCTTGATTAGGACTATGGGTGAGGCCTTTAATTTCTGCAGCCTCTGCTTTAGCACTCAATAAATCGAGTTGTGTTGGCAAGTCCAGTTTCTCAGTGCTCCTCAAAGGCTGTAACCACCTCTGATAAAGAAGAACATCATGTAACTGGAGAGGAACAACCACCATTAGAGCATAAATACTTGACAGCACTATTCTGCAGCAGTGGCAGCAGCTAAAGGAGCATTCTGTAAAGACACATATTTTGCTAAAAATGTATATAAAATGATCAAAGAAAACAGACTGAAACCAAGCTGGCAGTATTTGAAATGTGCATTGTCTAATGCTCTTCCTCAGTACAATCCAAGCTTTTGCCCTGACTTAGTGCCTAAACTAAGCTGCAATAATTTGAGGTAAACTAAGACAGTCAACATCAGTGCAACATACTGATGCAGATATTTCCCACATTATTCTGCAGTGTTGCAGTAACAGTGTGTTCACCAGTAGAAATGAACTACTAAAGAACAGTCTAATACTGCTATTCTTGAGAAGACAGTTATGATCCAGCCAGGAGACTACAAGGATTTCCTTTTTTCTTGTGGTTCTTTAAACACAGTTTACAGTGAAATAAATTTATGACATAAACTGTAAAACCTAAATTCTTTAAATGTGTGTTTTTTCCATTAAACCCAAAAGCATTGGACAGAGGAAAAGCAATACCTTGTGTGAGTCACAGGCACAACTGGTCTTTCTGGTCGTCTTGGGGGCAAGGTACCAGGTCTGTTCACAGAGTTGGCTTTGGGTGGCCGAGGTTTCTTCGGAGGTATAGCAGGAACTGAAGGCTTCTGCAAGTCTAACTGCTTTTGCTCTCTCTCTGATCTTTCTTTAAATCAATCATTTCCAGAAAAAAGAACACGGATATTATTAAGTGGAATTCATTTGCACTAACAAGCCTACAATTGAACAAGAAATCTTCCACTGTAGATACACTGTATACAAAAAAACCCCCTTATTTCCTTTCCACTCCTGTTCTAAATAATTTTTTTGTTTGAAATAACAGGTTTACCACAAATCAATTGTTTGCCATGCCTGACTGTTCTGCCTGTAACTCCTCATGGCCAAAATGTGTGTGTGCAGTGTCTTAATGGGAATAATTTTTAAAATTTTAGTAACTTACTGGTTTCTGACTGCAAAATATCAGAATGGCAAAAAAATATGTACCACATGGAACAATTTCCCATGAGCACAACTTATATTAAATTCTAATATGAAAAACAATATTACATTAGAAGGTCACAGAAATAATTATGCTGGATATTCTTAATATAACTTGGAGAAACAGAGAAATATAATTTCTAGCGGAAAATAAAAACTGTGTTTCAAGTGGTCTACAGTTAAAATATGAAAATAAAATACAAGCATAAAAATTTAGCAATGTTTAGCAGGATGTAAACCCCTTGGAAAAATCAGACCTTTTGTTTAGGTTTTTAAGCACAGACTTATATGCTGAATTTTTCAGCTTGCCAGTGAGAAACTAGATCAATTGCAGAAATGATTATGCATTTTTAGAGAGTGCCAGGATACCAATATCCAATGCCAAACATACAATGCCTGTGAGTGTGTAAAGTACAATACACATGAATAAATCGTATAAATACTATCCTCTAAATTTCTAATACAAACCAAACACATGAACACATTTGCCACACCAAAGGAAACCTGATTTTTCTTAGAAAGGACAAAACTCTCAAAGGGACCAAAGTTCTGCTCTCTGTATCCTACTATGTCAACACTCCACTTCCCTTGACAACACTGTCTGTGATATACCATGAATATTACACTTCTGTATGCATCTAAGAGGTACTGGCAATGCTACAGAGCTTTGCTTAATGGTTTCTAGGTTTCATTCAGTATGAGAGGATCTTGAAATAAACCACCAGAAACACAATCCACATTAGATCTGGAATAGTCCAGTTAGCAACTATTGTTCACAGGCATAAACCCTTTCCAGTGCACTTTCAGCAGATGCAGTCATTGGGTCCTCAGTAACATTGAAGCTTTTCCAGCATACTGTGACATTTTTACACACTTAATCCTATGACAATTTATTCTGTGTCAGCGTCCAAGAATCTAAACTATGCATGAGGGACAGGCTAGGCAGTGTGCCAACACAAAGAACTTTCCTGTGCCACCCCTGCTGCCACACCACACTGAGCAATTCCTGCCATTCCCGGGTACTCCTGAAATGTAGGCACAACTCCTACAGCTTCTTTTCAATGCTCAGAGAAGTTACAGATATTTATAGCCTGAACAGTAACATATTTAAACTTCCTGTGCTGTTTTGGTAGTTGGCTTTGTAAATCCAAAAATGGAAAGCAAAGATAACCATGAGAGGCAGCACACATAACCAAAAGTAAGCATATGTAGAGTAAACTGCTAAAACACCTGTCAGATCACTAAGATACATATCCAGAAACAGACCTTGGTGCAAAGTCTGAAGGTTCTGGCACTAAATTATAACTGCATGTTATACATTTATTTGTGTGCTTTTTAAAAGGCTGCAAGATTGAATACTTCGAAATTAAGAAGTCCCATAAACAAACTTGTCCATACAATTGAACAGTCCACTTAAACACATGAAACTTGACACCATTCAATTAGAGAACTGATGTAACTATTTTCCTGAAACTATTAGGAATGCACAATGAGCACAATGAAACCATTAAAGGCTTAATTTGCTTGTCCCTGCTCTGTGTGGTACCGTGTCCCATTTCTCGCAATGTTCAAACAAGGCTTTGAAGACACAACTTTTTCATTTCTTCAAGCCTTGCCTATGACTTTTGTGACTATGATAATGGGGTGACTCATAATCTTTAATGGCTATTATCTTCACAAAACCCCTCTGTGATGCAGGAACACCACCAACCCTGCTTTCAACTAGAGAACCAAGGCAGACAGATGTTAAGAAAAAAGTACATGCTAACATGGGGTATCTTACTCGATCAAGGTGGGTTTTACAGAGCACTGAGCTTTATACAGCATTTCATGTATTGAGAGCAAATCTCCCCTTGACTACAGTTGTGGCTGCACGTACTTAACAGCTCTGGATTGGTAAAACTGAAAACCCTAAATTTAGTCCATAAGCTACAATGAGATCCTTTCCAAAATGCCTACCATCACAATCTATCAGAGTGGGAAACAAACACCCAAACAATACACTTAATGGAAACAGAGACTGTGAAATGACAATGTGCATTGGTTCCATTTCCCCTGTGTCTCTGCAGAGAGCAGGCAGGAAAGCACATCTCATACCTTTTTCTTCTGTTCGATTAGGAAGACATTCTGGCCTTTCAGGTGGTATCTTTTTGATTTCATGCTTTCGATCTGTGGTCCCTGTCAAAGAAAAAAAATTTTGAATTCTGAACAAGCCAAAAAACCAGCATATACAGCCACATAAGATTTAATTCTGCAATTTCTTACGCTTTTTATATTCTCCAATTTGAAAATGTCTTGCTAAAACTGAACATAAATTTATTACAATTATTTGCTTGCACCATAATGACAAAAAAGCAATTGGATGTTTATGGCTTTATAATCAAGTTCACGGTTTCCAAACTGTGCACCCCCAAAAAATAGACACTTTCAGACCAGTCTGTGGAAAAAACAAATCAATAACTACAGATTTTTAAATATGGACAGATGTTTTACCGTTACAGATGTACTTAAATGAGAAGCAACTCAATAGTGTGCAGAATTATTAGGAATAAATCAATTAATTGCATAATGCCGAGAGAATACTTAATAGAGCAAAATATACAGAGCTTATTTTACATAAGTTAACCCATTTCCTCCTATTTTTCACCACTAGTAGTAGCTGTTCACTTCCACATATTAGAAGGATAGGAAGAGCAGTGGTGGCAGTATTCTGCGTGACTATTTTAATTGACAGCTTTTGGCCTGGAGCTGTAGGCTCCTGCTGCCTTCTGCCTCTGTACTAATGGCCCTGACATACCAATTTCTCTTGCTCCAGGGAATATGGGAACTCGTGGCATCAACAATGGGAAGACTTTGCAAAAATTTCCTGGCACATGCAAGATGCAATCTTAATCCCCATATTATAAGGAATACTTGACTGTATATTGGTTTGCTGCTCTGGCTCACCACGACGTGCTAATGCCATTCCAACTTCGTAGTGTTGAAAACCCCTTTAGGTAATGCCATTAGTATCTCAATAAAAATTACAGTAGATGAAATCCAAGAAAAGCAAAGGAGGCCAGGCAGGGAACACAGGGCAATTTTTTGCTTCAGTCCATTCTGCTATATGCAGTTTTCAAGTACATTTACCTTTTCCAAATGTGGTGTTGCAACTCCCTTCTGCAGCTGGTTCCTAGAAATCAGAGCTCACCAGTGGTGATCACCAGCCATTGTTTCTTTACATAAATGTAGGACAGGCGATACTTGTATCATTTATCTTGTCAATAAATAATACTAAATTCACATTTTACAGTTGGATTCAATGATCTTAAGGGTCTTTTCCAACCTGAATGATTCTATGACCAATACTTAACTTCTTAGAGGTAAAACTGTTGCTGCAAACCAATTAAAACCTTTCTACACAATAGATATGCAAAGCACAAGGCAACATATTGGTAATCTTGCACACAGCAGTGTCATCAAGAAAAAAAGACCTAAAAATGTCTAATTACAGCAAGATTAATGGCCATCATTAACACACAGAAGGACATTCTCAGGCCAAGTCTAAAACAAAGAGCCTACAAACACTGAGGAGCTCCCAGGCTCAGGTGTACTCCCTACTTGGGTTGTGACTCCCAAATTAATCAGCACCCAGGCAGGCACCATGATCCTGCTTTCACTTCCAGGTGAAGGTCACCTGCAAGGAAGCTCCGGGGAACTCAGCATCAGCTCCCAGAGGAATTCAAGAGTATTCCCACCCTTCAGTCCAGACACAGTTATATTTCTTATCCCAGCCACCCAGTGAAATGCCCACTGCTTTTCAACAGCTATGTATAAGGTACTTGTGCTCCTCAGTTTGTCTCTCCAGTTTTTATCTTGCTTTGTAAACTGGTGCAGCAGAGAAGGCCCTGGCAGCCTATTGCTGTGGAGAGCTTGGAAACACAGCCAGACTTCTATCTCTACTATAATACAAACTAGACACCTCTTTTACACTATCAACACTAAGGTCTAACATGGAGATGTGGTAAAACACTGTATAACCTCAATGAAGTGATAATTTGATGAATATTTGTTGGTAATAAACATAGGACAATTTTCAGCTCTCAACACCTATCAGAAGAAACTTTTGTGCCTCATCAGCCAGGACTTGTCAAAGACTGAAAAGAAAGAACTGCAATAGTCTTGGCTCTGGCTTAAGACTTAGACTGCCTTAATGAAATGGTCTACATCCTCTTTGCACTCATTTTTCCTTCTGAAAATGGGCATATTATCTGCATGCAAACAGGTACATATTAAAAGTGTTATTCCCAATACAATGTTTTATAGAGCTTTTCTGAAACATGTCAGGCTATAACATCAGTTGTCACTAAGACACTGTACCACCACTAGATGGCAAAGTCATACTGCTATCTCTGGACACTGTTACTGATTTTAAAATCTAATTTATGTTTTCATGAGTCTCAAGACAGAGTAAAGAACAAACCACAGATGTCAATAAGCAACTCAGATATTTATAGTCATGATTCTATAGTCAAAGACTGCATGAAAAATCCAAACTAGTTAAATTACAGCATATTGATTCACCATAAATTGTACACTGGTGCAACTTCTATTAAGAGCTCAAGACTGCGGGAGAGGGAAATTTACTTTTTAAAGCACCAAAAGCTGGAACAGACCACAGTAACAGGAAAACTATCTGTCTAGATTGGATGAATTTGTTTTGGTTTTTAATGTGTGCCAGCAGTGGGGGAAGCACTAGTGCTGCTGCAGAATTTTTACAAACTCACTGGACTTGAAGGATTAAAGAATTCCAGCCATAGTTATGTTTCCACCACCACCACTGCAATACAAATGAAAACTCCAAGAGCATCCCCTGCCTTGTATTTTTTAATTCAACATGAATGGAACTGGAATTTTGTTTCCAAGGTCAGAACTGTCAAGTGCATAGATACTTAAACTGTTTTTAAGTTTTATGATAAAAATAAATCATGCAGGCACTTTTGGAAATTAGTATTGAGGGGTCATTTTAAAACTACAAATAAAAGTGAGTTTAGCTCTCAGTATGTACCCACAATTCAGTCTAACGTTACAAAAACAGTTCTGCCAGCACTCATCTGTTTGCACAACAGAATCAGCCCCTTAATACATCTGCAACACCATTATCTACATAACCAAATTCAGGATAACTCCTTTTAGTTTTATACTTAGGGCTATAAATTATCGAAACCCAAGAATCTAACTATGGCATAGACTCCAGAGCACTCAGCCAGCTCCAGCATTCACAGGGACCCACAAGACTTCAACTGCAACCCAGATGAGACCACTCTATGACAGTATTTTATGGATTTACAAAAAAGCTCTTTGTGTCCAGAATAAATCACATCTATGGTGAATGCAGTTTCCTGCTGCAGGTATTATCAGACTCCAACATACCGGGTCTGTACTGTGAAGACACACACACAATCAACTTCAGTCAAGGAACAGAACCTAAAACTTCTAAAAACTGAAGTGTCACTCTTGCTCCGACTTAACATGTTTAAGGGGTGATACAGGTTATTTTAAAATAGTGCAGATGATTGCCTGCAACACATTTAAAAAACACACATCCCAATTTTTTTAGAGTTATCAACCCTGAAAGAGTCTGATTTATTAGTTGTTGTCTAGACACCTGCTTATCAATTATGATATATATGAATTCTATATATATTTGAATATACTTTAGATTGAGATGTGCTCACTGACATATGCTGTACAAAATCAGCTGCATCTTACCTGATCCTTGTTTGATGACAGGAGCTGATGGAGGTGGTGGTTTCTTCGGTCTCTAAAATTTAATAACAGAAGAAAACAGATTGCTTCAAAATGCCTGCAAATCTCATTCATACAAAAGTTGGAGTTAATAATAAAGTGCTTAACATTAATAATTACAAGTTATAAGACTGTCACATATTTCTCCTGAAATAACTTCATTAAAATGAATCTGAAGGGAGAAAATAACACTGACAAATGAAATGTCGTTTTTATGCTTTTACAACTGAAATATCTTATTGAGGGGTTAAAAAGAGGTTCGTTTTATGTACCTCTTAAGATTAGAGGAATACATGACCTTTGGCCTACTGAAGAAATCTATATCTTTAAAACTTAATCTTGTAAATATTCCTATTCATTTTGGAAAAAACTTGTGGCAAAACCTGATGTGCTCTTTCAGACTCAGAGATGACGCAGAAATGCAGAACACAGGAAATACTGCAGAATACTGCAAAAGTTACATTTTATTCACTTACCAAGATTTAGAGTTTCAGTTGTGAAAGACAGTTATCAGGATTTTAGATGTTTGGTGAAACAAATCATTCCAAATAATCTGTACTTTTTACTTTTACCTTCTCTGTCATGACCATTTCCCTCATAGATCTGTAATGGTATGACCACAAAAGCAGTGCCAGAGGCATTTCTCTTCACCTGCAGCTTAGGGGAGGGATGTCTTTTCTTCTGTGCCAAAGTGTGTGTATGCACACATCATACTGGCATTCACCATGTGTTCGAATGAGTACAAAACCAAGTGGAGGACCATGCTACATTAAAGAACACACTTTATCTCTCCCTCAAAAAACAAACAAACAAACAAAAAAACCCACCAAACAGACAAACAAACAAACAAACAAAAAACCCACCAAACCCAACCAAAAACTATCAAGATTATTGAGCATAAATTCTAAGCAAAAATAATTTTTCCTATGCACATCCATCTTTTCTGAGATGGACCTTATTTTCTTTGCTATAGATTGATCACAATCGCTGTCTGGTTGATCACAATCACAATTGCTGGCTATGTAGCACTGTATATTGTCTTGTGGAACTAAGTATAAAATGATGTTTCCATATATGCATAGCTTTGCCAAACTTCAACCATCCATTTAAGCTGATATTTTCTCTCAAACTCTTGATCCCTGCCCTCCCTCCCATTACTTTCTATGTATCTGCCAAATCTTTCGAGGAAGATCAGTTGTTTTGTTCACTTGCAATAATTAGTTCAGCCTCTACCCTAGAACTCTCAGATCTCGCTCTGACTGTGGACAGGGAGCACGTTTGCTGTGAAGGCACACACCCTTCCAAGGGACTTCTTTCAAGCCTAGGAAACTTATTGATCTCTGGAGGAAAAAAAATACCAGATTTTGCACAGCTTGAATTTCAGAAGTTGTCATCCAGTAACCCTCATGTTTCTCCTATCACCTTATCCTGACGAGACCACCTCCTGTCATCAGCTTGAACAAACTGTGGTCAAGAACTCAGGAGATCAGAATGATCTTCTCTAGCCTGGCTGCTGAGGACCATTGTCCAGGAACACTGAGTCCCTTATAATCTCAGAGATACTTTTGTAAGAATTTGGGCGATATGTTTAAAGGTTTAAACGCAGAAAAGTGAAAAAAAAAATTGGAAAGGAAATATGATAGGAAAAATGAATGTCTTGTGATAGCAATTGGGAGTTTTGTTGATAATGGCTGCAGGGTGAAATAGTTGATGCCAAGGATCCAGCAGTACAATATACACATTTGGGGTTTTATTCTGGAGTGGTGTGAGACTGATCCCATTGACTGTCCATACATGAGGAGTTGGAATATAAGCACATCTCCTTTAGCACGTCTTTTGGCTTAGTTCTCATCTGTAAGGAGTCTAGGTCATGTCCCCTGAGATGTGTCTTCCACAGTAAGTTCAGCAAGTGCAGATGGACAAGTGACAGATTCACTGCAAATCCCACTCCAGATAGGAAAGGGTCCTATGGTTCACAAGGCAAAGTGACTTTAAGTGAAAGCTGAAGAGGGAAATACATTGTTTCAAAAAGGCAGACAAAGATCAGAAAAGGGTGTAGTGTGAAGAAGGTTTAAGAGTGCTTAGGGAAACATGGAGAAGCAAGAAGGATTCACAATGTGTTGGAATAGAGGTGGTGAGATAAATGAGAAGGTGATGGAGACAGACTAAAAATTAAGCAAATAGACATGAAACCAGGACTGGCTGGACAAGAAGAGAACAGAACTACAGAGCAGGGATGAAGAGTAAGAGGGGAGAGGAAAAGAAGCTGGACAAAGAAATTTGGTGTAGGAATAGAAAGTAAATCCAGATGTTGATTAGATTCAGGTAGTGATCTCAGGGGAAAATCCTGTAATGGAGATCACCTGAGAGGTGGAAATGCAGACCAGGCAGTGAATAGAAAAATCTGGGGTAAATATCCACGTGTGGAAAAGAATCAGGTTTGGAAAATTGGGGAGTGAACAAGGAGATGGGAAAAGATTCCAAGATTTGTTCAACAGACAGAAGAACTACTGCAACATATACTTTCAGAGCATAGGATGGATTCCAAGGTTTCTGAAACACATCAGAAAATACCTGACAAAATCACTGGAAAAGTATTTATCTCCTTCCCTTTTAGCACTGATTCAAGCAAAGATAGATGGTCTGTAGTCCTACCAGATACTTACTCATGTGGCCAGATTTGTGGCATTTTAAAAATTAATAAAATTTTATTCTCCACATTTAGAGCAGACCTAGCTGTAATTTTTAAGTGTCTGAATATCTAATTTATTCTACAAGTTATATTAAAGTGTGCTCTAAAAAAACACTTTAAAGGTATATAATTTATAAGTTCAAAAAGACTGAATAATTTCGCCACAAAAAAAGGATATGAGTAAAGATTTTCTTTCTTCTATAATAGGCTCACTATGTCTTAAGGTTTATGATTTCTGCCTCTTCTGGAAATCACCTGCTTTTATTATTAAGCCTAAAGCCAGGATATCCACTCTGCTACGGAATTGCATTTTCATCTCCCACCATTTTTGCTGCTCTTCTATCTTCATTTCAATAATTATCATGTTAGCCTCTGTGAGTTGTTTAATAGTTGCTTTATTAAGCTTTCCAAGTTATTTAATTTTTGCCTTCGGCGTCCAATTTTTATTGCCAAAGACTGAAGCTGAGTGCCAGTAAGTCTTGGTTTTATCACAGAAGGTTTACACTGTCACGCTGAAATACTCATCAAAAGCCTGGTTGCAAGCTTTTAATACCCACTTGTAGCTGCAAAGGTTCCTAAAAACAGAATGGACTTTTGGGGTAAGGAATCCATGACTTTATTCCAAGAAACTGCAAGATTTCTAAATATTGTCTGGCAAATAAAAACACCATCTTTTTTGAATAAATAGAAGCTGAAAAGCTTATGCATAGATTTTATACCTTAATTTTTAATAATTCTGAGAGGTCGAGAACCATGCCTCTGAGATACCAAAAGCTCACTGGTTTTCAAATTTCCCAGTTAAAATGTCACCCTTTTTCTTTCGGAACAGTGCCTGGACTGCTGTCCATCAGCGTGCAGATGGTACATCAACTTTTCTCATTCCACCACAAAAACAATGGAGAAGAGTTAAGAATTCTGGATATTGTTGCATCACATGACTCAGTCCTGGGACCTCCAGCTCCTCTCTCTCTCAAACTTGTAGGACACAGGACAGAGTAGTGTAGAGGAGATGGGGTGGCTGGATGGGCAAATCAAACTCTATAATATGACTTGGAGCACCAGCACCACACATTCTCTCCATGGATGCTTTTTAACCCAGAAATTTGTTTCCTTTATGGTTTTATGCTATTAAGTTAAAAGTAAAACTTTGTCAAAACCACATATCTGAAAGAGGACTTCCTTCAACTCTACTTTCATTCTGTATTCTCAAGTGAAAATGAAAGAATACATTGCTTACCTCTTTTTCAAAATCAGAAGGAAGAAGCTTGACAAAGTTATCTGGAAACACACCTCGTCTGCCATTGAGTTCTCCTTCCCACCAACCCACATCAATGCAATCCTAAAAAATAGTAAAATAAAATAAAAACCACAATGTGCTTGTGTGCTGAACAGATCTGTGAGCTGAAGTACTTTTTTGCATAATGTTCTGCCTTTTTGCTAGAGTATGACAATTTGCTGGAGTGCCAGGTTAACAGGGTAATCTATCAGATAAAAATTTCAATAATCACCCTGCATTTCATTACCACATGGGCAGCTAGGAAAGAACCATAAACAGGCTATAAGAGCTCAAGACCTTGCATGTGTCTAAAACATTAGTTCACCATTTGATCTATTAGACAAGTCAGTATTTTGAGCAAGCATGACACTATGTCTGACTTCATTTTACAGAAAAGCCAATAACTTGATTCAACATCATACATCCCAGGAGATAAAAAAGCTTCTTTATTTCCCATAGTTTCATAGAGCAAAAAAGCTCGACTCATTTTAGAATTAATAAATTCCATCACACTCCAGTTAAGAAAGCATTATACACCCGAGCAATATCACTCATCACCTTTCTCTGCAGCATTTCTGAGAAGCACAATGCAGAGTGTGTAGCAAAACAACAGACAGATAAATAAGTAGTATCAGTGAGTCTAAATGATGAAAAAATAGTACAGCTATTTTGGTTATGAATAATAACAGTAACAGAAGCCACAACAATTTTAGAGAAGGTTAAAATTGTTCCTTAAGTCCTCAGTGCTCCATGTTCAATTTTTTTGTGTGTGTTTGCTACAGAGAACAGTTCCTGTTGAGATTTTCCACATTCTTCTTTTCCGAAAGCTGAAGCTGAACCAATTCAGCTGTTTTCCAAAACACAATTACAGGAAAGTCACCCATTGTCTGCTCACTCTTAAAACCATTTCAGCCAATTTTTGCAGTTGGCTCAGCATCAGCCTGGCCAACCTTTCATGATTTCCATAAAACCATTTGTTTCAGCTACTAAATGGATGACAGAAAAATGCAAGTTAACTAAATGAGGTGTAGGTAATACCAAGTCTTAAAAATACTGTTCACAATTACTGTGCTTGTTGTTATTCAACAAAAACATTAGCATTAAAAACATGATTGCTTTTATGTTTTGGGGGTGTTTTTTTTAGTTATTTTTCTGTACTACACTTTTTATTTATCTTATTTAGTCCATCCTGAAATAGAATATGTGCTAACTGAATACACCAGCTAAACTGCCTGGTTTCTTGCATCATCTCTGTTTCAGTTGTATTTTTTCCCCCTCCTCGTATCTTAAAATTTTTCTCTGATGTAATGCAGGCACTGAAAAAACCTTCCACTCTTTTTTTCTGATAATTTTCTCTCATGCCTAATCTGTGCCTTTCTCCTGTATTCTCCCTTCTCTTTAGCAGGGTGGCCTTCACCAGGGACACTTACATTTTCTAGACCTTACCAGGACTTATTTAGGAAGTGTTTACTGGTTCTGTTAGATCTCTGTTAGTGAGCAGGGCTGATTCTTGACTAGCTGATGTTTTCAAAGTATCTGCTGAGTGCATACAGGGTCTCCATGTCAGGGACTCCATGGAGGACCAATATAATGAGCTAGTCAGGCACGGCATGGACAGGCACAGTGCAGGATACCACTCTTACTGCAGAGCCAGCACCCCTCACTCCTGATGTGAAGGGGCTCTCCCTCTTGGCTCTATCTACTTGCACAGTTTAGTAATCAGTGCACTCAACTGTGTTATCACATGGCATGTTTCATAATGCCCTCCACCCCCTACGCTGCTAATCGGAAATTGCCAAAACATTTATGACCCGATTTAGATTTTGCAAAATATTAAAATAATTCAAGCATCCAGAGACGAAAAGCTTGTGCTTCAACTGCTTAGTGCTGGCTAATAATCCTGACTGAGCAGCATGAGACATCACATATATCCTTTTTAGGTCGGATGTTTTTATGCTCTTAGGAAACACAAATATTACTCCTTCTTCTTAATTTGATTAACACACGTGAACTTTTTATTTTATGCTTTTTTAAAGCTCATCCATTTTCCTGAAGTGCTGTTTATGTCACACATTTATTAATCCCAAACAGCAGTAGGTTTGCTTTTTTTTTTTTCCTCTCCATCTTGTCACTCAGGCTTACGCAGCCAATCACCACGCTGGATTTTCATACAGTAAGTAAATCTCTTTAGGCAGATTCTCTTTAATTTTCTCATTTACTTTACTTGCAAGAGGAGGCTTATGTGTCACTGAGAAAAAAAGATAGAGATCTCAGAAATTAAAAGCTACAGATGAGATCTGGTGAAGAATCTCTGTGGCAGTGCCCTCCTGCTACCCCCAACTGTGGGCTTGCTGTGCCTCAGCAACCTCTGGAAGCTGATCCAAGATGCTGGCAGCAGGTAGGTCTTCATCATGAGACACACCACCATTCAAGCAGAGTTACAGCTGCACAAGCTGCCTCGAGTACTAATAAATGGCAGAGCTATGAAGCACAATCAAGGCAATATGATTAAAATGACGTGTCTGACCCCACTCTTCCTCAATCCTCATCAATCATGCAATCTTAACTATATTGTCCTTTTTAATGTATCTTCATGTGTTTGAGTTCAGTGAAATGGCTGTAATTTTAAAATGCAGATTTTCTAGAAAAGCTGCCAAGCAATCCAGTATCAATATTCCAAAATTTATTAACAAGTGGATCTCTGCTTTATCTCCATGTTTTCCTCGCTCATAAAACAATGTAAACAAACAAAAATCAGACATTGAAATATCCCAAAAGTCCTATGAAAAAAATTCATTCCAATTACTAAAAATGCATTTTTTTTCCTTTAATAAACAAAAAAGAAAACAAAATATTTACAAAATGAAGAGTAAGACATGGCAAAAAAGAAGAAATTGTGTTTGACAGATACTGAAGTTCACGCAAGTTAGGTGGTAGCTGGGTCAACATTTAGCTACTGTAAAAATCAGCTCCTACCAAAGCTTAATTTGGACACTGTACCCACGTACTCATTGCAGTGACAATGCAATCAAAGACCTTAGAGAAATTCTATGATCCTATGAAACAGCTCCACTCTGATACTTATGCCTGTGGTGACTGGAAGAGTAGGGACAGAGGAGGGGTGAGTGAGAGACCAGCCATGAGCCACGCAGAGAGATTTTAAGACAGACAAAGAAAGTTTCCATTCAGAGCATGAGATTTATCCCAATGTTACTGAATGCAAATGAAATATAGTGAGATACATAAATAGGGTTGACAGCGTAAGATCATGGCTTAGTCTCTTCTTGGCAACTGCAGTGCTCCTGCAGCCACTCTGTACGCACACAGTATCCTACATTAACACTTTTCTTAGCAGCAAAACTACTTCTCTTGTATTAGAACAAACACCACGCTATTCCTTCTCTCGGTGCCCTCAATCCAACAGTAAAAAAGCAGAAGCTGGTGGAGACTGAACAGAAAGCGTCAGCATAAAGCACCTTATACTACATAGTCTTACAAATACTCCCTTCACTGTACAGAAGCAGCTGTACCTACACAGGCACTACTGACAACACACTATCTGTAGTCATCTCCCCAGGGCAGGAGTACGGCGGGTCACAAGACAAGAACACAAACTTCCCTCTGCTCAAACACTATTGCTGGTTTTCTTTGGCAATAAAAGAGGTGACAACTGAGGTTGATAAGGCAGAGATGTCAGGCCCTTGCCAACTTGATCTCCACTTCACTAGCTGATATCACATTCAAGACCACAAAATTAAAAGATTCAAGTTCATACTCGGCAGGTGACACAGCTCTCTCATGCCGAGCCGTGTCCCACCTACGAGCTTGGCAATGACAGATTGCACCATTACGCACACATGACTAACTCTCCCTCCTGGAAATGCTCACAGTTTCACAGCCTTTCCCCCTGCTCCGAGGAGGCAGGAGTTTCATATACCCCAAAGACAGAGGGGCTTTTATTTCATATAAAGTTCTCTCTCCTAAAAAGAAGGGCTTGGTTATAACAGATGGGTCTATTTCTAGCCCAAGCTGCTATTTGCACTCTAAACCTAAGCCAGAAGAAAGGAACATGAAGACAACCAACCCTTTTGCTGAAAATGCAAAGCAGCACTTCTGGTTGTGAACATATTTATAATAAAACTCTCCTATTTGTATTTTTTTTCCATTATTTTGCTACGAGTCAATAAAGGAGGCAAAATTACTATAATTTAAATGTTAGATATGCTCCAGCATATGTTTTCCTCCAAGTAATATGCATTATTTAACTTCATTATTTTTTACACTTTTTTTTCTTGAAGCCACTTACAGGCAACTTACTATGTGCTATGAGACTGTTCTTAATCACCTAAATATCTGTACCAACCTGTAGCTTAGTTTAATCACTTAAATATCTGTAGCAACCTGTAGCAACTTGGCGTGTGTTTAGTTATTATTATTTTCCTCTTGCCTGTGTTTCAGAAGCCCAGTGGACTGATCTAGATCATCACTGAAGCCAGATGAAAGTGCATTCGAGAAGTGCACTTTCAAAATCACTCTGATCATCATTAGCAGCCATCTGATCTCACTGGGAACCTACCAACAGTTCAGCAACCTCTGCAGCTTTACCAAAATACAAGGAATCCTGAGAGCATCTGCTGAGCGGGGCTGGCAGGGGCTGCCCATGAAGCTGCTCCATGAGGTACAGCCCCACCCCAGCTGGCAGCACATAAGGGGTATAATAAAGGCTTGCAAGAGACACAGAAACAGTCTGACAGCTGGGCAGGCATCCACTCCTTCAGCCATGCTTTCTATTTGTTTTAGGAGCAAAGACGTTTCCTGCCTTTTCCTCCAAAGCAACCAGGCCTCCAAGGCAGCACCCACTCCCTCATCTCTTGCTGCCTTTGGAAGAAGGACTCACTATTTCAGGGAGTGCCGTGGCCCAGTTTAATCTCTCCCCACCCTAACCTACCTTCCAAGCTGCCCCTAGCAAAAAGAAGGCTTTTGTTGGTAAAAGTAAATGAGATATTTTTTTCTGTTCCCCAAGGTCCCAAAACGAGTAATAACCCATGTATTCATCTTCTCTCCTATCCATGGCTTGCACTGCAGCTGTGTAAACTCTTGAAGAAATACATCTGAAAAAGGCCAATCTTCTCATCTGTAAATAGGACTTCTGTTTTTTAATGAGGGAGCAGATCACTGCACAGGCTGGTCCTCTGAACATGATCTTACTTTGTAATACTGCTAAAATATGAAGCTATAGATTAGACATCAACACATAACTGCTTCATCTTTCAGCTTTTTGATTAAAAGTTTTTGATACAGAAACATTTCTTCATACAGATTTCATCAATACAGCTAGGATAGGAACCAAGAACATGAACGAGAACAAGCAGGCCCTCAGAAAAGTATATATGTACTTTTGAAGTGCTCAGATAATGAGTTTTCTGCTCATGCCAGTAGATGTACTTGCACACATAATCATTTACAGAGATCTTCTAAAAAAAAGGTTATGAGAACTACCTTTTTAATTTAAGATTTACAGATTACTAAAATTAAAATATACAGTTGGCAAACTAAATTTACAATGCCAAAATTCAGCCTAATAAGGGTACTGAGATACACCATAATGGTGCAGGGTTTGAAAATGAAATTTTTTTCTGGTAGGACACCACATTTTCATGAAAAAAAAAGCAGTTGGCAGTTGTATTCATTAAATCTCTGCTTTCCTTCTGCCCTTCTAAAGTTGATTCTCATCAAGAAGAATGTTGAGTTGGTAAAATCGCATTACTCAGAAAGCCATGAATACCTCTTACACTGGCACTGAGAGCCTTCATGTGTCAGCTCTGCTATGCTGGCAGCTCCCCATTAAATTAATGCTAACCCACTGCAAGCATCTCTCCAGCAGTCTTTCAACAACTGATAGCCAATCTCATAATTTAAAGAAAACCAAACCACCATTAATGCTAACAAATGTGCCTATTGGACTTTTGAAGACATCATCCATACACATAGATATATATAATATAAAGTTGCCTGAATTTGAGGATTAAATGTCTCAAAGAAAGACAAATGTGAAGGACAGGCACTCTGCCATTCAGAGCACCCGTGGGGCCACCGGGCTCGACTGTGGTGGGGGGGCCAAGGGATCCCAGTTCTCACAAACACTGAAGAAGACCGCAGGACAGGCTCTCTGACTTCCAAACCATCATTAAAACCGTATCAGATCTTTATTAATACAACCCTGGCATTTGGGGAAAACAACAAAAATCACATGGAAGTTGAGTGAAAAAAGCAATTTGATAATATTCAAGTATGTTTCTTTAGAATTTCTTACTACATTCAGTGTAATGATGCTGAAACCAAGACAGATCATTCTCAAAATCCAATTTTATTTTATATGTCAGAAAATAATTCATTTTAGAGTCTTCATAAATTCTCACAGAACTTGGTAAAATACCTACGAATGAAAGAAAGCATCTCTCTAGAGGCCTACATTAGACTCACACTGTGCTACCTAGGACTTCTCCAAACAACCAAGCTTTGTTACTTACTTAGCTCAGTTACTGGGATTAGGACCTTACAGTACAGAACAGAATTTGTTAAATTCTTTTGAAAAAAATGGCTATGGTTTAAAACATCTGGTTAGCAATCAAGTACTTCTTGGCAGAAACATGATTTTAAAATCAGGCAGTAAGACAGAATGAATCTCTCAACAACTACCTAATCCAAGATAATTTAGATAAAAGAGTCCAATAGAAAATAAAGTCATCTTCTGAGACAGTCCTGGAGAACACCAGTTTTCCCTTTACATACTTCTTGCAAATATGCATAGATTATGAAATACTGAAAGAAAAGTATGAGAGGAAACCTCCCAGTTTGGCTCTGTTTGGCTCCGAACTTGGGGATTTATCCTGCTCAGATCCTCAACCTGTCCCAAAAGTCCCAAGTCCTGCACGGATCTTTCCCTGCTACTGACAGTTCTCATGCCCAAGCCATAGGGAACCTTACATCTGATAATGCCAGTTGCATCTTTTAAAGCTTAAGGAGTCAAACAGGGAGATTTTTATTTACCCATAAGCTCCAATTCTCTACTAAGAAACTCCTGTGTCAACACTGCATGGAAGAAAACGGGAGAGATTGTCAGAAATCTTCAGCTGTGGTTACACTACTCTTTCCAGGCAGTGTTTTTTACTGGCAGGCTCAAGAAGAGGACACCTCTCCAGAAGACACAGTCTGTGCAAAAATTGGCCCAAGTTACTGGACACTGCAAAAAAGAAACTGGCTGAGAATAATAAATGACGTGCAATACCCAGGATGTTAGACCAGAGGATCTAGCAGACCAGATGTATTTTTTCTTTTAAATATCTTTCAGGCTAGAGCTAACCTTTTGACTTTACATTCTGTGATTAAATAGTTTAATCAGTAATGAAGTAAAAAAAGCTTTGATGAAATATTTGTACAAACAGGAAGAATTAAGTTGCTTATTGAACAAAACAATCTCTTCTGGGGATTCACTTAATTTGCAAGGTTCAGTCAGCAGAATTCATGGAGAAGTAAATATGTTCCACATCATAAAACTGTAACACTCCAATACCCAAATTAAAACTAAATTAGCCAACACAAACATGAAAGGTGGTGCTAGTAACAGACATTATTTATGCCTCTGATAAGCCAAGATAAAATATTTACTAATTACATTTTCTGTATTTAAAAAGATTATAAAAACCCAGAACAAAACATTCCAAGGATTATTTAATGCTATTAACACTTAGATCACAGACATCTTAGGACCAGGGCCCCAATTACAATTACAAATTATTTGGCACTGTATGTGCATTTTTACTTTCCCGTCAAATAGCTCTCCCTATCCTGAATAGGTTGGACTTCAGATAATGCCATCGAATCAGCAGGTGAACCCAACATTCAGAAGAAAAGAAAGGATGAAGCTAAGCAGTGAGTCTAAAGCCCACATTGTGAGCAATAATCACGGTTTTCCAGATGCCTCAGCATTTCAGCAATATCTCTTGTAAGCATGAGGCAGAAAAAAAAAAATCTTCCCTTTTTTTAATCTCAAAATATGTCACCTTTTCAGACTAGCTTGGCTGTATTAAGCATGCTTACAAATAAACCTAATGCATTTCAAATGATGCAAATCTTGAAGCATTGTGTGAATGGGCGATCTTGCCACTTCTCCAACACAGCTTGGCTTGAATGTCCATTTGACAAAATTTAAATTTGGGACTTTCCATGAACAACAGAAGCCCTTTTTCTGAAGGCACTGCTGTAGCATCACAATTGGTGACAACAAGAACAGGAAAAGAGAACTTCAGTGTGTACTTTAAAAAAATAATATTATAAATATACTAACAGGAACAACATTGAAGTGCTGGCTGTTCCCTTCTGCCCTGGACTTATCACAGGCTTCACAGTTTATTTAAGTGCTCAGCTCAAACAGTAGTGTTGCAGTCCTGTTTCTAAAGATACCAGTGAAAAGCTGCACCTGGTACCCTACTAAACATATTGTCAGGATTTATCTCTACCCAGACCTTACTTAATGCCCCTGAGCTCACAGCAGGCCAAGAAACGCTGCAAGATATGAATAAGTGTTAAAAAATTATTTATAAACATTTAGAAGTCTTGGCCAAGGACAAGGTTCAGGCAAGAGGAATTAGTTATCGTCTGTTTCCCCTAACTTACTGAATATATTGAATCACTTTAGAAAATGGATATATTTATTTATTTGATCATCAGTGTCCCCACAAGTTTTATAAAACTGCTTTTATCACTCATTTGAGGAAACACTCATGCTTCTGTGCAATGACACAAGTTTTATCCCACGCACTTGCTGCACTCATTAGCAGCATGTCAAATGGGTCTCGTTCTGCAGGACCTCCTCCACCTACCATCCCACACGGCACCACTGCTTGAAACCCCGAAAGAATACAAACCTTCTCATTCCTATTAGGTCAAAACCTACAGAGGAAAGCTTCAGGCCAGGGAAAAGCTATGCTACTGCTATGCCAGCCTCTTGACAAGGTGCTGGGACAGTCCCACTCCTCCTATCACCCTTCCCTGCTCACATGCCCCTGTGTGTCCCGTGGCCAAGGCTGCCAGATGCAAGGCAAAAGGGTAGGAGAAGAACCATCCCTTTCAGCAGCCCCTACCATCCATCATGTAAAACTGCACCCTCAGCATGCACACTTTGCAAAATAATTTCTTGTATGAGATCAGCAGCGTGGCCACAAGCAGGTTTCTCCATCAGCTAAGGAGGAGGGATGTCTTGGGGGAAAAACTGGTGCCAAGCAAGCGTAACGTAGGGTAGGGGGCAAGCACACAGAAAGCAGATTAGGTAGGGCCATTAGGTCTGGCCAATGATGTGTTGAGTAATTCATGGTTATCTCAGGAGAGAAAAGGGCATGCACTGAGAGCCTTTATGCTTTTGTTCTGTCTGAGGGAAATACCTATTCATTTCCAAGAGCAAGCAGTAAGAGCCTTTATTGCTTACATGCTATTATTTAAACACAAAACATTATAAAAGCTTTCTTATGGCTATCATAAAAGCCTTCTTAAAGTTGGACATTGATTAATGTTTACTCACTGTATTCCTTTCATTTTCTGTATGCAAGATTGCTGCAAATCCTCAAAATATATTGTATTAAAACCCTAAAGAGGGGTATTTGCATGACTAAATATTTAGTGTCAACAAAAGTCCACTGTGTTGCTCTGACAGAAAGCCATTTTTATATTTTATAAAACCAGACCGTATTTTCCCCTGAATAACCTAAATTTTTTGCATGGTTATACTAATAAACTGATTTCTAAAAATGAGTTAAAAGCTTGATTTTAGCTGTCAATCAAGGAAAAGCAAAAATAACCTGACTATCATGAAATATGACTAACTTCTCCCCTTTTTTCATAGGAAGAGAGACAACCTGAAATTTTATTTTAAAAGACACAATCTTAAGCTACCCTATTTCTCCTCTGAAAATTTCTGTTTTCTCACCCAATTAGATGTATTTTTAATGACCCAAATATTATCACTCTTTTTTTTTTACCCATAGAGGGGAAAATACCAACAATTTCATCTTAATAAGAAAGAATTAGCAATACCACCTACCTATTAGCTCGTACTTAAAAACTTAAAGTCTTCTAATTCCTTCATATATTTATATAACCAAGGTTTTTAAAATATTTTTTTGCTGTTTGCCAATAAAAGCATACAGAAAAATCTATCAACAAACCAAACCCCATAGAAACGATTCCTGGCAACCGAGAGATTTCTACCCTAGAGACTCCACAACCTGTCGAAATGTTCGACTGAGTATCAGCCAGTGTCCTCCTCTATCACACCATCCAGTTCTTGCCCCTTCCCCTGCTCCCGGCCTCAAGTCACTGGCAAGATTCTTGTACATAGCACTTACTAACTTCATCCCTTTAGGAGCCTCCTGCATCCATCAGAGCAGCTGTTTTCCTTCACAATCTTACCCAGCTGAGTCTGCCTTGGAGATCGCTCAGCTCAAGAAAGTGCTCTGGACAATCACCTCCTGCACCAGGATGAGCATTTAGAGATGTTGTGAGAGAGGAAAACAGTGCAATTGTTTTGGCAAAAGGGCCATGCTCCAGTAAGTGTCTACAAACACAGGATTAAATTAACCACCTCATGACTACCCTAAGGATTGGATAATATTAAGCACTCCTCGTAACAACAGATTTCACACTAACACAGACAAATGCACAGAGCAGCCTTTGCAACAGTGGAAACAGGACACGATGAAAGAGATTATCAGGATTTAATCCCATTTAATTGTTTCCTTATACCCTTTAACTCACCTAGATGTACTTGTCTGTCTTATCACTTGACTGCATACGCTTCAGGGCAGGGACTCACTAAATGTACAGCATTTTGAACCACAAAACTTGCAAATCTCACAGTAAATTATCAACAAGAACACCAAAAGCAAATACAAGCTTTGCAAAAACTGACTGCCATTAAGCTTATTTTAAGAAACTAGGTTTATGGCTCTTTTTTCCCCAACAAAGAATTAAGCATTACAAATTGGATTGCCATTGAATATCTGGATTGTCATTAAATAGCTAGACCAGATAAACTGTCATGTAAGTTTTTCACTGGTGACAGGCATTACCCCATTGTGTCTTTCATGGTACCAATGCATTAACTCTCCCAGCACTATTTGAACAGCATCAGCTAAATCATCTTGTCAATTCAGAATTAGCAGAATTGCCACTGATACTAGTGCCCTCCACTACCTCTCCTAATAAGGGTTCATATGAGGGCACCCCCCTACTACTGTCAGCTTTTCAGATCTGCAATGATTTTTGAAGTAGTTAATTTTATTTATCCAGACCATTTTAATTCCTGAGAACAAAGTGGCCTTTACTGCCTAGAGCTCAGGGAGATTGATGCAGTGCAGTGAAATCCTGCACACTCTAGCAAGTGAAACCGCTTTCAAATGAGTGCACAGCTCAAAGTGCGTGCTCGATGTATTTGCTCTGAAATTATTTAGTTATTACTATTGATTCCTCACACAGGTCATTTTCTGTGTGCAAGTGAAATCTTCAGAATCCTATGCATTTTGTCATAACTTATTAGAGCTATTAATAAATTTGTAGTGTTTATGTGAAGATTCTTCATTAAAACCAGAAAGTAGCTTAGAGTAGCTATGTCTGAAAGTGCTGGAATGAAGAATCCTGTAGGATTTTCATGATGACAGTTGAAAATGTCATGTGAATCTTCTGTTGCTTAGAAGCAACTCTATTTATTATAAATATAATCTCCAAAATGAATATTTGAGTATGATAAAACACCTGTTTGCCACTCTCCTTCAGCTGCATGGTGCAGTTGTTATCAGTGTTCTTGCCCTTATCCAAATGCTGTCAGGAATATTTTGAAGACACTAAAAAAAATTACCTAAGGAACAGAAATGTTTGACAGTGCAAAACCAAACTACAGGGTCAATCTTGTGGCCATTTTGCCATTCATATATTTTCAGCTCATGAACATACTTTATAATCAAATTGCAAAACAATCACTTAACTGTAAAGTTACTGTATTTTGCATTTTGTTCTCTGTCTTCTAAAGGTGTATTTTTCTTAGACTCCTTTTTTTGCAAAGCAAAGGCACCAGGTCTAGTAGTTTATTGCCTCTAAGATAAAGTTATTACCTTCCTTTACAATTCTGAGGAATATTTTCTGGTCTTTCAGAATATTTTGCATAAAGGAATTAGAGGAATACCATTTCTATTAGTAGAATTAGTGGAATATCACTTTTATTTCTACTTATTAATAAATAAAAACTTTTCCAGGTACCTACAAGGATATTTGCTTCACTGAGGGAAAGGAGGAAAGAAAAACCTTTTCCAGAAATTTCTGGAATACATTTATGTGAAGTTCATTTCTACTTTTCTTCAGTCTTCTAGGTAAATTTTAACCTATGAGGGAACAACTAACATGTGTTTGGACTCTCAGTGTATATTTTCCAAATAACTGGAAATTATTTTTGGCTATCAGTCTTGCATAATGCCATCCTTCCCCTTACAGCTCCCAAAATACAAACTATTCTGACCCGTAAGTGATGAGCCTCTACTGACTCATTTCAGCGCCTTAAATATACCCTACCAGCACATTCTCCATGTGATTAGGGACATCACTTGGGATTCAGCAAATCTGTTCAGTATATTCTTTGGTTATTTCATCAACCCCTCAGATATTCAAATTCCCTTATCACTGAGGCCTATTGGAAAGATCTGACTGGCTTGTGAGATTCAAGATCTCAACATCCATCAAAACAGAGTAAGAACTTGCAACATATTCTGCAATGGCCATGATAAAAAAAAAAATATTGATTTGTTCTTTATATTAGATAGACACTTGATTTTGACAAAGGGATTTTTATAACTAATTTAACTGAATAAAAGAGAGCAATCTGATATACTCTTATCCCTTTCATCTTTGGGACACTGTTAAAACGGTGAATTTGAATTCTGCATTTACTGATTCTACTCCTCTGTAGTTCTTTCCACAAAATGAAGTCTTAGCATTTTAAGATGAATATCATACTAACAGCTTCCTCACACATATATTGTCTCATGGGCTCTCCTAGTAACTTCCCATTTAGCTCATTTAACTCACCCCTGTTCCTCATAGCACCCATCAAATCGTATTTCATCTCCATGTTTTTAAAATGATTGTAATGGATTTTAAGTTATTTTCATGAGTTTTCTCTCCCATTCTTGTGTCCCTCACTCATTAATTTAGCCACTTCCACACATTCTGACCACTGATGTTTTCAATTAAATGCAAATTCAGCCTGAGCTAAAATTGTGAGTCTTCAACATTCCTATGGATCTGATGTGAGAAAACAGATTAGTCTACTGATGGACATTTCATACTGAGAATCTATATCACTTTTTGGTTTTAGTGATTTTGACGAAATACATTGTTTTAAGATGATGATCCATGGTTGTGGGAAGTCCTATGACACCCATCTGTTTCCTTAAAAGTAACAATCTTTGCTCCTTGGCTCTAGGTAATTGGAAAGAATAAATGCTGCCTAATGCCTTCCAGCATAGAAAACAAACCCTGCAAAACAATCTATTACAAACAGATTAGAAGAAACTCTGTAATCTGATGGCAAAGCAAAACTATGGCAATAGTTTCTGAAGCATTCCGTAGGTTTCCATTTAATGCCTCTTAGTCAGCATGGCTCAATAACTGGCCCTGAAAAAGACTCTCCGAGCATGGTGATTTGAATTCCAGGTAAAAGGAAACAGTCTAGCAGAAGCCATAAGTGGGCAGAAAGAAGAGGCTGACTTTGTTATCGCTGACTAACAGAAAAAGGATAACAGGCACCTGCTTCAGAAGATCTGGACTAAAATAAAGTTACTGTATTAGGTGGTACAGCATGAAGGAGATCCCATTGTTTTCCTAACTCTACAGAAAAGACCTGGCTGCACATCACTTGAATTTTATTTTTTTAACAATGTGTTAAAAAAAGGTGGAAAAAACCCCCACAGGTCTGACTGCAATGACGTCTGCAAAGCACAAAAGCAACTGCAAAGTGACTGCTTGCTTGTTGAGCCCTGTTTCTTCAGTAGCTCAGATCAGTTCACAGACAGCATAAAAAGGCATCCACAGGGAAACACCAAGCTTTTGTGCACTGAGATCCCCTGTGCTCTAGAGGCATGGGTTTATGTAATTGTTCACAGACATGTGGCATGCCACAGAAAAAAAGAAGAAAATGAAGTAAAATGTCCTTCAATGGCTTGATACGACCAGGCTGGAGAGCAGAAGGACAGGGTAATGTACTGGAGAATAGTACATTTACTGACAAACTTCTCACCATGTGGTTGGGAAAACTGATCAATACAGTCAAATCATCAGCTCAGTTATTATAAAAGACCAACATCCTTCCACTGCAGAGGCAGCAGGAAGAAAAAAAATGGGAAAAAGCAAGCAAATGAAATTTCCCACTGACAGCCCAGTCAAGTAACTGTCTGTGTCTGTGCACACCGAAGAACACAACACAGCTCCACCTGGAGACCAGCCGTCTCAGGGACTTAAATCAACATGGTCAACAAAGCGGAAAGTGGACAGCAGCAACATCTTAAAAGCCATTTCCATGATCAGAGACACTGTTAAATACTCACATGAGAGCATTCTAAATCAGGCAAAGTGGAACAGTTTTACAAACAAGCTGAACAAAAAAGTCACTGAAGGCAAGTCATTAAAGGATATTTAATGTAAACAATTTACTTTTAAATGTGCACTTTCTCTTCCTACCAAATGTCTGGTTATTTTTCTTTGGTTACATGCATATTGTTCAGGACAAAGAAGATGGTCCCTCAGATTGAAAATGGCTTAGTAAATGGCAAACACTCCCTCAAATGTGCTTCCCAAGGTTTTGGGTTTTTTCCACCCAGGTGCCAAATTGGTCAGTAAAATAACTTCTTATAAAGCTTATCAATTATATAATTATTTATTTTACTTTCATATAAGCACAAACAACAGCAGCACTATTATGCACATCATTAAAATTCATCTTCATCATGCAAAATCCACAGCCTTTTCTAGTTTATAGCTTCCCCCCTCCCTCAAATATTTATGCCCAGCAATCAAAAACTTTTAAACAAATTGTAAAGTCTTTAAACATGAGTGGGAAAGTAAATGCACCTAAACTACAATCAGTTCTTTATAACATGGTGCACAGCTCTTCTAAAAGAAAACCAACTGTTTACTCAGCATGTCACTCTGTAGTTTTTTAAGATTTAGTATAAATCCTGGCCACTGGTTTTTCATTTCAAACATTGAGTAACTTCAAGTAAATTTAAAGAAAAACCACAGAACTAAAATTATTTGATTTCTTTTTTATCATATTTTTCTGCTTTACCATAGTGTTAAGGGTGGCTATATTTTAAATAAGTGCTTAGTTAATTAAGTTAATTTAGGAACGTTATCTCAATATAACCCAAAAAATCTAACTCATAATTCCTACAGGAATAATAACTCACACATCTAAGAGAGATTTTCAAAGCTGCTGCTTTCTTGAATCTTACAATTTATTCTCTAAGCCATGACGTTTGTTACAGGGAGCTATTTACAATTTATGTAGACCTGCCAGCAGATTCAAATTAAAATTAACTGTGTAAATTTATAAACTCAGGAGTACACATCAGCTGTTCTAAACTTAACATTATCAAGGTAAGGCTCTAAAGCACAAGAGGAAGGGACATGTAGGGCTCTCTGAAGTCTGTGTAATGTTTCACTGTCAAACCTGCAATGCTTAAGGAACAACACAGTCAAAGGCACAAACAGGAATTTTATGGCAATTAAATGATGCCAATTTTAAGAGCTGTATCCCTGCTTTTATAGGAGAAAAATATTGCTTTTACCTTACTGATAAGTGTGACGACATCACCTTCTCGGATTGTGAGCTCATCATCATTCTGTGCTTCATACGGAAATATCACTTTGCAATACTCCTTGTCTGAAAGGAAGAACATTCAATGTGATAAATTATCCCTTTATAAGAGCTGCTTATTCAAGGGTGAATAATCTTCATAAAATATTCCACTAGTGTCTCTTTGTGCCGCTTTACTTCCTTGCCATCTTTCTCTTCGTATTTTAGACCTTCATAAACAGTATGAAATATTTAAAAAACTGCACTGATGAGCATTCCTGCACACATCATCCAGGGAGTTGGCTCTGCAGCCCCTAGAACCATTATCTCTAATGAAATTGCTCCAGACAGCAGCCTGCCACAAACTATTTCCCTTAGAGCAAGCCTGTATCTGACACTTGCTCCAACAATTCCACTGGTATGGCCTTTCTCCAGGTCACATAAACTGGAAGCATAAAGGACCCAGCAGGTCAACATAGCTTATTTATCCCCTTGTGTGCAAGACAGAGGATATTTCTGAATCTATAAAGATGACAAAACAATAAATAATACATTAATGTAAATGCATTAATAACTAAACCTCCTGTATACTCAGCATACTCTGAATATTACCCTAAAGTTTCCTTGTCCCCTTTTCCTTTACTGTATATAAATATGGGCATCATCTCAACTTTCATCTGGAAAATACAGGAGCCAGCACTCCTACTCAGAAATCATGAAAAGCAGTTGCCATGAAAAGCAATTACCTACATGTTGCTGCGCAACAGACAAGTATGTCAATTTGCCTTACAAATAAAAAGGGAATATGTATTCCAGCTGTTAAACTATGCATAAAAATATGTGATACTCTTAAACAGAAAGTTTAAAAAGACCAAGTAAACTCCCTGACCAACTGTACAAGAACATGTGACTTTGTAGAAATGTTCACCTCACTTTAAATGTCTCCGTTTTGATGACCTCTTCATCTAGTCAACTCTCATATTCAATGCAGACAAGAAGGTACTTGCAAGACACAGAAATATAAATTAATTTGAAATAATGGGACTTATTTCTTTGTATTTGCTATAAAGAGAACCTGCATTATCACACTTGTGGGTATTTGAGCCTCCACTGGTGGGGGGCAGTTCAGCTGCCCACACATTAGGTGCCATTTCAGACACTCATGGGTATGTAAGACACCTGCAGAGTTGGCAGATACCTATGTTGATGCACAGCTTATGGGAGAACCAGGTCCCTCTGGCCTGACAGCTGGAAGCAAGTCAAAACAAAACACTCTGGGGGTATCTCAAACAGCTCCAGATGCAGGTTGCTGATTTCAGCCCCCAGGCTTGAGCCTGGTATCTGAATTTAGATTCAAGGACCTGATGTTAGAAACCAACATGGTGAGTGCCTAGACTTGCACTTCAGTTGATGGAGATCAAGGCAATAAAGTGAGCGAAGCCTTGGGAGCCACTCCTCGCTCCAAGAGCAGACACCTACATTTGATCAGCTGAATCACTCTCTGAACTCTCTGGACAGCACAGACAGATCTTCAGTGGGACCCACTTAAGTCCAGATACCAGTTTATAACCCAAACTTAGGGCTCTGACACAGAAGCTGCATTCCAGCTTCTAAACTTTAGTGAGAGGAACATCAACCTTAAAGAAGCAGCCAACACATATGCATATAAAGGGTTGCTGTCTCTAAGCACCATCAGCCTGAGAAATCATACAGTACTAATGGGGAAGAGGAAAGCTCTTCTCTAGTTCACACACTGCCACACAGAAACAGCATGAATTTTATGTGGCACTGGTTCAAGCAAACAAGGACTTCTTAGGCTTCACATATTTATTTTTCTGAACAGAAACATTTCAATTATTCCATGATGATTACAGCTGGTTTTCAGGCCCTGTCCTGTACTAGGTTTGGCTGAGATGGAGTCAGTTTTCTTCCCAGCAGCCCACATGGTGCTGTTATTTTGGATTTGTGCCTAAAACTGCACTAATAACACACTAGTGTTTTGGCTATTGCACAGCTATACCTGCACAGGTATATTATATCCCCCAAGTAAGTTGGCCAGAGGTGGGCAAGAAGCTGGGAGGGGACACAGCAGCTGAGCCAAGCTGAGTAAAGGCTATTCCACGCCATTTGACCTCCTGCTCAGCAATAAAAAAGGGTGGGCTTTGGGGGTGTTGGTGTAGGAGGTTGCTGTTGCTTGGAGACTGGCTGGACATTGATGTACTTGTAGTAGGTGGTGAATGATTGCCTTTATGTTGCATCTTATTTTTCCTCTTTCATTCACTTATCAAACTGTCTTTATTCATAAATTTTCTTCCTTTTGCTCCCCCTATTCTCTCCCCTATGCGGGAGCAAGTGGCTGGATGGAGCACAGCTGCTGGCTGGGGTCAACCCACCATACCTCCTCTGAAGTCTCTGAAGAAACGAAGAGTCAGATGAAGACAGTGAACCCAATCTTTGGAGGAAAAAAATGAGCAGGGAAAAAATAAATCCCTTTCCCTAGTTCTGAAATCAGGGAACATTGTCAAGTAAACATCTGCTGGCTTTTCCAAACCACTGGGCATGTGAGAATCACCAGGTCACAACTCAGATTTCAGGGGATGAAAGGGGTGTCTAACTGCTGCTTTACTGCATTCTGGAGGAAAGGTGGGGATCTCTCTTTGCGGACTTGTCTAGGATGTTTCACCTGCTCACTGTCTTGTCTTCAAGACAGAACTTTTTATGTAAACGCTGGTGGAAAGTTAACACATACATACTTAGGTCGATGTAAAGCAGCCTGCAGATAAATATGAGATTCAGCATATTTTACACTTCAGTGGTATGATACCTTAAATAACCATGGTGGGTTTTTTTTTTTTCCTATTCTGAGAACATCCACATCCAGAAAAACAGCCGTGTTAAATAACAGATTCAGTGAATTAGCCCAGAGTCGATGCAGACGTAATGCTGTACTAAAGACACCGAGTGCTACAAACTCAGGCAAGTCTCTAGTTACTGGAAGCATGCTTAGCATTTCTTTTTTGGGATATAGAATAGAAGGCAGGTGGATTCTTGGAGGTAAACACTACCTGAGCTCAAGAAGGATCACTGAATGTCCATTCTCAAATACATACATTGTTCCTCCATTCAGTAACAGCACAATCCAAAGATTAAGTGAGAAGCCAAGCACAATGTACAGCTAAGCAACCATGAACAGTCACTGCAATGTCGTAATGGCACTGCTCTGAAAGGAGGAGAAGGCAGTGCAGCTTCTGCTCAAGGTGTGGATGAACCCCATGTGTTCCAGGTTAAAGAATGCTTTGAACAGCAAGTGTCCAGGGGCCGATGTAACCTGAGTCATGTAACAGGTAAGCCTCCCTCGCATCTCACTTGCTGTTTGAAGACTGGGAATTTGAATCATCTATCAAGATGAACACCCTGATAGACAAGAGTCTGTAGTTTCAGCATCTGAAAAATCGGTTGATAAACAAGAAGTGCCCTCTAGCAAATGGCTACACATCTTCACCGTGTAGTTTTGATATCAAGAACTCTGTTGTCCCATAACCTGTCTGCTCTCCCCACCAAGCTCTAGAACTTTTCTTTTTTTTTCTTTTTTTTTTTTTTTTTTTTAAAAAGTACAGATAGCAGTGAAACAAGAAATCTAACTACAGAGACATTTCAAAATCAGCCAGATGCTGATGCAGTTAAAAAAAAGAGCCAGGAGACAATCTTGTAAGAGGCACAGGAGGGAGCTGGGGAGGCTCACGGCCACCCCACGCTCTGAATGCTGGCACAGGAACACAGAGTTAAGGCATAGCCATGGAAAAAAAATTATGGTTTATGTACAGTAGAAGTCTGGTCTTCCTGAGTACAATTCACACAAATTTATACTAAATCAATATGTTTCTCTGCCTGGAAAAGACCCATTGAATCATGCTGTAACAGAGCTAGGTCTCAGCAACATGGATGGCTTAGGAACCATGTAAGGGACTGGGCAAAGTCAGCTTTCAAACTTCTCCTAAGGGAATGGTAGAACAACACGATTCAAGCAGGCACAAGCAAAGCCAACAGGACTCAGAATAATGTGAGCCTTTAAAATCAGATTAATAAAAGCAGAGAAAAATCTAATGGGTTATGTCACATTGGTACTAAAAGTGTCCTTACTCAGCAGAGCATAATACCACAAGAGGATGCAGAAGCACTTAATGTCAACAGTTATGTTTAGATAGGAAGGAAGAAAAGATAAAAGGAAAAACTAACTTCAGACATAGCATTGTAGAGACCACACTGGAACTTGCTGAATTTGTGGTTTTCCAAATGAAAAAAAAAAAAAAAGACCAAAAATACTAAAGGTCAAAACAATATATCCTATTACAAGGCTGATAAATAAACTTAAGCCAAACTAAAGCTTCAAACTAGGATACTAAGCAACCCTCAGCTGTTGGTGATAAATCTGGTTTATATATTTGACAGCCAAGGCTGGGTTTATACATCACAGACAGTCCTTCCAGAAGATACTCTTTTTCCCTCTAACCTGAAGACATCTTAAAAATATACCTACTAATAAACACCCAACAGCAGATATCTTTAAAAAAAACAGTAAGGGAGGAGAAAAGATGCTACTCATGAGCTTTTCAGTCCTCACTTATTAATTCAGCAATACTTGACTCTGTCAAACCACAGTCTCTGACTGCAAACTCACAGCTCCTCCCCATCAAAGGACAACAACCTGCCATAGTCAATGGGCAGGGAACCTTACAGCACATCTTACAAATCAAGCAGGCTGGATCTAATGCAGGATGTTCATCTTCTGCGTCTTCTGAACATATTCTGAACTGAGAGAGCTTGAGCTAGGAGTAATACTATTTAAAAATACTCACCCTTAGCTACATCCTGTGATTTTTGAACTATACTGTTCCAATTAGGATACAATGATAACACAACAATAGGTGTCTTCACTGCCCATGCCACTCCTAGTCCTGTCCTTTGGAGAGAACAAAGTCATTCCTACCTTCTTTGACAGACCCCAAGGGGACAGAGTGACACACAATTCCCCTACCCAGCATCATCCTTGTAGCTGAGAAGTTGGAAGAAAAAGAAGCAGCAAAGAACTAGATATTTATTACAAGTGGTCTGTCACTGCCCACACTTCATTGAGGAAAATGTCACAGGCCCATCCTAAAAACTATAAAGGGTCTATCCTCTATAAATAAATGCTTTATGGGGGTAGTAATCCTGCATCTCTGTGCAGTACCTTATGTCCCACAATTTGTCCCAAGTTGACAGTGTGGCCTATTTGACACAGTCTCATTCCCTCCAAAAATCATTGCCTCAAGAGGGAGAACAATAGCAAGAGATAGCCTTCCTACAGAATATAACTGCTTAATTCCCCAGACCATGCAAGGGCTGTATTTCACTCACAGAATTCAGTGGCTCAATATGTATTTACAACTGCAGTGTAAAGCAATGATTTCAACCTACAGACCTTCTACATGACTCGGGGTACTGCAGTATCATAGCAGGTAAATTCATTTGTTTGTATTTTTAGAGGCTGGTTAAATATTACACTGCTCAAACCAGAACTGAGCAAACTCCACTTACTGTATCAATGAGCCCTGTTGCACTTTAAAAGCATGCCTCTTGTATTTGCTCTCCTGCCACACTGTTAGGATGAGCTGAGACATTCAAAACAGCAGTCCACAGACAAATACACCTTCAAGCTTAAATTTCTCAGGGGACAGTGACTCTGGAATTTACTTTTCCTCTTAGGCCAGGATGACACAATGGCTTCCTCTTACCTCTATTGTCCCTTCGTTGCATAGTTAATTTCTGAGGCTTAAATATTTCCCCATCAGTGAAGTCTAAAACATACAGCAATCAATATGGACATAAGCAGTAATACTAAGAAAGTAAGCAGCATTAAAGTATTATTCCTCAAGCTTAAGTTTCCTCTCTTTGATCATCACTCATAAAATGTTTCTGAAATGGAATAAAATATACAAAGTCTGGTGAAAAATTACATCATCATTACCAAAACCACAAACCAGATGAAAAAATCCAACCACTATACTCAGCGGAATTTGGCTTTACTATTAATTGCTACACTCAAGACTCATAAATAGATTGCACTAATAAATATTTTCACAGAACTTCACGAGATGCCAACTGTCAAAACATCACCTCATTAGCCAAAAAACAGAAACAGAGCTAATTAAGGCCCTAACTAATGAATATTCAGCTATTCCTTATACCTTCTACATCACACAAAAAGATTAGTTGCTTGCTATGATTTTGGTAGTCCTATGCAATAGCTTAACACAAATTATAAATAGTCAGTGAGTGGAGTAATTAAATTAAGTGCTGTGATCAATGCACTCAGTGACTTACTGCCTTTGCTATTTTGTTGTCTGCTTATTTATACTCCATTTTTGCAGTCTCAGTAATCTGCAACAACTCTGCAACAACTCTCTCAAACATTGTGGATGATTTTGCTTTGCTGAATTTTAGAATCCAACAGAGATACTTCAGAACCTATATAGATTTTCTACAACATATCCTTTTCACCACAAGCCACTTAGACTAAAAGCAAGCTATTTCATAAAAAAAACAATACATCTCACTCCAGAAATGGGTTTATAAACACTCATGCATGAATGTGCCATCCTATCTACATAGGGAACTCCAACAGGAGAATCCCTCTCTAAATCTAGAAACCTACAAATCTAAACCAAACAGCTCTCCCCTCTTCTCTTCAAAGATGCATTATTTCATTCCTGAGAGGTTAGTGACATTTTCCAAGGGATCACTCAAATTCTGTCAAGATTTGTGCTTTCACTGTGCTCTTCCTTGGAGCAAAACCTCCTTTTTGGCCCTGATGGGTCATCTGTCTATCCCCCTAAATCTGCTGGGAAATTTACACAGCATATTGTTGGGAGATGCACCTTAGAGAACATAATCCTCTGCCTTTTGTTCTGACTAACTCATCCCATTGCAGAACTTAGGCTGTTTTGCAAGTCCCAAGAGCAGATGGTAAACACATCAAGTGCCTCACTGCCAATCACTGCCATATCACATCAGAAAAGCTGTGGGAAAAAATCAGGCTCTAATCAAGGTGTGAGAAGAGTCAGCAGCCATGACCCTGTGGGCAGAGAGGGAAGATGCTGCTGTCCCCTGTTTTCCTCTCTCAGCAGGCTCTCTCCCAAAGCAACTGCGTTTTTTATCCAGCTGGGACTAAGGAATAACAGCATCAGTCGTGGAAAGAAACAAGTGGAAAATGAAAAACTTTACTATTCCTCTACCAACATAACCTCAGTCTTGCTTGCAGCATTTATTTCCAGTAGTAATCCCAAGGGAATCTAAATCATATATCCAAAAGCCCTCTCTTCATTCTGAGCTCAATCTACAGGTCTGATTCTTGCTACTTTTCTTGGAGAATGGCACAGTATCAATTTAAGATTCCAAGAAATACTGGACACTACTGTCCCCGGAAAAAGTGAAAGTAGTTGGGGTCCATGGTGGAATGACACTTTTATGCTGAACACTGCAGTTGGAACATTCATTAGTTTTCTGAGACTACAAACCTCCTCAGATTGAATGCTTTTTCAAGCTTATTTGTAGTAAAAAGTAATAACTTTGGAGAAATGACAAATTCTGGACAGATCACATTCCTATGCCAGAGTCTGACCATTCTCTTCACGTCTATCATACATTAACTTTATTAAGAAAAAATTATTCCTCTGCCTATATTAAAAACCAAAGCACGTTGAAGTATGTTTCATTTTCACTGAAAGGTTTTTCAATGTAAGTGAAGGACAACTTCAACTGATTGAAATATATCTTCACTGATGCCATTTGAGGCTAAGACAATTATATATAATTACATCAGACGTTCCTATACATGCGCTTCTCTTTCCCAAGCACAAGAATTCTACTGAGGCCCCAGAGATTTCAGGAAAGACAAAATGTCCTAAATAATAAATTTTAGGTAAAATTCATAGAACAAGATACTGTACAAATAAGTAGCCCACCCTTCTCACCAGCTCTGGAAAAAGGGATGCTGAATGAAGATGGCAACAAGAAGGATTTTTCTGGCCAAAAAGGCATGTCCGAGGCAAATAACAAACAGGTGAAAGAAGAACCAACCAGAGCCCAAAAGTGCTGATGGAAAAGTTTTTCTATCAGCCAGAGCTCAGTGGATCACTGCAGAAGGTCCAATTCTCTAACCATTGCCTGGAAGGTTTCCACACTCGTTTACAAGTGGTGAAAGTTTGAAACTCCTGCACCCTGGGATGGGATTTTGTGAACAGCTTCAGCTGTCAGAAGTATGAGCTGATGTGGAAAGGAGCACCTGTCTCACAGCCTGGCTTAACACCCCAGGGTTATTGCTGCAGGTGGGAAAGCCCATGGGACTATCCCTTCCATGGCACCTGCACTCAGATCAGCTCAACCTGCTCAAGCTGCAGGTTGAGAAAGGTAATCCCAGAACACATTCTGTAGCCCTGCTCTACAGGGCTACACATTTTTCAATATTTCAAGTTCTCATTTCCTGAGGGCAACGGAGTTCTTGCAGTACTTCCAATCATAGCCTGGTGGCACAGGGGAACAGGTTAAGAGGATGTAGCAAGTCAGTTAGTGTGGTGGAGCTAATGGACAATAACTCACTGAAAGCTGCTTTAAGCTGCTTTTGCAACTCTGAGATGAAAACCTGTGCAAACCAGGTTGTAACCATACACTTCACTCAGACAGACCTATGTACTTCAGTTCTGCACAAAACGTTATCTGCTAACTATGTAAAAGGATAAACACATCAGGGAAGGAGAAGCACTGTGCAAGACTTAAAAACAATCAGCTCCTTATATTATCCTCATCTTCTTTTACATGGTACGGCTATGTTCTCTTCCCTCTTTTCCACCACAATCCATAACATTTAGTAGTAACTGAAAAAATATAATATGAAATAAAAATATATATAAAATATAAATATATATGTACGTTCTTTGGTAAGCTAGTTATATATGCCTCCCTAGAACAGCATGGGAACATTCCTAAAAGACTTAATCATTGCTTTTTGGTTAATAAGCACTGAAATGATGAAAAAAAAGAACTGAAGATCAGAGAATCAGAGAATGCTTTGGGTCAGAAGGAACCTTCAACACCCCCTGCCATGAGCAGGGACATCTCCCACTAAACCAGGTTGCTCAAAGTGCCATCCAACCTACCCTTGAACACTTCCAGGGATGGAGAATCCACAACTTTGGGCAACATGTTCCAGTGCATTACCACCCTCACAGTACAGAATTCCTTCCTAATATCTAATCCAAACCTAAGTTTGAAGCCATTCCCCCTGCTCCTGTCACTACATGCCCTTGTAAAAAGTTGCTCTCCAGCTTTCTTTCATGCCCCCTTCAGGTACTGGAAGGCTGCTATAAGGTCTCCCTGGAGCCTTCTCTTCTGATTTCCCATACAAACTATACTACCCACAGACTATTTCTGGTACATAAAGAAATTTAAAAAAAACCAGAAGAGGAAAAAAAAGCAAGGACACTCACAATGAAATTTTTCTATGACCTACCTACAAATTACAGCCTGAAGTTGGATCTTATTCAACTCTGATTAATTCCAAAGTACCCTCAAGGCTGAAAGTTGATCACGTAATTTAATTTGATTTTTGGTGGCAGAGAACTCGAGGTAGGATTACAAGAGCAAAAACAGTTCAGAGGATTCTGTGAAACAAAGCATTCTGTCTATGTACCTCCTACTCAAAGTTTATCCTAAATATATCTATCTGCATCCTGGCTTTTCATATATACAAGACACTCTTTTAGCCAAAACCAGAGAAAAGTGTTCAGCTTGCCTTTAATAGCACAAAGTGCAAAAAAGAAAAACCTATGAAACCTACTTTTTGTTCTGCTGTCCACTTCTATTTTTGTTGGCTCCTGAGTTGCTGTTGCTGGAGGTAATTTCTTCCCAACACTCTGAAAAAAAATAATTATTCTCCTTTAAAATTTGCAGGTTCAGTTAAAAGTTGGACAACATAAAAAATTGTAATGGAAATACAAAATATAGAAGTAGAAAAAGGAAAATAAAGAAACAGAGGCAAATAAATCTATATTTAGGTTTGTTGCTGGGGAGTTTGTTAACTTTTTCAAAAATTATAAAGAATTCATAAAAGTGTGATCCTCAAATTTACCTTTAAAAATGTTTACTAACATTTAAAAATGTTTACTAACATTTTTAAACAATAATCCCTTAACACAGTTTCAGGGAAGACTCAAGAGAAGTTTCGCTGGTGGACTGAATATATGATGAAATTACTTAAGTAAAGGTGTTATTCAATATCAAAACTCAAACTGAGAGAAGGGGGGGAGGAACCCACTTGACTTCTGTCCATACAAGAAGTATTCATTTCAGTCATTCTAGATTGAGTGTAATTTTTATATTGTCAACATTTCTCTAAAAGATTCCCATTTTTACTTATTTCGAGCAAAAATAATTAACTTATGAAGCAATAAGCAATAACTACCCTCAGACAGGTAAGCTGTAACAGTAAACAAATGCTATCTGCCCCCATCAAAATAAAATAAAATTGGTATCCATCTTTATATCTTTGCCTGTTACTATATGCATGCTATTGCCCCTCTCTCAGCTTTTCTCCTTATCAAAAAGAGATATCAAGATTTTAAGCCTATCTTTAAAATCCCAGCAGTGTGTAGGTGAATAAATAAGTGTAATTATTACTTGTTTAAATAAATAAGAGTACTGAAAAGCCCTAGCTGTCATTCAACATCCTTTTCTGGCAATGGATGCAAAAATACCATGAAACCTCCTCCCCGCTCCCTTGACCTTCTCAGGAAAAGCTAAGAGATGAGAGCTAAGATTTAGTCTTGGAGATCATAATGAAACTCTTGGGGACCACAAGGAAAACTCTGGTCAATATGGGTACAGCACTTCTAGTAACTGAAAAATTCCAAGCTGTATAAAGAATAATAAGAGCTCCATGTTAGCAATTTTGTACACTAATGTGTCAAAACATAGCTATGAAAAGGACTAAAATACACACAGGGATTTCAGGCTGGTAATAGAACACCTGGGAAACAGACTTAGTTTTAAGAGATGCCCAAAACAGTCACCAAATCTGTGTTGACAGCAAGACAAACTATGAATTGCAGCACCCAAAAACATTTCTGTTGCAACTTAACTTGCAGGTGGCAGGAGAAACAACTCACGTTCTGCTGAACTAATGACTCTACTTACAACCCAGAGTTTGTGAACTGCTGAGGAAGAGAAATCAACAACAAAACTCTACAGAACCTCTGAAATTCTCTGCAGAGGTGGGACTGAGCGATAAGAAGCATTAACTGAAGCACTGACTGTGGAGATAACAGAAAAACAGGACATGACGCATTCCTGCAAACCAGGAAAGGGCAAAACTAAGAAAAGTGCATGACCTGGCTGTGCTGAAGCAGTTAAAAGGCAAGAAGGATGATGAGAAAGAGCTGACTGAGATCTAGCTGGAAAACAGTGAAAATTGTACTCAAAGAGATATAATGAAAAATTTGAACCCACTGGGCATTTACAGAGATAAAAGCACAGAATGCCTGCAAGATAAAAGCAAGACTAGGGAGACAGCTTTTGGTTCAGGGGCAAACAGGGCAGTTCAAGACAGATGCACATTTCAGTATACACCCATTTATGATCAAATATTTATTCACAGTTCTGTTTCAGAAAATGGTTTGGAAAATGATGAGAGTATGTACTCTAAACTCCATTACTATTTAACTCAGAAAGACATGCTTACTAAAAGACTATCCAAACCCATTAATTTAGGGGAGTGTCTGGTTTTGTTTTGGTTGTTTTTTTTTTAAGATGAAATTATTATGCAAGAGCAATTAATTAAAGGAAATAATTTGGTAATTGCTTCACTATATATGAATCATTGATTTTATGCCATGAAACCAAAACCCAGATAAACCCACAACAAGCTAATATTTAACAAGCTACAAATCACAGCAAAAGAATCATGGGCAGAAGGGAAGATACTAGTGTATCCCAGGGGGAAAGACATGCTGCAGTGTAATTTCTTAATTTACAGAAGCAGATGCAAGGGCGATGCTTGAAAACATTTATTCATCTGTTCATTCAGAATGAATGCCTGTGCAGGTGATAAATCAGCATTGGGAACCAACTGAGTCCTTGTGAACTGAACAGAGAATACCATCTCAACAAGAATGCTCTTTTATGGAGAGCTATGAGGTGTAATTCAAGTAAGTTTAATGAGGGTTACACAGAACCCACTCCAGTGAGTGAATATGTGCATTTGTTGTGGGACAGGGAGAGGAGAAGACAAGTGGAACTGGTGTTCTTTAATTGTAAGGGGACTGTACTCTAGGATTTCTATAGGTGACACAAGCAGAACAGAAAAAGGGAATAAAAATTGCTGAGCCATACAAATCTAATTTCAGGTGGACCTGCGCTGCCAATGAGTCAGGTAAAAGACTAACATGAAAGCTGGAGTTGTGTATCAGTGTTTTGTGGCATAGATCAATGTGTCTAGAAGGGCTTGGACCAGTATTTTCTGTCTAGAGCTGTATATCTTGAATTCTTGGCTGCAGAATGGTTTCAGCACCAGCAAGAAGGGTAGCATATCATCCTGTGCCTTTGTATCTCTAGCCTGGTGGCACAGAGACACTCCTAAAGACTACTGTTTCAGTTTCCCTCTATTTTCCTGAGATTTATGCTAATTATCATAAATCTCTGTTCTAGATGGTGGCAGTGAGCCTTGTTCCACTTATATTACTCTGGAGATAACACTCACTTGCTTAGTCCTGTCACACAAGAAACACGTGGTGGAAATGGAGTTTGTATTTTCTGACTCCAAGCCTACGTTGACTCCCAAGACACAACAGAACATTATCAAGAAAAGAGGCAGAATCTTGATCCCACTATTTCTGCAAGGTGAGCATAATTAGATTACTTAGCTGTCAGACACAAATTCCACTAATCGCCTGACAACTGAATCCTAAAGATGAAAGGGAATGAAGTGCCCTCTTGCTGCAGAAACAGCTGATTAAAGCATGAATAATGACCATGATCTGGTGTACAGATATTCAAGGGATGAGACAGATTTAGCATCAACCTGCCCGTATTAATGCTTTGTTTTACAAAGCCGATGGAAGGACAGTCTAGCACTAAATAAGTTATTTTGGCAGAAGAGGCCTGGGTGGCATCTTGGGACACTGCAAACCCATATCACTGCAGGCCAATTTCCTCTGATACTGAATTAACAGTGATTAAAAAAGTGGTTGATTTTTGGCACATGAAGTCACGTGACTGAGGTCACAGTATATAATATAAAGAATCTCATGTTCTTTCATTTATATATTTTGTCTCAGCTGCAATCCCTGTAACAGCAGAGACCACCACAAGAAAAGCAGAGCACATGATGGGCAGTATACAAGTCAGTTTTTCTCACTTAAAGGTACTTCCCTACAACTACTGAACCCTGACCAGAGGGAGAAAAAAAGACCTGAGGCCAAGTTTCCTTCTTCAGGACATTTTAGAATTGTACTTCAGGGTTTTCTGTTGTTAAAAACTGCCTTGTCTCTCTACTTTTGTTATTCAGGTCTAGTGTTTCTAGAACATTTAATCTGAAAATTCAAATTGAATGGTCAGTTGTGCACAGGTAGGTCCATACAGAAGATTCTGTTATAATTCTTTGCACTAAAGAAATATACTTATCCACTGAGGCTCCTTAAACAATATAGGCTTCTCTAAGCAAGAGCTTATTAACTCAGGAATAAGGAAAAACTTATTTACTCATCATCAGTATTATTCTGGAAAGTGTCTTGAGGTCTTTACCCAAGGCAAAATATTTTGGAACTGCTACTTGGAATATAACTCCATGAAGACATTCTAAAAAATATAACAGACATCAAAGAATTCATAAAAAAGGGGTGCATGAGCTGAAAACACTAATATTTTCAAGTTTAACTTCTCCGTTTGAATAGTGAAAATATAACAATATGCACTGATGCTTTACACAAAGCAGGAGAAGACAGTTATGTACTTTGTGAACTTTTAGAATTTCAGAAAACATCAATAACTAGGTCAGAGGGAAAAAGTGCCACGTTTCTCTGACCACAATGCTTCCTCTCAGCATTCAACTAGTATTTTTAGATGTTGTTTACATGCATGAGAATTATCTAATATATAGGTTTGAGTACAAATCCAAGGCCACTATTAGTGATAGTATAAAATCTGTATTCTTTATTGTATTTTTGACAGTCCATTTTGTAACAGAGAACATTTTTTCACAAAAAAGCAGAAATGGTCATTATATTCTTCCAGTTCTGGAAGACAATCTTCTCACATGTGGCGTTGTGAGGGGACAGCCAAATTAATGTCTTTTTTTTCCTAATATGCTTCAAGTGCTTAAGGAATGTCATCAAGTCCTCTACCCATCCTACCTGTCATACCTAAAATAAAAAAAAAAAAAAAAAGGAGCCAAAATATAAAACCCCCAAAGACTTTCACATGTCAAAATGCCCTCACTCTGTCAGGCACAAAGTAAGAGAAATGTCCAGGATTTCAGTTTTTCCCATGATGCCAACATTCACCTCTACAGAAAGTACTTTCTGTGACAGCAAGATCAAGTTTTGCTATGCTAAGGTTTCCCTAAAGGACAGAGCTAACTTTCCCAAAGGGTCACCACATGCCACTACTACCACAAGAAGGCAATAGGAATTTTAAGAAAACTTTATAAAGAAAAGAAAAATTCTTTAGAGAAAGTGCAACTAAGCACCCATCTGCACATTTGACTGTCTCAGTTATTTAAAATAGCTTCTTCCTCTGTAACTGCTTTCTAACCAACTTTGCTTTGGTAGAAACACTGCCCATATTCTCCTGAACCACAATTACTTATATTTTTTTAATAGCAACTAGGCAGATACATCTGCACTCCCAGCTAACACAGAGAGCCCCAGTTGCCCAAGCTACACACATTTCTACTGACATCATCTCTGAGGACATTCCCACCACAGCGCAGGGTAATTTCCTTAAAACTAGGTTAGGTGAATGGATGGGAGAGAAAACAAGTGTTCATCAAGTCCCCAGTTCCAGGCAGGCAGTCTCATGCAGAGGCAAGCAAAATCCTTTTTATTCTCCTGCTCATAATTTACTCTGAGAATGAGAAGAGAGACAGGTTGTCTCGCAATTGGTGTCTCACAGGTGTCTCATAATTCACTTGTTGTGAGCAAGAGAGACGGAACTGCCTGAGCCCACCCACCAAAGGTGGGCACATCCCCAGGGAGCCACCCTTGGCTGCCACTCCTCCATCTGCTGTGACATTAGTGCATCAGCAAGGAGAGAGGAGAGAACTGACCCATGTCCCGATGTGTTGCAGAAAGGAAAGAAGAAAAAAGCAGAGTTTTAATGTAATCTGCTTCGCTAAACAGCTGTACAAACATTTGGGTGAAACTGAGGCAGGAAAAGTTATGGTCATAGAGGTAAGGTGCAATTCTCAGTTGCAGCTCTTATTTATACAAGCTTAGGTTTATCTGGAAAGCATGGTGAGCATCTCACAGTGTGTGCTGGTAATTCCTGGGGCCAGCATATCACAATTAGACCATGCTCAGGACAAACCAAGGAAAGGCTGCATAAGTGCTTGTTGGGGGTTAAAATAAGTTTACTTATAGCATATTAGAAATTAATTGTGTAGGTTTAATTTTAATTGTAAGTTGTAACAGCTTAGCAGGAGTGTGCCCTCCTCAAAGCTTGGCATAGCTGAACTTTAAATGAGCTCCTGTTGGTAGCATGACTGGCTCAGCAAGGGAGCAAATAAAAGACATACAGGACACCTTCAGAAAAGGGCTGAGACCCCGGAGGGCCCCAAGGCTGCCCCAATCTGGGACATAAGAGCAGTTAATGGAGACATGGAGAAAGAATCCAACAAAGTGTTGGAAGATCTCAGACCATAAATCGTCATCAGACCAAGAGGCACCCCTGGGGCTCATGAAGATCCTGTGCACAGACTGGGGGAATAAAATGGCCCAGGGATTTCTTTGTTCAGACTCCCTCTCTGGAGGCACCCACCTGTAATAACCTGACTCTGCCTCAAACCCAGGGTCTGAACTCTTCAATAATGATGCTTGCCTTTACATCACTCAAAAGCTGAAACATGACTGACACTCAGCTCTACGTACCAGATGATGCTTCCACAAAGAATGGGTGCCCCTGAGCACAGCATCAGATGCTGCACACACCCACAGTGCTTTCTAGTGGGATGTTTGGCAAATGTTTCACAGAATGCAGACAACAAAGCAACTAAAGTGTTTTAAACTTCATATTACAGTTTCTTTGCACATAGTCAAGCTATATTATTTTCTGCTAGACAATCCTCAAATAACGCATTTTCACACTTAGTCCATATTCCAGTAGACCAAAATGCAGTTTTTCCAGCTGATGTCTATATTAGATGACTTTTGGAGCTGGATGAATATAGGCCTTCTGAATGACAGCATATCTTTGTAAAGAAATAAATCCTTTATTTCTTTTGGAAAAAAATTAAAATCCTTTATTTCTTTTGGAAAAAAAAAATTACCTTTGAAAGGCTCTACCCTTCTACAGCAAAGTTGCAAAACCCTGTATTTAGGTGCTGTCAAAGACATCTTAATTCTCTCTGCCTAGACTAAATCAACAGATCTCTGAATAAAAGATGTTCCTCCAAATAAACATCCCAGTGTTACAAAGCAAAATACCAAAGCCTTTATCTCACTGGAGCTCCTTGAAAATTAACACCATTTCAGGTATCAGTCTGACTCTTACCACAATTAACAAGTATGGACAAAGCAGACAAGTTGTCCAAAGTCAAGAGTGAAGAGGTGGGGGCCCTGTAGCTGTTCATGAACATCAGTCCTTTGGGAATTGGCTACGAGACAGAAGCCAGCACTGCTTTAGAGGAAAGCAATATTCAAGTAGTCTATGAGTATATGCTGTTTCAATGTTAAAGGCTTTTGGAATGAGTATGCACATGGAGAAAAACTAAAGGCATCTGGGGGGGGGAAATGTTTTCTAGTGTTCACACAGAAACTGATATATTTTTACCAAATGCAAAAGTTAATTCTCGATCACAAAAGACAAAAAGAATGAGTGTGTGTGTGTGTAAAAACAGCATGTCAGTCTAAATTCTACTACAATACTCTCATTCCAGAGAATAGTAAACAGGTTATGATTACATTACACCTCAGTCAGTTCACTCGGTGCCCTAGAAATATGGCACTGATTGTCAGAGCATCTTACAATTACTGCATCTGTCATGCACTGTCATGGCCCTGGAATCCAAACAGACAAGCAAGCAAGCAAGTAAACAAAGCAAAGGAAACAGCCCAGAGATTCCCAGACAGGGGAAATTTTAGAACAAAACATGCTCTTGCTGGGGCTTCGTTTTCTGATTTATCACTGATGATTATTCTTCTGATTTCATTCTTTCTTACAGTTGAAGAAGCAAAACTACCTCTTCTCATTGGTTAAATGCTTAAACTACACCAACCCTGAGAATAAATGCTTTGAATACTTAGGAATAGTGACATTTCTTTTGATTAAAAACTACTTTATTTTTCAAAATAACAGTAACTTCTGAAATATTTAATAAAATAAGTTTCGTGTGCTTTACTTAATTACATCCAAAAGTATTTGAAAATCACATAAAGAGAAGTCCTAGAAAATCACTTGCTGTGACAGACAAGTAATTATTTATGATTCTGAATGTTCCTGGCAATATAAAGAAAAAATTACAAGCCTGCCCTACCTTTGGCTTACCACTGTGGAGAATTACATACAGAAAAAAAGGGAGGGAGAAAAGAAGGCCAGGATAATATAATCAATGTATGTTGACACTCCTTGATGGCTCAGAATCTGTTACTCCACAACCAAAGACGAGAGTAGTATGTTCCTTGGTAGACTTTTAGGTATGTACTTTCTTTAGGAGAAAGCACCAGGTCCTGCAATTAAACTTATCTTATCTGAGATGTAAACGAGGCAAGATACTGGTGTTCTGAAATAGTTAATCGAGAGGAAGTTAATTTCATTTGAACATCAACTGTGAGCCAGATGTGTCCATATGGGCCAGACATTGCAGGCTTCCCTTCTGTCAGTGGAGCAAAACCAGCCCTTTTAGCATGTAGTTCATCTGAACTTCTCCTTTGGGATAAAGAAAGCTCATGTCTTAATAATGCCTTTTAGTCTACAGACTGTGAAGAAAGCTTGAGTACTACATCACAGATACGTAAATTCAATCAGAAGAATCCCATGATAGTTGCTGTTTCTAAATATTTTAGTTATCTAGCCCATGTACGCTACTTTCCAGGACCGCAGGCAGCTAATCTATCTGAAGATCTGTCCTCATCTGTATATGTGGATCTATCTATAGATTATCAACAAATCTATGAATCCAGCTACCAAATCCATAAATTGTGATGTTACAGCAATACAATGTTGTCTTTATACAAGTACACTGTCATCTTTTCTATTTTGCAAGCCAACTGACAGCAATTTTCATTAAAACACACAAATAAAAAAGTTGCTGGTCCTTGCTCCTGAAGAAGATTGAAATGGTGACCTCAGTGCACACTCCAAACTAAAACTGAGATTCAGAAGAGTTTACTGTTCATCCTTTTATTTCAGAAAGTTTATCTTGGATAAGTAACTGATCAAAAGACAAGAAACAAAAGATAGGATTTCATCATGGTGATCAGAAGAGTTGCTCAAGGATCTAGATCAAGGCTCTTGTTTTTCATTTCTTCACAGATGGTCCAGCAAAGGGGAAAAACAGAAACTCATTTCAGATAGAAGTACAATGACACATTTGGAGGAAAAGACTATCTTTAGACAGAGATGACAGGCTTTGAATCCCATAGCTGTTAATACTTTGGAAAGCAATAAAGAGCACCATAAAGTGCTATAAAGTGTATAAATCCATCCAACACCTAAATCATTGTGTCATCTCCTTTTGCCCTCACACATAAACCATCTCAGTTCCTAAAGGAACTGAAAAAAGAGGAAGTCACCAAGAATGATCAAACATATGGAACAGATTCCTTATTCTGGGAAAAAAGATACACACAGGTGACACAAATCTATAAAAATCAGGAGACATTAAGTAGGTAGTTAGGAAGGACTCACTAATTATCTCTCCCAGTGATAAAAATTAAGGACTCACTCATCTCTTCCAGTAATAAAAATTAAGGGCTATTAGATGAAATTAGCAGGTACCACATTCAAAACAAAGGGAGGTAACTTCTTCCCACAATGTGTGATCCAGCAGATTGGAACTCTTCCCCAGGAATTACATGTGCTAAAACATTATGTGCAACAAAAATGTGACTACTCAAATTGACAAGGAACAAAAATCCATTATGGTTATTAAACACAAAGTTCAAAATGACTAGAGGCTGTTAAGACTCACTGCAGGAATTTCTCTGTATGTGCAACCTGTTCTCACACTCTCCCCCAGGATTCCAGAACTAACCACTGTTTGGAGGCACGACAAGAGCCCAGGCACAGTTCTGATCTGAACTAAAGATGTCTCAGGATCTTCCAGTTTCCTGGAAATAATATTCTTCAACGTATGGAAATGAAATACTGAATACGTACACTTCAGAAAATAAACTTAAATAAAGTAAGGTGACATAAAACCAAAGTGATAACTTAAGGGAAGCTTCAAAGAATTACTCAAACTCCTATCTCCCCCCCACATTATCTAACACACTCAGTTGTTGTGTTAAAAAGAAAGCAAAACCATAGGGAGAACAAGATATATGGAGAAAATAATTAGAAAAGTCTTCAAAATTATTAAGCAGTAACTCTTAGGGGTTAATTTAAATCCTCTGATTTGCAGGACACTACAGAAATTTTCAGTGGAAAAATTTCAGAACTAAAAAATGCTTTAAGGTATATGCAAGTCTACTTCTCTGGGCCGTCTTCTGTAGCTCACACAGAAGCAGAGAAACCCACTATGAATCTAAAAGATTATAAAAATCAAATACTGGATTAACAGTCAGCTATTGCAATGAAAAAGAAAAATCCACAGTACAGAAAAGTATGTTTACATTTCCTAGTTAGCCATCTCAAACTTGTTACGACCTGTAAAGTGGATTATATCTATCACAACACTACCAAGTGAAATGCTTGTAACAACTTACCAACTTCCTGAATAAATTCCAACTCCATCAAGCTGTCTGGAAGGGCTTTGACTGTTGCCAGCTTTCTCTGAGAAACTGCTACAGATTTGTCTTCAGATGCACAGTATTTCAGTATATGAATACAAAGTGTTCCCTCAGCAATGATATTGATGTTTATGCTGAACTGGAACTGTTTATATCATCCACATTAATGGAATTTATATTTCTGCATTTAAAGGAGAGTCTCAAACCTTCATAGTGGGGAAGACTTCTAATTAGAGAGACTGTTTCACAAATTCCTAACTTCCCATTTGCAACGACAAAACATCTCTTCAGCAAGTTCAGAACTGCTTAAATGGAAAATTACTTTTTTTCTTGTTTCCAGCTGTTGAGTTCCATTTAGAAATGACCTGAGCCAGCACCAAATGTCTCATCCAGCTACCCATGCACAAAAACTACCAGGTGTTTAGCAGACCACCATCACTCTACAAACCACAGATGAAGAATATCTTCATTAGTATTATGCAACTCACCAGAGAAATCTGTGCTATCTCAAATAACATATGAAGAAATAAGTAGGAAAAACATGCATTTTTGGCTTAACCTCTTGGATGGAAAAGGGAGAAGAAACAAAACCATTATCAGTGAAACATCATTCTCATTAAAACTCTGGGTAGCTTGCAGAGCAGAACAGTGCAAATTTTGCTTTTTAGAGTGTTCTCTACACTTAAACCTCTTCTACCAGCTATTGAGTTCAGACTCTAAAGCTATTGTAACTTCATATTTTGATAAGTTCTTAAAATCTGAAATTATGGGCATGGAGGGGACTGGAGAGGCTTTTTTCTACTTGATGTGCTGAACAGGAGAGAAACCCGTGTGTCTTAACTTGCACACTTTATAACTATTATTTCTGTAAAATTTGGAATCCTGACATTTGATGCTGTTGGGCTGTCAGTTTCAAACCATTAATGAACTAAAAGACTGCCTTCCTAAAAGCTTAATGGTGAGAAAGTGAATGTAAGAGTTTAGATTAGATAGATGCTGCTGAAACAAATGGAGCGAGACATATTAGAATCACTGATGAGTAAAAAGACTTTAGCAAATTAAATAAAAGGCAAATACAGAGTGAAACTCACACAGCACGCTCCCAGCTGCCTCATCTCAAAGCACTGGAAGCGTGCACATCCAAATGAGCACTTTCTTTCTTCCTCAAGCTGCAGATTTGCAATGCTAGAAGGTGCTTTTGTAACAAAAGTGGGTTTTGAGCAGAAAGTCTTATTTCCTCCCTGTTTTATTTTTCATTCTCCTCTTTTACTGTCTGTGGCTCACATAAATGCAAAGAAAACATGTCCCCTTGCACCCCTTGCCATGAATTTTACCATTTGCATTTGCCATTCAAAATTAATTTCTATCTCCTCTAGGAAAAATAATTTAGTCAGTCTGCACTGAGTGAATGAAATTCCTTCCTGCTCTCCCAAGAGAGCCATGCCTGTCTAGATTGCAGTTGGTAGCTGGCATGATCCAGACTGTACCATCCAGCTTAGAAACTGCTGTTATGAAACCTCCCTCTTTTACAAAAATTAATGAACCTTATGAACCTTAATGAACTGCTACATGGATCTCCACTTCCTTTTGCAGCAGTAAAGAAAGCAGTGCAGCTACTCCCATCTCTCACCAAAAGAAAGAAAATTCTAGGAAAACAGTAAGCAAAGAATGGCACTTCCTTAATATCTTCCCTTTTTAAGTGGCAACAATACTTCTTTGCTCTTTTGTAAAAGTTACGATGTTGTCAACAAACTGACAAGTAGCTGCTCAATTATATTTTTCAAACTCTGTGATTATTTAAAAAAAGAGTAACCCCATACTGTCATACAGATTATCCCAGCTCTAGTGCTGACAGCAAATATTTCTTCCCTTTGAGTATTATATTTCTTCTTTTCTCCTCAGTTTAACTTTCACTTTTTACTTTTGGGGTTTCCCCCACACACCAACATTGCATCACTGAGGAAAAACAGGGGTGTCTTTTATGTCTCTTAAACTCTATAGGGAAAACTGCAGAGCAAAAGTGACTCGAAACACAAACGGAAAATGAATAATATCATGTGTTTCATCTTTGCTTTTCAGCGAGTGCTTTAGGTACAGAGACTGCTGCAGAAGAAAGCATCAGCTGTACACATGGAGCTCTACTGCTCTTTGGGTGGCCAGTGTGTGGCACAGAGCCCACCACCCAGCAGAAAGGAGGCACCAGCAGCCCCAACTTGGCTACCAGTTGCTGTTGCATCAGGACTTGCTCCCCAGGAGCTCCGTTCTCTCTCCTCTCCTTGCCTTTTATTGGAAGTTTTTATGAAGCACTTAATCAACTAACTGTAATAACATAAACTCATGTCCCTAGTATTTAAGCACTATTTTAGAAACACAGAATGCCACCAACCTCCTACAGAAACACACACAAAAGGCATCTTAGAAACTGGTCTACAGATTTCTATCCTACCAAGTGTCTGACTGGTCTATGATCCTTTCTCCTTCCCTCCTTTCTCTTTTCTTTATTTAAGGTAGAAAAAGAGAAAGACACATGGCACATTTTAAGAGAAAAAACAACTCAGAAAACTTCTTACTTCATTTCTGCACACAGCTTACTGACTTCAGCTGTGAAAAGCCAAAGTTGAGGAAAATTTACATTTTTGTACTAAGAGCTCCCAAAGTATATGCAAATCATTAAACAGTTTACTTGATATCTCTCCATTCAGCTGTCCATAGAATTTTACAAGCAACAGTTGACTCTAGTTGTTTTTTCTTGGGAGGGGAAAGAAAAGAATAAAAGATCATTTCCATCTAGATTTTATTATCCCAATATAATTTTCTCCAAAACTCACATCAACTTTCCTTGCTTATACAAATGTCACCTCACAAAGAAGATGAATTAGTAAAGCTCCTCCTCTTTTTTTCTGACAAGAAGAAGAAGTACAGTTTTATTAGTGCATTTAGGAAGCAAAAAACAGGAGGTGTAGGGGGTGAATTTTCGTTTACTAAGCAAACATTCAAAAGAGCAACACATCCTAAAGACTTTGCAACTCGTCTTGCTTAACTATAAAGTTGCATTATTCTTTACAGTAAGAAAATTGAAACCACATCATATAGGAACAGAAAACATCTGTGCAAGTTTAATGGCCAAAGAGGCTGAAAGGAAAAAAAATTAAGCTAAACAGAGCCAGGACAGAATATGTTTTCATGCAAAAGTAACTCCCTATTCTAATATGGTCCTCTATAGCAGAAATGGACTTCATGACCCTCAATGCTCTTTTCCCTTCTCTTTACCTACCCAGCACCAACAAAAAGTGCAGAAGAACCGAAGAACCCTGCAGTTGAAACCAGTGCTCTGCAGAATAAGTATTACGATACAGTTTTAAACAGCCACAACTAATTGTAAAATAAATACCTCCTCTCCCATTGTGAAGCCAAGCTGCCTTTCAGCAGCTTGAAGTGTCCAAGAAGTGCCCTGGAGTCCTGCCCCTTCCTTGCATGAGCTCAGCTCAGCGAGAGCGGGAGCCCAGCCCTGACACTGACTCACGATCCGGGCCATCCCGGGGAAACAAAAGTTCCACTTGTTTATTTCACAGGAAATGCGGAGCTTTTCCTACCTCTGCTCACACACAGCAAGAAGTTTCCTCTCCTTTCCCAAGCCAGCTTAGACTCTCCTGGCTTCTTGAGAGCAACAGCTAGGAAAAGCAAGGATGGGAGTGACGATTTTGTGAACAGCCCAGGCAGAAAGTTTTGCAAATAACTCTATAGGCAAAGGAGCTTATGACAAATTCTGAGTGTATTGGTCTCTCAGGGAGGAAAGGAGGGGGGAGGTTGAAATTTCATGTAATTTATGTCTTTTTTTCAGCCTTTGCTTTTAAAGAAAGATGATCGAGAAACTGAAATATCACTGATGATACTCTGTTCCATTAAAATCTTATAAATTCTTAATACTGCTTTTCTATAAACATTCAACTTTAAAATGACTGAATAAGGGCAGGGGAGGGAAAGACACAGATGATTTGGAAGAAATTAAAGATTTATACTTAAGCAAGCCACAAGATACTATAAATTCTCTCTCCCATTTGACTTTACTTTTGACTACTGAGCAAGAATTAACACACAAACACATCTAGTATGGACATACTCAGGCACACTCAATGCATTCCTTATAGACACACAGCCCGCTCTCTACAGAGGTGTTCTTAACGGGAGTGCCAACCCGATTATGGGACACGAGAAAAGCCTCTGAATTTACACATTAAAAAGGTGAAAGCAAAAAAAAATTGATTCTCTCTAGTTTTAAGAATCTCTAGTTTTAAGAAACTGCGTAAGGGAAGACATGACAGATTTAGACATAGTACAGTATACAGACGGTAAAGGGGAGGAGATTAAATTTTTCAAAATGGTTCCTACAAAAAACCCAACCCAAACCAAAGCAAACTCAACAAAAAACACCCCCACCAACCACGCAAAGGAAAAAAACCCACCAAAACCAAAAACCACCAACAAAACCCACCCCAATAAAAAAGTTATTTTGCAGAGCAAGGCTATTCAATATATTTTCTGCTAAAACAGTAAGTACGAGGATACATAATTACTTATATATCCTCAGTCCTAGTCTGGTTGAGAGGCTTGGATTAGATGATCTCGGAAATCCCTTTTCGCCTTATACTGAAAGCAAATAAGAAACTGGTCTGAGTGGGACTATCACTGCAAGTACAAATATTCAGAAAAAAATATCAGGCTATTTTAGAGAATGGAAATGAGCAAAAGATCATGGCTCACAGGAAAGGCAACATCTCTTGGAACAACGCTCCCTGTGCCTGCACCATGCTGCAGGACACCTTCAGGAGTAATTTAGAGCAAAGTCCTACTGAGCCTGAAATCTTCTTCCTGAACATTTCTATCTTCCAATCACAAATTAGTTTAAAGTTATATTACAATAGATCATAAACTTAATTTCCAGAAAACACACAGTTACTGGCATTTGCTCTAAGAGAACAGAATACTCTGTAACACATTTATACTTTATACAGTTTACGAATATACAGAAGTGTAACAATCAAGTATGACTTTTAAAAAATAATCCTCAACTGGGGAAAATATAAAGAAAGAAAACATTTCAGAAATTATCCACAAGCTAATAAAGCTAAATAGATAACAAAAGAGGAGTGTATAGATTTCCCTTTACAGGTTATATTTGGTTTGGTTTACATTCATCAGCCTTTTTATTTATGTAATTTTCAAAATCAGGTGGGTTATTCTTTTCACGTAACTATACTTCTTAATTAATTTTTAAATGCACATGTGCTAAGAATAATAGAAGTTATTACATTAGTTTTTTTAATAATCTTATCAAAGTTATAAAACTTAGCAACTCAGATGCAGCAATTAAAAATCAGTTATATTATCCAACAAAATCCAAGTGAGGCAAGAAAGAAAAGTTCATTTTACTTTGGCACAATTTATAAAACTGTTTATTCCTAAAGTCTTGATTACACTAATTCACATCTTTTTATATCAATTTATATAAATCACTTATTTACGTAGAATTTATTGCTATTATTAGACATACCATACATATTGATTCAGTTCTCTTAAAGCTCATCGGACAGCAATAAGCTAGCGTGCATGTCAGCACTGTTACTACCGAAGCATTTTCTGTGTACTGAAGTTGAAACACGAGACAGACTTTCCTAGAAATTCAGTTTACGTCTCCATCAAGTATCTCTGGAACTCAGGAAATCAGCTTTATTCTAAGCTATTTAAGCACAGTATTTTGGGATTTTAATGATACTTCTTTTAAAATGTCTCTTGGGGTAAAAGGCCTGGTAATGCTACAGAGTCAACTGAAATTCAGAGATTTACAGTGATGACTAGTGAGCTAATGATCACCAGCTGGATCCAGAGCAACTTACAACATATATACTTTTATTGTCATCCCATTATGAAATAAAATTGCATTAGCTTAAACCTACACATCCTGTTTTTCTGACTGGAGCATCCTAAGGTTTCCTAATCAAAACCATGACTGAAATAGCAGGAGTATTCCCTCCTAGAGAGAACTCCTCCAGAAGAACTCATTCTGGCAGAAGCCCAGTGCCGTGCCCCAGGAGAACAGACCAGATTTTCCATGTTGCTTTTATGAATAACTTCTAGTACTATCAGTACTTCTTACACTACTCTGCTTCTATTTTAAGATGTTCTTCAAGTAGTTCCAGTCAGGAACATAAGCTGAAAATATTTTCATGCATATGCTTGATGTGCTTCTTTCATATCGACAAATCTTTTCAGAATAAAGTCCAACTATACACATATACATCCATAATATACAGTCTTGTGGCATAGAAAACAACTAACTTGAATTTATTTATTAACCCTGCAAGAACTGCTTTTTAAAAAAAAGCCTAATAAAACATTACAACCAACATAAATCAGTGTGTGGGTAACCTCCTCTGCCAAAACACTGTCAGTGCAGACTGATGGGTAAGCTGAGCCACGTCACCAATGCCTGGACAACTCTGTTCAGGCAGCTTGAATATTTCAGAAACCAAACCAACAGTGCATAAAAGTATTGATATCTTATGGGATAGCAGGGGAGGGCAGGAAGTATACAGGAAATCAGGAGTCACTCTTCACTCACATTGTGCACTTCAGTGACTCAGCAGAGAGTCACTGACAGCCAAGGTTATCAAATTTATTCCTCTTCTTAAACTTACTTTTGCGTTTTCCATTCTTTTCTCTTGTGGCAGGTCCTGCTTTGAGTTAGCCTCCCCAAAATGAGGCAAACTGCTTTTTTGACTGTCCCTCATTTCACCTTACTTCCGCTAGTCTTATTCGTTATTCCTCCAGTATAGGTAGTAAATCATTTATTTATAATGTCCACACTGCCTCAGGAACACCAGCCACCATTTGCAAGCTTGTACTATTTTTTCACATAATGAAAGAACACATGAATCCTGTTTCCACACTGAATTCAAGAACTGGAAAGTGACACCAGCAAAGGAGTGACACCCCGCTGCAGGCAGCTTTGCTCTCAGGACAACTGCAGAAGGGGTCAGGGTCCCTCTTCCCCTGCAGCTTTCCTCACAAGGTGGCACTAGAATAAATGGCTGGGACAGGGATGCCAGACTGCAGCCGACAGAATCTTCAAAGCAAAACATGAATGCTGCTTGAAGAGATGAGTGCTTCCTCTGTTCCTACACAGAATCTGACAAACTGCTGATGCTTGGCACGACCGCTGCTGCCATCCCTGATGCCTGTGTCTGAATAAAGGAATGCCACAAACCTGTGCTTTCAAGTGCAAAGCGCCACACACCCCCGGTGCCCCCAGCGCACACTCCCTGCCTCAGCAGGTGTTTTTGATAGCATTTGTAGTCAGCACAAGGGGGCTTTGCCTGCAGACATTTTTTCTTTATCTCAGGATTTTGAAAACTGGCTTCAACATTTCTGTTAGGGAAGCAAGCACCTCCAAATGCATCGGAGAGGCAAAGGAAGTAGCAGTGAGAGGCAAGTGCACACAGAGCCAGGGCTGGCCACACACCACGGGTGCCGCTGGTCAGGACGGGCAGAGCTCAGGCACATCGTCAGCCGCTTTAGAAACACAAGGAGGAGCCTTTCTTAACTGAAAATTAAGGGGTAAAAATGTTTTCTAAAAGGAAGCAGGCAGGAACTGACAGAACAGGTGTGGCAAAGACAATGCGTTCACTGCAGTTCCTGGGTCCCAAGCTCGCCTGCTCAAAATAGAAACTCAGACCTTGCAGGCACTGTCTCAAGAGTTTACAAATTTCTATCTTATTACAAAGGACAGGTAGACTTAATAATTGACAGGAGCTTCTAGCCCGTGTAGCTCTTGTGTCTACTTCCATTATTTCTTCTCCATTTCTCCTCTTCCAAACATACTGAATACAGACAAAAATAAAACTTTCTGTATAGATTCGGTGTTTTGCAGTAAGGATCCCTAAACACCAGTTAACTAGATCTTACAAGCTGCTGAATCTAGAGGCATGACAGTCTCCCCCTTTATATTAAATCATTACAGTGTCTGCAATTCCCAGTTTGATAGCTAAGTATATAATTTATATCAGGTTTTGGCAAAGAGTATGGTGACCTCATCAAAGGCTGTTCATGAAATTTAGCTCTGCCCAAATTCACCACTGCTAGCCAACTATGGAAGTCTTGCCTGCAAAACATTACAAATACAGCTCAAATGGAAAATGCAAAAAATACTCTCAACAGTCTCTTCTGAAGTAAGGGCAGTTTTCAGAAAGATAAAAATAGCTCTTTATATTCACCTATTGTGACCTTTAGCGTTTCTGGACCGAAGCCTCAACTCACAACCCAATCCCATACAGTTAATTCACACTATGGAATGTATTGGTTGAATTAATTTTCCTGTACTTGTAGAGGTTTATTCTTAGATATAGGAGAGGAAAAAGTGATAGCTTGTTAGAACAATGGAAACCCATACAGATCATATTGCAAGGAAGTCCAACCCAGAAACAGAAGTTTTAGATAAGTTACTAAGAAATGAAAATGGAAAAAAAGGAAATAAGCATAAGCACTTGTTTAAATGTCTTGAGGCTGCACAAGCAGAAGGGAGACATGGGAAACAGGCATTTCTATCTGACCATAAACCTTGTACTACTTTAAGAGTGTTACACTGAATTTTCTCAGGAGATACAACATATCTTTATGCTTACTGTATTTCTTCTAAAAATTCATCTGTAGGCAAGCCATGTCTTCAATCACACACAGCATTGTAAAACAGTTTTCTTACATCTATCACTGGTGGAAATTTGACAGAGCCATGCCTCAGGAATCTGATTCTAGTTATACATGGCCAGCAGCCACAGCAACTCATCAGCACAAACAGGCAATGAAATGGACTACAAAGTGTAAGTATTTGATTCTTCTATTTTTCTAAAATAGCAGAGGTCTGATGGCACTGCTCAAATTAAACTCCCACAAATGCATCATTAATTTCCCTAGGATAATCTGCTTCTGTGATTTGTAGAACAAAGAACAGCTAAGCAATTAATTCTGCACACCAATAAAACCAATGGGGTTTCATGCAATTCCTCAGTTTTGCCTTTTATTGAGAGTCTATTGATCCCCTTAAAAGACAAGGGCCACTATATCCTACATTGTTACCACTGGGCAAACACTTGAACTGCATCAATCTGCCTGATGATTTACAGGAGAGCCTGCTTCTGCTCTACTGGCAGCAAACCTTTCTGACATTTTCCACAGGAATTATCATGTTATAAAAAAATCCCACATTATAAAATCCTTACAGTTATTTATTGATGCTTTATAAAAAACAACAATTGTTAGGAAATTTCAAATCAAAAATGTAACAATATCATTACAGTAATATTTCATCAATAACTGTATCCAGAGGAAGCAATAGAAAGTTTTAGGGTCTCCAAACTTCAGAAAGAACTTTAAGAAAAAAGGAGTAGAGAAAAGCACTGTTTCTCCTTCTTCAAAAGATTACAAGTTATTGAAAAACTGAAGCTACTTGTAAAGGAGCAAGACACATACCAGGGCAAAGATCCCTTTAAAACCTATACTGCTAGAGAAAAATATGTACCAATTTGGCACTCTGCAGGATGCACTGCAACACTTTTGAACCAGCATGCAGAGCTCTTAACCTAAATATGACCTTGCATGGAATGGCAAATTTAACGCAGGATTCCCTCACAAACAGCATCAAATGGCAAAGAATGTGGCAATGACAAGGGAGGAATTTCTTGCAGCCAGGAGAGTAGTATTTGGGGAGGTTAATGGTCTGTAATGGTAACAGAATGTTGTGTCACTGATTCAAGTTTTGATGCTGTTACCGGGCAAAGAACACAGTGCTGAAGACTCTGAATGGCACCTCTCAAAATTAACCTAAACCTTAGACAGGACAAAAGCAACAACAGCAAAGAAGTGTTGGATTTAGTTACCCACATATTTGAAACACAAATAACGCATTGTGTTTACAAAACGAAGCCATTCTTTTCTCCTAACCGTGTAAACTTAAGGAAAAATTTGAAGACATAGAAAGGAAGTTCTGTGCGTAGGATGAAAATTTTTTTGTTTCTGAAAATGCTATATTCACTTTTCTGCTGGGTAACAAACCTATTTGTTGTTTGTGAAAAACAAAGGTAAGACTTCCAATTATTATAAAGGGGAGTAAGACTTTCCTTCGAGAAATGAAGGCCACTTCATAAGCACTTTGCGAACACTTCACATTAAAACAAAGGGCTCCAGAGTTCAAGGGATATGTAATTTATTTTAATCAGTTCCCACTTACAATCACTACTGTAGAGATAACTACAATTATAGTAAACTGCAACAAAACAGATCTTTCACGTGACATTAACAGGGCATTATCATTTGTAAATTCTAATCTGTCTATATCAGACTTAGAAGAACTGAATTTTGTGCAACACTTGAATTATGGTCAGTGCCTTACAAGTGAATGTCTATGTTACACACCATTACAAATACTATTATAATGTAAATTGTAATAGTATGTTTATTTAGGCGAGTTTCTTCCTGCACTGCATATTTTGTTTACATACCTACCCGCAGAAAATTAAGAATTTAAAACAGCCTACCTTTGGTAGAACCGCATGACTAAAATACAAATTTGCTAAAGCTACAAGACTTTGTAATGTCCCAAGGAAAAAAACAGGCTTAAGTACAGCCATACATGATTTTAAGTCTGCTTGCTATCAGCTGCTTCATATATACAAAGCAATTTTGCTTACATAGGACTTGTAAGGAAATACTTGTTGTCATAAGTAAAATATCACAAACAGCCATCAAATTACAAACTCAAATATCCTCCAAAATGGGTTAAAAAGGAAACCTTTTACTAACTAAGTTCATGTTCTAGTAAAAATCCTTTTTCAGCACACCTGCAAGTTTCTATAAAGCCCAACCGCACCTTGAACACTGTGGGGTTGTCAGGGTCACAAAAAGCATCCTGCAGAGAGACACCCTGATGGCTCCAGGGAAAGCTGACTTCACTGCTCCACCCCATTCCCTGAACCTGGCAGGAAGAAGGTTCATAAGCTACTAATCAGTGAGCACCACCAGGCCTGACCTGTCCTTATCTTATATCTCAGGGGGACTTCTTTGATGAAAGGCCACTGGAACACAGCTCAGCTGTTCCCTGCACATGAACAAAGCCAAAACCAGAAGTTTCTACCTAGAAACAGAAGGCAAGCAGGGTACCATGCAGGCTTTGAAAAAGTCAGCAGTGGTCAAGGAGTAATACAGCCTAGGTTTTTCCTGTGTTTAGATTATCCCAGCTCTTCACTACCATCCTTACAGAGACTGAGAAATGGTCTCCTGGAAAATATTAATCAAATCTCCCTCAGCATAATTAACTTCAGAAGTTTCCGCCATGGCTCTACAGGACCTTCCCTTCTCCTGTAACTCAGGGTGCATACAGGGGTAGGTGCTGTGCTATCAATCAGATCACTGAAATGATCTACATTGAAAAAAACCCCAAAGCTTGCAGGCCAAAAAATGTAATTCCTGTATTGTCTGGTTCTACAGACAACTGGACAAGCATGGCAGAAGTGAGAACTTGCCATATCAGGGACCAAGAGCAGATGTCTAGGAGCTTCTTAAAATCACATGGAGGCAAATAAAATGGATCATGTAAATATAGCAAACTCGAGACTGTGGAAGCCTCCTAACACTTCTCAGCATATTAGTAACCCTATTCAAATCTAACTGTTCACTTAAAGGAAGAATTTCATGGATTTTTCTTTGGTTGTTAATTCATTAGGAAACCATAACTTTTTTTGTTTGTTTCCCTAAAGAAGATACCTTAGACTGATCAGTTTTTAATTTTATTTTTCATTTTAGCAGACAGCTAACCTCACTGGAATTCACTTTCTGTTGTGAGGCAAAAGAAAAAAAAGAAAAAGGCAGAATCTTCTCTACAGAAAGATTAGGAAACAATGACCATAAAGCTTCAAGTTTTGGCCAGTGACAGAATTTAGAACTTTCAGATGAAAACTTATTTAAACCAACACCAAGAGAGAATTAAGAAATGACACGTACCTTATCTACTGGGATAAAGTCATTTTCAACTTCTATTGACCTTGGTCGCAGCTTTATGGGTTTGTCTTTGAAGATATCTCCAAAGCCAACACCTTTGACCTTCTTGGGTTGGATTGTCGTGCCTCCGTTGGCTCCTTCCGATTTTGTACTGCAAGAGTCGCCACCATCACTCTCAGAGCCTGTAGCATCTTTTAGGCCTGTGAAATGGAGGGATGAAAGAACGAATCTTAGGTGTGAAGCTCATCATTATCAATCGTGACTGGAAAGTGATCCCTCCCACCATCCTCTAGAGGAAAGTGAAACCACAAGAAACAGTCAGAGAAGATGCTCTCTGTGCCATGCACTCACTCTTGATTTTAAAAATCACTTTATTTCATCATATTGGTGTACCATCTAGAAATTACACCAATCCACAAAACATGCATAGTCCAGCATCAGAACTTCAGTAACAGGGATGGTCATTCCTTGAGTACCAAGAAAATCCTTCTTCTTCAGACAAAAATTATTTGGAAGAAAACTCAACAAAAGAGTTAAATTCAGTTGCAGGGCATCTATTGTATAAAGCCACTTAAAGCTAACAAACAGTCAGATCAGGCATGCTGTACCTTAAATCTGTGTGACTCAAGCCAATTATGCAATTATTATCTAAAGCTATATTACCTAACTGGGAAATATAAAGCTGAAAGCTGTTCAAACAAATTTGCAATCAAATAAGCTGCATAATACGTTCCCTGCTGAAAATTAAACCTCTCTGCAGCATAGACAGCCTCATAAGAAAAGCACCCATGCACACTATCCTCTAGGAATATAACAAATCAAAGCTGACATTCTGATTTGCATCACTTCTCCCAGTGAACAGGAAAATTTATCTGCATTTATCTGAAAATATCTGCTGCTTGTATAGCAGAGGCCACAGATGCAATAAGGTGATGTCTCAGCCACTTTACAGAAGAGTGCAGCATCAGGCCAAACAGCCACTGGCAGCCAAAGTGACCCACTGAAGTTTCCTCCCCCAGACCATTTAAATCTACATTACAGCCTGACTTAACTACGTTTCCAGGAAATCCACAGGAATTGCTGCTCCTACAGCACTAATTCTACTTAATAATAAGAAACTCAAATCCTCACATTCCCCTCACAACCATTCACAGTGTCACAGGCATGGATCTTACAAGGCAAAGAAAGAAGAATTTCAAGCTTATCTTCTTAATTATTTTTATATCAAGCCATCACAATAGATTTTCGTCATAAAAGGCTGCCAGTACACATGAACTACAGAAAGTGGTGCAAGTCCTAAGGCCTACAGGTACAACTTCATGATCCAGGACACAAGAGGCTCATCTGTTAAATGGGTTTCAACACCAGGGTGCTGCTAGAAAACGAAATTAGGAATTATGTATCACATCAGAACTTTTAGCTAAAAGTAGAAAAGTCATCATATGCTGCCCTGAGATTTTCTGTATCTGAAACACGAAAGGAGTATAAATGCAGAGTCAGAGAAAGTTCCCAATTAGAAACAAACAGAAGGACTAAAGACTAAGCAAAATATTTTGGCCCTCTGGCCTCCTGAGTGGCTGCCATCTTCCTGCTGAACATCAGTAACATTTCTATTTCTTCAGACATTCAATTTAGATAACACTGAACAAGCTATTTGTTCCATAAGCTGTGCAGGATTGGAATTTATATGAATATTAAATAATTACATTACAGTTCTTTTCTTAAATATGCAAAAGTCTTGGTATCTTTACTTGGATCTTTATTTTTTGAAGAAGGGTCTTGGGGAAAACTTCAAATCTGGTTTCACTTGTTTATTACGGTAGTTAGAATGGTAGTATGCCTGCGAATTCTGTACAGTGCTTCTATTCCAGACCTCAGGAAAGCAGTTACCAGGGAATTAAAGCATTCACTGTGATCCTGCTCTGGGCTGTGGTTGGCAGAAGGGGAGTGGTCATCCACAGCAGAGTCGTTCTACAATGTTTCCAGCAAAAGCACTCAGAGTTGCAAGGGGTAATTAAGCCAGAGAGGTATAAATCTCTTTGGGCAATGTGGCAAAGTCACTGCCCTTTTCTTATTCCCTCAACTTGCTGTGACTTCGGTAGTAATTGGAGAAGTTGTGCATTCTATTGGTTGGACCTTCCCCAGCTCTGCAAAATATCAGTGACTATGACCCTGGCTGAGACAGAGGCCAGAACCAACTTTATTTACCACTTTTAAATGCAAAGGGAATGATCAGCAAGTGACTATACTGAGTTACAAATAATTTTTTTCTGAGTATAAAATATCCACAGCTCAAAAAACTTAAACAAATCGCACTTATCATCATCTTTTTGCTGGACAAAAGATCTTGATATGGGATAACAAAATTACCCTCTGGCAAAAGTTCCTTCTATCATCCTTCCCAAATTCTCCTTGAACTAATCTGTGACAAAGGGAAGGAAAAGTGCAAAGACCTTTCTCCAGGAGTAACTCACAGAATCCATGACTGCTCTTAGCCACTTCTGAAATGAACAGAAAAGCTATCTTTAAAATAGGTAATTATAATAGGGGTTTTTGTATCCCTAATTGTGGGAGAAGAGGATTTGGACCTTGGCCAGTGGATGGAATTAAAATATGGAAGTAGTTATGAGAATTACTCAACAGGTCTCACACGGACTTCCAGATCTTTGAAGTCTCCATGAAAGAAAGATCAAAAACCTCAAGGGGCTCTAATAAGAATAAAGCTTTTGTTTCTTTCTGGGTCATCACTTGTTTTTCATTATGGCATCTTCAGCTTTTATGACCATTCTTCTGTGATGAGACATCACACCTTGTATCAGAAGCCTCACCTCAGGCTTAAAACATATTTCCCAAGCATCACCCATCTGTGCTTGATGATAATCCAAGAGCCATTTCATTCTCTATGCTGCCACAGAGCTGTGTCTCAGTATAGAGTCCTCATCATGAAAGCAACACAGGAAATAACAGCATCTCTTTTTTTTCTTCTTCTTTTTTTTTTTTTTTAAATGAGAACAGAATGGACTGAAGCAAGGCCTGGCCAAACTAAATGGCATTTGAGTGGTCAGACATAAAGCTCCTTTAGACTTAAAAGAGTTCTTCCTGGTCAACTGAGAAAATGACCTGATTCATTATTTTTTGACTAAACTGAGGAATACTCTGTACTTTAACAAATAAATCAGTAAGAATAAAAGCCCTGGCTTTCACCAGAACTAGTCTGCTCTTGCTCTTATGCCAACATGGCTGAGGTCTAGAGAGAAAGGTAAAAGAAGAGCACTATATGCAGTGGAAACAGAACAAATCAGACAAAGATCTGCAATAACATTAAGAAAGAATAATGCAGTGCTTAAGCACAAAACAGTCCTGCAGAAAATATCCTATTAAAGACATGCTATGGAGACTCTTTTACCTTCCTCCCAAGGAACATGAGATTTGTACAGATAAAGAACTTGCAAGCAAGGATTTGCAACACTATGTTCACCCTTGCCTGAAAAATTCTCTCCTCATGTATTCTTTTTCATTGGGTTGTTCCCTGAGATATATATAAAGAAAAAAGAGAGAGAAAGGGAAAGAGAGAGGGGGAGAGAGAGAAAGATCTCAGCATGTATGTGTCATCAGTTCTCTGAGTTCAATCCTGCCAAGTGCAGCTGCACTGGCCTCCCCAGCCCTATCTGTGCAAGGAAGGGATGGCTGATGTGATGGCTCAGGTGCTCTCGCCTCTTAAAAGCAGAAAAATGTCACTCTTCCAATCACATTTTTTTGGTTCAGCTTTTCATGGACTTTTTTTGACACTACTGCAAACAGCTTAGTAGGAGAGCACATCTGGATGGATAGTTTCTCCAAAAGACAAATGTAGCCCACAGATTGAGCTGGGATCTAAGCAAGACCCTGAGTGACAGAGACTGTCAGATTATGAATTTTAAATTTGAAATTTTCTTCATGAAGAGCTACAGCTAGCAGGGAGGTCAGGTTACTAAATGAACATTAAAACTGGAGAGCATTTCAGCTGTCACAGTGTGCTGATCAGCACAGCTACACAGCCTGAAACAGCTGTGGTCTACCACACCGGTGGTCCAGGGGAAAATTCACTGCACTGTCACTGCAGAGACCCGGGTTCGATTCCCGGTCGGGGCCCCTCCCCGGGCAGATGGAGCTCGTTAGCCCTGTAAGGCAATCCATCTACGTCCTGAGGACCTCACTGCCACCGTCCAAGCGTGCTTGGCCCCGGCAGATGAACCTCAGGATTAAAGGGTGGGCTCAGTTCCACGCACGCTGTGTCTCACCTAAAAAATCCAATGCGCAGGCTGGAAGGTGGAAAGACCTTCCCCGGTTCTTCGTTCGCGAAGAGACTGGCCATTACCACAGTGATGGACTTGAGCTCCAAGGTAAGGCCAGCAGCTCAGCAAACTGCTACCCTCAGAAACATTGAGCTTGCTTTTCTTTAAAGCTCAGATATTAAAT
>NW_020955387.1:484218-562554 GCF_003031625.1 Empidonax traillii | reverse complement strand
CTGTGTCTCACCTAAAAAATCCAATGCGCAGGCTGGAAGGTGGAAAGACCTTCCCCGGTTCTTCGTTCGCGAAGAGACTGGCCATTACCACAGTGATGGACTTGAGCTCCAAGGTAAGGCCAGCAGCTCAGCAAACTGCTACCCTCAGAAACATTGAGCTTGCTTTTCTTTAAAGCTCAGATATTAAATACTTCAAATACAGCCAGTATAGGATACAAGCTACAGTTGTGTCAGGCCTCTCACTATTTTTTGTACTTTTTTTTTTTTTTAACAAGAACTTCTCTAGAATCTGTCATCGCTCTGTCAGCGTTTGGAGAGCTGACATCGATAAGGTGCTATCTTATCAGGCTTAATAGCAGGAAAAATTTTCAGATCTTTAATATTTCTCAGGATATGAGTCTTTTGGAGGTATCACTTCTGTCTCTGTAAGCAAAAACACTGTTCTTTCACCTAGATTTACTGATGCTGAATCATCTATAGCACCATAAGATAGAGCTCAAATCTAAGTATTGGGTGCACTTTTCTAGCAAGTTCCTCGAAGTCTGAACAAGGGCAGAATCACCAGCAAGAAGTTAAAAATTCCCAGGGCCCAACTGTTCCCAGTTTTTGGCTAGGATAAGATAAGGGACTACTGACATATGGCTATTTAAAAATGCTCAGAGCTCTGATTCTTTGTTGATTCATGCTCCTTACAAATGCAAACTAATTTAGTATTCATGAAAATTAAATTCTCTCAACACTATCTGGAGGAATTTCGCACTTCACACACATTTTTTCCTCTATGGGTATATAAGAGAGATTCGTTTTCTCAAGACATTTCAAACACACCACAATCCTGTTATAGCAGTTACAGGTCTTTTGAGAGCAACATTCTGAAATGTACCAAAACAGATTACCTCAAAGAGGAATTAAAAAGAGACCACAACATCAGACTTAATTCACCAACAGCCTCCCAGAGTTGTGCTGGCATCAAACCAGGATTCTAAATCAGAAAGATAGTTAGGGATGATAAAGGGCTGGGTAAACTAAAGCTGTTAAAACAAAAATAAACAGCTGTGATAAAATTAACTCCATTCAAAGCAGGAAACAAATAGTTTCTAAATAGCTTAAAATAGCAGGGACAAAAAAAGGGGAATACATTGTAAGTTTACAGAGCTTTCTACTTTGACCTATTATTTGGTAATTTAATTTTTGTTCTTTATTTGGGATTGTCCTCTCCACCAACAATGTGTGGCCCTGGGCAAATGGACCAGGATGGATCACTGACAAAGTATAAGCCTATGATGCTCTGCCCTCTAAGCACTTCCCTGCTTGCTCTGTTAAGCGATGGAAAGGTCAGCTGTTCAGAGGACACACCTGAGACAATGCAAAGGATCTCCTGATTTGGTCTGGCAGCCAGAGAGAAACACTGTCAACTGTGTTTAATAGAACAAAGAACTTTGTAAATGAAGCTTATTGGGAATTTTTGCCTTTTATGGAAGGGAAGGAAGGTAAGGGGAAGTATGTCCTTTCCTTCTATTTAGAGAATGACAGCGTGGAACGCCCGGGTGACCGATCTGAATGACAAAGGTGGTGAAGTTATACATAGTAATTGCAGTAGATGAGACAGGAACTGTCCTTCTTCCTTTTCCCCACATACTGGCAAAGACAGAATGAGTACACATAGCCTATAAGGTATTTTTCTTGAACTTGCTCAAGAAAATCCCCATCAACATTCCAGTGTCATTAAAAAATCAAAATCAGAAAATGAAATTGGATTTTAAATATTACTGCAGAAGAAAGACATGTTCATTCTTCAAAGTTTAAAGGTAAATAGATTCATGCTTTCAAAAAACAAACTTATGCTTCTTTACCAGGAGAGGTTATACACGTACAAATCGCTGAGGCAGATTATCTCAATATTACTCATTATTTGTTATTCTCAGTCATATTCCTTGCAAAAACGTAACCGTGTCAGCTAAACATTTTGTCATTTGCTTTCAGCATGTTCTTTTTCCTTTGCACAACAGTTCTTGCCACATAAGAAACAGCCCCAAGACTTTTATGCTTGCACAGGTAACCATGCAGGGAAGGGGGGAGTGGTGCCCAGCACCACGCAGCAGCATGCATCAAGGGCCACGCAGCGCAAGCATCTTCTGCAGCAGGAACAGAGAGCCATCAGAAGGGGAGTGGGTGGCTTCACCTCATCCCCAGCCACCTCCCCGAGTACTGCAAGAGCAAACAGAAACAACCACTCATTCAGGAGTTCTACAACTAAACCATCATTGTCTTCATTTTGGAACCACTTTTTTCACCACCCTCACTAAGTACGGGAACGTGTCATTACACATGAAAGGACAGCGACCAGAGCCGATAGGATTCTCTACCACCTCCTCATCAAACAATGGTCTTTGCTGAGTCTCATGGAAAATCACTTGGTAGTGGGAATCCAAATCAACAGAAGGATTTAATGTGTTTCACCACAGTCAATATAACGCTTCCACACACCACCTCCATTGTCTCACCCTCTGTCCATTCATTCTCCAGAAAATAGGATGCTTCCTTTTAATCATAAAAATTTCCCTCACCCAATTTTATCATTGTTCTTTCTCAGATGTTATTTTTCATTGCAGTAGCTGTGTATTTGATATACATTATTCTTTGCAAGCAAGTTGTAAGAAGCTGAGGTGGAACACAAAATTGTAACTGTCCTCTTTTCAGACCTGTTAAAATCCACATTTGGGTTTCTCATTTAACTCTGCTCACATTCAGACACTCCCAAATGGGGTTTATAACATCATAAGTACATCAATCGTACTGATTTATCAGAAGTCTGACCAGCCATAATTCTGCAAGGATTAAGGGGACAGTAAAAAGAAAAGGGGGAAAAAAGTGGTGGAGCAAAAGAAAACACAAAACACAATTAAGGTTACTCACGAATACTTCTGTTTCAACGATCCTGTCTCATCTTCTTCCATTATATCTAATATCTATTACTGACAGCATTGTGGATCCACATATAAGGAAAGAGAGGCAAATATTTGTCAAATCATGCATTTTATCTGTACTGTTCCTCAGTTATTGCATCTTTGAAGAAAAAGAAAGCGAAGCAAGAAAGAGAAAGTAAATCAGTAAAACCAAAAAAATTAGAAATCCGAGAAGCGCTTTTCGTGGAGGTGCAAGAAAGTTGCAGGATGGGAGAAAAGAGGGCTGTGATCAACAAAAGGACAAGTAAGGAATTTTTTGTTGCTGCATGTGTCTCTTCACCCAGCATATGCAGTAGCAAAGATTTTCTGACAGCAGGTTGATGAGCAGAATGCCAAGGAGCTGGAATTGTTGCTGAGCAGAGCCTGCCATACCTAATGACCAAAAAGCCATGTCAGCATATGAAGGCAAGGCTGGGTGTTTTTTATGCAGCAGACAATCTTGCATATCCCAGTGAAGGTATCTCTAGAAGCAGCTACACACTAATTGAACAGCTGTTACAGGCCTTGGTTAAGAAAGAAAACTTCTTTTAAACAGAGCAGTTGGGAAATGGCTTTCAAAATAAACGTATTTAGCACTAAGCATGTGTTTGTAAAGTAAAAGCTCTAAGCTTGATTCCAAAGCTGAACAACGCTTCATGCAGTGGGATACAGGTGAATTCAAGCACCCTTTAGGCATAACTAATCTAAAGTTATGAATTGACTTGAGCTGAACTTATGGAGAAATCAGAAAGCTGAAACTGGAGCAGCTATGGGTTGTTTTAAACAGACATCCCTAAATGAAAAATATTCTGTGGAATGCCTCCAAATGGTTTTCAGTGGAGACATAAGCATGTGGATATTTACCTAAAAGTATGGACCACAGATCAGATATGAAATGGAAGGACCTGGTCACATCATCAGTCGGCCTGCTCAGGAAGAACATGATGAGTATGCAGGAAGTGAGCTGTCAACAGACGGAGCACGAAGAATAAGGAACCCTCCTTTTTTATGTTCGTTTAGGAGAGAACATCTCTGATAGTAACAACAGTGCCAACTCTTGTTTTGTCTAAAACTTCCAGACTGACTTCCTGATGACCTGATTTTGAGTATCGCCCACTCCTCAGTCCCAGTTCCAACCTAGTAAGCAACAAACAGGCCACAAGTGTATCTGGATATCTGGCTTCTGAGATGCAGTTTTATGGAGAAAGCTACATACTTCTGCAGCATGAAAAAACATGCAAGTCTCAACCAAATGCCAAGGAAGGTAGTATTAAACAAGATATCTTTTATTATCTAAACAAAGTTTAGCCCCGAGTAATGTTAGACAATCTACCGTGGATTAAGCTGTCTTCTTGCAGCTGGTTATCAAGTATTCCTGTAGACACCTATCCAATCCTGCACTCTGAAATCAATTCGATGACATTTATTTTCTGTGACGTGGCACAACCATGGGCTGCTATGATTAACAAGGAGAACTAAACTAGGAGAGCTCTAGCACAACTGGAAAGGTGAATTCTCCTTGACCACTTCCGCTCACCCTAAAGGGGATGGGTGATTTGGCTGTTAATGAAAACTGGGCTGGGCATGGAGAGCAGGTTTCTGGAAAACTCTGAAAGGTAATCCCCAGGAAGACTGTGAAATTAAAGGCTTCAGAGGCAGACCCTGCATCTGACTTGAAGCTTGATCCTAAAGTCAGAAGTCAAGCATACCGGAGATTTACTTCATAAATTCTTATTATACTCATCAGATAGGTGGATTAGAGAACCTGATGGCCTAAGAACTCTGCAAAAAGCATGAAATCTGAGTGACTCATAAGCAGTCACAAAGACTATAAGGTGAGAAACAGCAGAAAAAACTGAAGATCACCAACCACATGGTCTGCTCCAGCCAGGGCAAGAGCTTGATTGGAAGCTTGAGAGGAGCAGCAAAATGAATTCTAGTAGGCAGGGAGATAATTCTCCATGACGAAATAATCAGAGTTGCATACTTTCACAAAGATTTTTGTTCAAAAAAGTAAAAGATCAGGTTTTGTTAAAAAAAAAAAAAGTGTAAGTGCAAATATCAGAATACTGATATTCAGATATCAGAAAACTGACTCATCCTTTGCTGTGAACATCCATAAGACCTCAGAGGTAGGAGAACAAACACTCCCAACAAGAATGGAGGAAGAAGGGTAGCACAGCTTGGATCTTCTCAAGAGAAAGCTCTCTGGGACAAAAGCAGATGCCACAGCCAGCACAAAATCCTGCTCACTGGAAGACAGGACTGAACATTTTGTACTTAGTCACGCTGAATGTGACTCAGTAGGATCTCTTCCTGCTAGATTTCTTGACGAGGAAGCAGGTGGAAGGACAGATTTCTGTTTTCCTTGCTTCCTCTGTCTTGTATCTAATCTAACCATCCTCTCTTTTTCTGTATTAACAGGACAGTAAAAGCACATTAATAGCAGCATGTGCCCTTTTTCTAAAATGCAGAAGGCAAAAAACCCTGAATGTAAAATGAAAGTATCTTTTACTCTCCTTGGCAGAAAAAAACGTATCAGCCAAAATGCTGTGAGTAATAAGAGTAATAACTGTCAAAGACAGCATGCCAAATGAAGAGCATGCAGTAAAATAAAAACTAAAAAAAGCCCAACAAAACAAAACAAACGGAAAAAACTAACAAAACCCTAAACAAACCAACCCCCACAATGTCCTTTAAGAAAAGCAAAGCATATTTTATGAATTCAGCAATCACAATGGGAACTTTATTTTTAGAGCAGAAGGATTTTTAATTCAAAGGTCAGTGGTTATTACCAACAGTCTTCTTGTTTCAGGTGGCAAAAGTGATGGGACTAAATGTCCTTAATTTCAATCCATAGCTGAGATCCAAACATCCAGTGTAATTCACGATTTACTGGGGGCTTATACACACACATTATACAGACACAGAACATACACATGCACAGGAGGAACAGGTGCATTCTCATTGCATTAAGGCAGTTCATCAGCAGCAAACTGACTGTAGCTTACAGACAGATATATATGCATGTAGAGGAGCCATAAGTGAGTAGCAGTGGCACATTTTACAAGGGTAGATAAATCAAACAAGTACAGAGGACTAAAGCTTTTGCTTGTTGATTTTGAAACACACTCACTGTTATAACGTCTGTAGCTGTCAATCTTTGCCGGTACCACTCTGTACAGAATTGTCCCTTCAAAGGCAGATTTTCCTGACAGCAGGAAAGAGAAGGAAAGACGAAAAAAAAAAAAAAAAAAGAGAAGGGGCAGGGTGGGGGTAAGGAGATCGAATGGTGGTAAAAAGAAGGGAAAGGAAGACGTTTTAATCTGTATTTTCAGTCACTAACATTTTTAAAGCCTCATTAGCAAAACAACGAGAATATTAACAAAAGTATCTGATTGTACATGAAGTTAAAATACTCTTACTGCATGTATGTCAGATAAAATAATCTCATGATTTTGCTAAAGATGTTCTTTACAGTGTCCAACAGAATGCATTTTTCTTAGGTTTTGTCTGTTGTCCATCAAGTTGTGAGGCTTGCAAATAAAATCATTTGTCTGTTTTATTCAGTCTCCTCAAAGAGCACAGGGGAATCCTGAAAAAATATTATTACTGCACTGCAATGGTGTGCTCACAGTGGCTGAACATTCCTGATGCAGATGCACTGCACTTGAACAAGCACAGCTGACATCCAAACAGGGCAATGAAATACTCACATTTCTCTAATGTGCCAGGATTCTGTGAGCATCAGAAGTACTGCGTCTTTCCAAGATGACTTATTAGATATATTTTGTAGATAGGAGAACATTTTTTGTATAAGGTCTTAAGCAATGTCTACTGAAAGGAATGGGCCACTAAAAGCTGAATAAATCAGTTTTTCAGCCAACAGCTAATCAGGTGTTTGACTTGGCACACGTTAACAAAAATAAAATACTAAAATTTAAAGAGAAAACAGCAAAATAACAACAACAAAAAAATCCCACTTCTCATCGTATATATTTAGCATAACATTTTCATAACAAAACCTATTCATTTCTTATTGGGTGGGTTTGGGTGGTTTTTTTCATTGTGAGATTAACTCATGCTCTGATATTTAGAATATGAAATTCAAGTGAAGGTAAAGGAATAAGAAGCTGAGATATTTTGCGTCTTGGGTTTTTTTCAAAGCCAAGGTACCCAGGCAAGCCCAAAAATATACCAGTGCCAGCTTGTTGCCAATCTCCCCTACATTACCAGCACAAAAATTAATGTCTTCAGTAAAATTTTATAGTAAAATAGCCAGCAGATGGGAATTGTCCCAAGATAGAATCATACCCATTTTGGTACCAAAAATGTGTGATTTTTTTTTCTCCTGTATATCATTCTGTTGGACTTTCAGAAAATAAGAAGCTATACTCATATATTATAAAAAGCTGTTCCTTTGTTTTGCTCTTGCAGTTTAATTAATAATAAGTTTTTCATTTTCACACGATGAAAGTAAATCCAGTAAAAAAGTCACTAATCCATCACTTCACTTTGTTTTGAAAAGAAAACATTAAAAGAATATTATTAAAACAGCCAAACAACAATCAACCCATTGCTAAGAGAAATGTATGTTAAGTTTCATGACACTGTGAAAAGCTAGAGAGACAATAATGGAAATCTAAAGTTTTAAGAACTCAGAACAGAGGAGGTTGTGTGTCTGAAGCATCAGCTGATGGGTCTGTCATCAGTTCTAACTCCAGCAGTCATGACTTCTCAGTGGCCATCACTAACAGGTTCTAAAATTAGTTGATACGTACCATGAGGCCTGGCTGTACCTGAACAAACAAGAGACAGCAAGATATAAAAGGTCACCTTTAAATGCTGTCATGACATTGTCGTGAACATGCTAAATGCTTTTTGAAATAACCTCCTTCATAATTAATTGTGATTATCTCAAATAGACTTTATTTGACTACATGTCATTTTTTTGGCTTCTCATCAGGCTGCAGGGACAAGTGGTATTGAAAATAGTCTTAAAATGAATACTAGATCTCTGAGAAAGCTAGAAAATAATCTTATCATTCATGTAGCTATTTAATCTAGTAATAAAATTATAATGTACACTTCCTGTTCATGCTGTGTTGGTCAAAGAAGAGCAATGTTTTAATTTAAGAGCATGCTTTAAAAAACAAGAACTGCTGTTTACTCTAAGAGTACCTGATCCTGTCCATACTTACATCCCAAAATGTGCCTTTGAAGACAAAAAAATTTGGCAGTCACTTTACAGTTGGGATAAATACTTTAAAGTCAAACAAGTCAATCTTGTAGTAGTCTTGCTTTCCAATCTGCTGAGCACCCTGTGTCTGAGGGAAGGCACAGGTTCCCAATCCTTCCAAGTCAAGGGGAAAGTTAAGTCCCACTGTCAGGATTCAGAAATATTTGGGCACCTCCAAAACCAGCCCCAGGCATTTTCACAATAGGAAATTTTTGCTTTGAAGAAACTTCTGAGGTCCGTGGTAGAGCATGAAAAGAAACCAATACAATTCCTTCTGGCCATTTACTCTGATCTGCCATAAAATTTACATGAACACAACGAGACCAATAAAATCAAATAACATTCTTCCCATTTGGCCTGGTGTAGATTGTAATAGAAGGGCAGAGAAAAATGTGGTTTTATCTACCTTATTCCTAAAAAGCCAATTTATATAATTTTTCTCTTCCACATTTCTTCTACTTTGACTTCACAAAAATTACATAGGCCCTTCCAAAAGTGCTCTTTAGGAATGATCAGTAAAATGTGATTTAAAGATCAAGTTTAACTAAATTTAACCAAAGCATTAAATTTAACTATTAACTTAAACACATTCCTGTGTTTGCACAGTGCCCATTCTCTGCATAACCCATGCTATTTTCCCAGGTCTCACTGCAAACCTGCCATTTCACAAGCTGAGCTGAAGAGTTCAATGGTGCTGCTCAGGATTGCAGAGCCAAACCCCAACCCTTTCTAGGCTCCTCTAAAAGCTGTGCAGAACCTCAGTGACTGCCCAAGGTTCTTGTTCAGTGTGTTGGTACAGCCCCTCGCACCTGAGTGCCAACTCCATAATCCAGAATTTCTATTCAAATCCTGTGATACAGATGTATTCAAACAAAGTTTCCAGAGAAACAAAAAGGAGTTATTCCAGATTTTAAGTGCTGTCATGTCTTGTGATCCATGGAGAAAGGAGATGATCTAGAGGCATGAATATACATCCTTTTGAGATGTTACTCAGAGCATTTCAACAGTAATACTAACCCGATGCTCAAATCTTTCAGGGTTTATTTGTTCATTTTTTATTTTACTGTGTTTTCGGAATAAGCACAGATACTTGGAATGAGGTTATAATTCCTAGTCAGTCCTATAAACTCGATGAAATTTTTGCAATCTCATTATGGAGATTTTCAAATCCAGACAGTCAGTGCATCTGAACCGAGCCTCATGAAGCACCATGTGCTCTCACGAAGCAACACCTGTATCAATTACAGAAACCATACAGAGAGAACTGAGTTGATGCATAGTTCTCATAATTCTTCTAAGGGAATGTAATTATTAAATCCATGGTTTTACTCGAAGAAAAATAAGTTAAAAAGCATTAAAATCCCCATAATAATCTCAAAATTCCAAGAGTCCCAGTCTCTCTCTCAGGAGGTTTACAGTGTTCTTCTCTTTTATAGGTGTATCTAATAGCTCCTAATAACACATCATCTTATGCTTTATCCATAAAGCACCTCCAAAGAATTAAATTAAATACAAGAAAGAAGAAAACCCATTTCTCAACTATAGTTACCTTCAGTTTATTTAAAGACACAAAAACGATACCTGTGTTACTGCTATCTTCTCCATACAAGTATCACAGCTTTGGATTCCACTGACAGTCAGAACCAGCACACAAAACTGAGTTTGAAGAAAGCATGTGCTGAATGGACATCAAGAGCTAATGGTTTGTGGCTGCTCTGGCACACTCCATGTTTTGTTAAAATCCAATTTAGAGATGCTTATTATTAAGTAAATATTACTTTATAATGGAACATTCTTTCATTCATGTAAATAAAACTGGGGTATTCCTTCCCGAACAGTATCACCTACCTTGTCCATTTATTTAGTACCAAACACTACAGATTCCAGAGCTGGAACCACATCTACACAATTAGTTCTTCTAAGACTCACTGCATTTATAATGAAAATAATTCAGGATAGCATATACAGGTTATAGAAAGCAGTTTGCAATCTCACTGAAAAGTGCATCTTCATTTAATGCCCTTTTTCCCTACCACATTAAAATTTTTTAACTTAAAAACATTTTCATTCCAGTTTGAAGGAATGTTATGTGTAAATATCTTTAGTAGCACTGACCACAAGACTGGGTCACCAGTGCCCATTCACACATGAACAGGTGCTCCATTACAAAAACAATATAAAAATCATTGCAAAAGTCAGGTTTTTTAGGATCTTACTTCAGTGGCATGGAATAAAGATGATACATTTGCCTTAACTGGAAAAATGAGGAAAAAGAAGGAAGTATTATAATTTTCTACCTCTTACTGACAGTGTGAACTACAAAGGCTTTGGTAGATTTTAGTGAGATAAGCTTACAAAGACGTTGTTGATAGTTCTTTGACTTCTGCTTGTTCAGAAATCTCAGAAGAACACTACTTAGCAATGGATATGTGCTGAAAATAGGAAGACCTTGGCAAGTATCTTGTAATTAGCCTGAAATATGCAAACACAATCGACTTCTTTCTTTTTCATTAAAGATTCAGAATTGACCACTGAATTAGGAAACAAAAAGAATATCTGCTTAAAGAACATAAAAAACATGAAGACCAACAACTTTCCATTTCATGTAACAGCACACTTTTGGCTCAGGTTATTCTCCAAGGAAAGTTATAAACAGGATAACCTGCTACCATGCTTATACTATTGCAAACTTAGTTACCAAACATGCTTTTCACCTGCAGCAGTACTGGCCCACTGTAAATGAGAGAACAAAGTCCATGTCCCAGTTCTGGCCTTTTTCCCCTTGGCTGCTGGGGCAGTGGGTGTCGGAGGTGATAGTAACATGCTCAGCACCTGGAGGGAAAAAGTGCTGCATGTCCCACACCAATAATTATGAATCCTTAAATCTACTGGAGTCATTAAAGAAGGTATGGCACTTTAATCCCTCGTTTAAATAAGCACAGCCACTTTGTAGATGTTTGGTTACTTTCCTTGTCCAAAGTCCCTTGTAATTAGTTTTGAAATACAAATCCAATATTCATCACTGCCTTCTCTTGTTTTTGTCTGTTGTGGCTCGGTGAGTCTCAACACAGCTCAGGGAGCACTGGCAAAATTGCAACTCTGCAAGTACACACTTATCATCATCATCATCTGACCCTTTCAGCATAAATTAAGAACAATGTTATTCAAAAGCACTTCCAAGCAAGAAATAAGAATGTGCTACCCTATCAATGTGTTAAGAGGTAAAGACACAGACATACATACAAAACATCAGTAATAATTTTTTCCTTACTTGACTTTACTTGCTCTTCCTGTGCTATTCCAATATCATCGGAATCAGACAGTTCCTTTATGAAGTTGGAAGGAAACATGCCAGTCTTTCCATTTAGTATTCCTTCCCACCAGCCCTCTTCCACCTGCACCAAGACAAAATAAAAAAAAAGGAGGTTTAACATAAGCAACACTTTGCTGAGTCATGTTATATACATTCAATAAATGACAATAATGACTCTGAACAGTTTATATTAATTTCAGGTGTAAGGAGCACATGGCATAGGCTCCAAGCCAGAACATCTCTTTTTTTTTGGATAAGTGATGCATGAGCCCATCTGTAAATGTCAGCAGTGCTGACAGCAGTCAGGAGCATGGATGAGCATTAAATAAAAGGATAAAAGAACAACTAGAGAGCATACGGTTTCTCTACATTTCAATTTTTATGGCAGTCCATTCAATCACTAAATTTTCTGTGCACACTGGATGACTATTCAAGACAAACTTAAATGGATGTGTTTTGCAGATTCTGAGTCTGAATTCCCTAAGTAATCAAAGGTGAAAGAGAAATACCCATGAAAGGCTACTCAGAGAATCTAAAATAGGTATCTTAAATAATGTGAATATTCCTGCCTTCCCCATCAAAATCTGAATTTCGTTATTTTAAAAATTAAGAATTTTGCTACTTCATTAATTTGTTAACGTAAGAAATCTGCAGAGAACAAAGAACAGTGCTAATGAATATCTGACTCCAGATTTACAGAAGCACTGAGATACATAATAATGATGGTGTCACAAGGAGGAGGGACACCACCTAGCCAAATCCCAAGAGGAAAATATCACTTTAATATTACAAACTCCCTCCTGTATAACCCATTCAGCACTGAATGGTGGTGTCAGGCAGTGAAATGACAGCCCTTAGAAACCAGATGCCTTTAGGTTATAATGGGACAGCAAGAAACGACTTATTATATGCATCAGCTAAACACACCCTTGATAGGGAAACATTTTTCATCTGTCAGACACTGTCCTTTCACCAAAAAAGATGACAGGGGAGGACAGTGTCAATCTGTGACACATTAGTCTTCAATGAAGTTTGACACATCTCTTTCCCGCCTACCCTCCCCTGACAATTATGAAAATAGAAAGTCAACTGAAATAGAAAGGCTGAGGGTGCTCACATTTACTGTTAAAAAAAAGAATCTCACATTTTAAATGAAATTAGTTAATTATTACAGCAAAAAAGTCCACTTCCTATCACTTATCTATGTAAAGCTTGAGTTCTTAGAAAACTCTTAATAATATAACCCAATATTTCAAAAAGATATGGAGGAATGTATGAATTTCTTTCAACTTAGTCACACATACAATTTTACTACAAAACCTCACGTTTCTTTTGGTCTTGAGCTGAATTTTTGTTTTAATTCAAAAGGAGTTTAGACTAGACTTTCATTTAATCTCAGTACCTGTCCCTGACAAAATTTGCCCCCCTCCAATCCACCAGTAATCTTGGTGAGCTCTAGCACAACTCTGGGCGTTATCTTGCTCTTCTTATTATCTTGCTGTTAATTCAGAAGATAGAATACATACATATCGCTCAATCACTTCAGTGAGGTGGAGGTTTTTCACATTATAGTAATAAAGTCTCTAAAAGGCAATGTTCCCTTTCTTCTCTCCAGACCAATAATAAACAACATGGAAAACTGCAACTGCATGACACACAACATTTAGTAGGCAAATTATATATCTACATAGAAATACGTACAAATTATGTATCTAAATACAGCATGATATAAATATTATAAACCCATAAAAATATTATATCGTGGTATATGGAAAATACACAAAATGGCCAAGACTCTTTGAGCAATAAAATATTTCCATTTTTCTAATGCAGTATTCCCAGGTGACTATATTGACTAGAGCTAAACACTAAACCATAACTGCATTAGCTGATTGACCAGAAAATTAATCAGAGGATTTACACAGTTCCCACGATCCTTGCTTTGCAAGATGCTGAGAATATCTGACACAAGTAATGTGACCGATATCATGCAGTTTCATCTTCTCCTCAAGTAATTTCCACCTGCTTACTTCTTCCAGGGCAACACTTCACAGTTTCCTTACAGTTAACACCAGCACTCTTCATGTGGCATGTTGATGTGTGGATCCTTATATGTGTGTATAGAAATATTCATATATACAAAGATCTTTAAATAGGTAAATCTAAACTGGATGTGAATATACTCACAGCATTCATTAGCTTATTGTAAGTTTTCCATCTGACTGAAAAAAATAATTCCTTGATAATACCATGCTGTATTCAATAATTCTGCAACTTCAGAAAAAAATTTAAAGCAAAACCCAGATTTTTTTCTACAACAAAATGTAGAATCATGTTAGCAAGACATCAGAGGTTCAGGTCAAACTGTGCCTCCCAAAGATTTATTAGGAAATTTTCATCAAAATGATCAAAAGCTTCAAGTATTTTTAAACACTATAGCTACCTGTACATAACTTTAAGCCTCAAAACACAGCAGCTAGAGATAAATCCATGCAATAGAAGACACTAAAATACCTCCAGGATTTAAGTTATCCCAAACTGGGGCAGTCCATTACCATATGGTTTGAAAAGTTGCAATAATTCACAGCGAATAAAACCTTTTAAATGAAAATCCATTATTCATGGTGGTAATCTGTCTAAAGGCACGAGCTCAATAAAATTTGTTGCCATGCTATTATAACAAAGTGCTTCCAGAATTTATACATCTAGGTCCTGATTTATGGCCAGCATTCATGTGCTGAACCAAACAATCTAAAAAGAAAAGGATTTCATTCAGCAATCCATGTCTCTATGCTGGATAAGAAGTTCTAAGATTCATTTTCTACACATCAACTGTAAGATCAGCCTGAAAATGAAGGTTTGTTTTTTTTTTAAGTCAGAAGAGGGATCTTTCCAATCTGCCAAATGTAAGTGGATACAGCCAGAGATATTTTTAAGATGTATTTTTAGTGGGTTTTATCTGTTCACTGCCTTTTGGAGAGGCAGGGCTCATCCTCATCTTGCTAAGCCCGTAAGCTGCCAGTACTGTCACACCACGTTTGAAGAGCAACAACATATAGGAACGTGACTGCAGATACTTCATTACTCTGCTTCATATATTTAGGAGGTAACAACAAATGCACTCAACTGCAACTCAGTAAATGCCACGCATGGGGCAGGGACAGATGCAATTTGCAACCTAACACCTGGCGTGATTGAATGAGATACAAATGAGCAATGCCACCAGAGAATGGTTCAGCAGCTCTAGAGACTAAACTCACCCCATTAAGAAGCCTGGCCTTTGGGATTTAGTCCATATAATAATTATGCAACATCCAAATGTTCTTCCAGTATCACTGGGCTTTAGTTTTTTTAAAATTTGCAATGAGGAAAGAATATTTGTGCTTTGGTTGTAATTTATTTACTCAACCACTGGAGCCTTCTTTAATGTAAATGAGCTTTTTGTAAACCATAAGCCAAATATAGATGAAAATAATTGGAAATATACTGTTCTATTTTGTGAGAAGGTAAATGTTTAATCAAATTTTGAGATCCCAGCACACAATATATATAATGGCCAGTCTCTTCGCGAACGAAGAACCGGGGAAGGTCTTTCCACCTTCCAGCCTGCGCATTGGATTTTTTAGGTGAGACACAGTGTGCGCGGAACTGAGCCCACCCTTTAATCCTGAGGTTCATCTGCCGGGGCCAAGCACGCTTGGACGGTGGCAGCGAGGTCGAGGTTGCAATAGTTAATTTTACTTACAAGTAATAATATAAATGAGAAATAATAAATTAAGTACTCAAAAAAGATACCATGGAAGTGGACAGACAGGAAAATAACAGAGAATTATATGAGTGAGGCATTCAGACACACAAACACGAAGTTCTCCTAAGGATATACAGATACTAGGACATTAAGCTGCTTAGAAAGCAACAAAAATTTATTGAAATCAGCCTATTTCCATGCTTAAAGTGTTAAAAGAAAAAAAAAGCGCATTTCAAGCCTTCAGGCAAATATAATAATTCTATTTCAGACCGGGAATAGAGTTTTATTCTGTAACTGTAAAGCAACCAAAGAAAACAAAATCACTTCAGTAGGTCACTAGGACTACAAGACTAGAGACAATTCAAAAATGAGAACATCTCTTATTTTACAGTCTTCACGTTTTTCCTTCACTGCCAGTACAATCTGCAACATCCCCCTTCAAAGAAAGACAAGTCAGCCTGACCTGCAGTGCAGCAAACCTTTGCTGCCACAAGTCTTAGAAGCACCTTCTCTTGAGAGAACGGGGGGGCCATCCCTGTAACTCACGACAGGATACCCAAAACCAGCAGGAAATGCTGAGACCAACTGCCAGCAGCTGCTTGCCAGAATATCTGGGACTGCCACAGCTGCTTGCTTACACCTTGCTATATAATTAATAGGCTAAAGTTGTTAAATTATTAAAGTGTTCAGCTCCTGGGAATCACTGACCTAAAGTGTATTTCCAATAAATTCCTGTATTGGTTCATTCTACAAGATTTTCTAAAACCTACAGCTTTGCCTGTTGTGATGTCAGACTACTTTACAGCTTAGGGCAGATGAGGGAGGCTCTGAGTCAGGAAAGGTTTCAGATGGAAGGAAGTCACCCTGGATCATGACAGAGTTTTTCTGGGCTGCTAAAACCAAAACACAGTCCCAGGAACAAAAGCAATGCCAGAGGCAGGCAACAGGAAGGAGAGAAGCCCAAGGTCAACAAATTTTCTTTTGCTTTGAGAGAACCAGAGCACAGAAAGCAAAGGAAAAATCTCCCTTAGTTTATAAATTCTAACGGAAAATCGTGAGCTCAAAGGACAAAAGCAATCATATGTTGAAAGGAAATTAAAAACATAGATTCCCAAGAGGCAAAATAAACAAATCACATTCACTGCCAATGGGAAAATAAATTTTGGACACAAGACCTCAACAGAAGATGGTGCCTACAGTGCCACTTGATGGTTTATTCTCGGACTGCATTCAGAGGAGCTGTACCCATGAGAAACCAACCATCCCTCGGGACTCTCATTACAGCATTCTGTTTGACAGTTCGGGTACAGAAGGTAAGAATTACAAACTGCACAAGTACATTGTATTAGGGAATCTTTTCAGCTTCAGAGTTCTTTATTTTACAATGTCAAAATGTGCTTGGGGAATTTTTGTTTGGTTGGTTTTGGTCATTCGTGGCTTTATTAAATTTTTTTAACATTCTCTTCTAAAAAAAGACACTGAAGGGCAGTGAAAGAAATCACACAGAACTGGGATGACCCTATCCCTATATAGACTCGTCAGTATTTGCACCCTTATTTCCCCTAAAAAAGCCTCCTACCGCATGAACTAACCAAACAAGAACTAGTCACAAAAGTCCTTGTGAACAACCTGTTAGAAGAGGATCCAGAAAAACACTTTACCACAGCATTCCACAGAAAAGTAACTGAGAGATGTGAAACCCCAGCATTCATCCCCAGCTGTTTTCTTGCATATTGTACAGCTCTGCAGTTGTGGCACAGACCATCCCCTCGCTACAGTTAAATATTCATTCTCCTTTCAACTCTATAGCTGCCAAAATAGGTCACTGTAAGAAAACTCCAGCTCAATCCCCAGTTTATCCTGTTCTTGGACATGGGTTGCACCACTTTATGTCACAATAAGAACAAAAAAACCTATCCACCAATCTTGCCCATAAGAAGCAACCAATTTGTGAAGATTCAGTCTGTATTTTTATAATTTCAAATGAGCTACAGATAGGATTTGATCATGTAATATATGGCAACGTTACCTATAAGTCAAAGAATACGCTCAGTGGTATTACCGAGTGTCTCAGTCAAACACTTGGGAGCTTAACTTCATGCAATACCCACTGCCAAAAAGCTGACTTCTCAGCAGGATGAGGCCAAAAGGCACATAGCAGCACGACGACAGACTGATCCCAAACGAAAGCAGGCTCAGAGCCACTGAATGACGTGCCAAATGTCCCTACTCTGATGCTGCAGGTTAATTATCTGGCATCCCAAGAAAGTCTAAGGGTGAAACATAATTGGAATTCAGATATCTGCATTTAATAAGACAATTAGTTACAGTTGTATTTTGGGACAACTTTAATTAGAGTTATAGCTAATGAGGTAGGGAAGTGACAAGCAAAAAGCTATCAATCACACAATAAATGTGAACACAAACAATGATGAAAATGCTTCCCTTGTTAAGTTTTAAATGTACTTTTAATTTAAGTCTGTTAATTAATGTCTCATGGGTATCAGTGTCTCTGTAGTTATGGAAACCTCTATTTGAACAACAAGCATTTTATCTATTGTGCTGAACATTTGATCTTAACATTATTAATTTCTAACTATTTAGGACAAATAGAAAGGAACTGAATTCTTAACATATACAGCCTCCAAGGACATCCATCTGACAACAACTCACACTTGCTACTGTTTTAATCCACTCTACAGCCCCAGACCACTTCTGCCAGAATAGGAATTTCCAGTTTTATCTACCACCACTACAGACATAAAAACCCTTTCAAAAGTATCACATCCAATCTGTTGGCATCAGGAAGAAGGATCTGGGCAGCTTTAGATGCTACTACACCTCCACACTCTGAAGCAGAGGTGGGAGAAGGGAAGACATCCTCATCCTCAGCACCTCACCACGTGATGTCAGTGTAACCTGTTTTTACTGGGAGTCTGGGGAAACACACTTGGACACTGTAGGAGGCAGCCGACACTCGTGTTCCCTTCTGTCAACCCTGTGCTGGAGGCAGTGAACTCGAGTGGCTTTGAGGAAGAGCAGAACACACTTCTTTAAGGATAAAACTCCATTAACATTTTTTGCAACAGCAGAAGTTTAATGAGTTGTCAACCACAAGCAACATTTTAGGACTTTTTTTTTGCTCAATACCCACATAAAGATACATAGACAGTATTTGACCTAAACAACACCAGGTTCAGTTTGCCATAAGTCAGTTAGGAATCAATTTGTTTTCAACTAAGCAGAAATCCATACATATTTGAAAATATTAATCTAAGTCAATTTAAAACTAATTAATTCAACTGATGCAACTTTCTTAGGAGGAGACAATAATATACTATCTATGGGAATCTGAAACCTACTCATGAATAAAAAGATGGGGTAAGAGAAAGGAGCAACTGGAAATGGAAAGTAAATGAACATTAATGTTCCATTAATGTTACATACTGAACCACTGTAAATAATGCTGAAGATGTCATCCAGTTTTTAACCTTGAGTAATGATAAACAAAATTCATGTTTTACAAGAATTGTCTCAAATTGTTGCCTATGTGGGAGGGTTTTTTGCTACTGTTTTGGATTTTTTTTTGTACAATAACACAGCATGATTTTGGCCCTTGCAAAAACAAAACAAAACAAAACACCTCAGTTCTCACAACTGAGAGAGTAATATTTTTCAATTGTATAATGACATTAACACTGTGAATCCTATTTCAATGACTCTTTGTGCAGCATTACCTAAAAGCAGAAGGGTAAAAAGTGAAATCAGCACATTGGTTGGTGCAACTTCTTGCATAAGATAAAGCTCCTGTTTCAAAATAAGTATTCTGCCCTACTTTCTCGAGGAATTGACACTACTATGATAAGAGCAGAAGAGGAAGTAATAATAATAAGTTTTCGACATCAAACATGATTGGTATCAATCGTGACAGAAAATACAGGTCCCACAATAACACTTCCCAAGGCACTGAGAATTTCTTCTCTAGATTCCTATTTTCCCTCTCCCACCAGCCAATCTAGTTCCATCCAAAAGTCAGACAATGCTCTAAAATGCATGAATGCACCAGACGAAGCCCAAAGCTGACCTTGTGTTTCAGCAGCTGACAGAACAGGGTATTTTATAAGGTCAAAGTGGGCACAGCCTCACCTCTGTCAGCTGTTCTTCAGCATTTACTTATGACCAGCATTCAAGCTATCCACCAGCAGTCCTGTTCCACACTACAGTACAACTAATTCCATCATGACATTCTTTATATCTGCAAATCAAAAAAGCAGTCCTAGACAATACATTTTCTTAAACCTTAAAATAAGAAAGTTGTCAATGTTTTCCTCAACAGTAGCAATTCAGGATACAAATTTGAGTTTTAGGCTAGGAAGTCTGTAATCAGCAATCCAAGTGGGTTTCAAAAAACATGGCCGTAACTATAAGAACACACATGCAAGTACATGGAATGTTTCACTTTCATAGTTGTACATTTTTCAATTTTAATGCAACTAATTTCAGTCTCATTTGGATATAAATGAATCTGGTTTTTATAATTAAGTTGCTCAAATTTAGAAAAAGACAAGAGCTGCATTTCATAAGAGAAGCCTCGTGTCTCATCTAAATTATTTAATTACTCACTAATTATTTATTCATTTGGTAGGGTTAGTTTGTTGGCTGGATGCTGGGAAAGAGTTTAATTCCATCAATTTACCCTGGAAAGACATAGACTTAGAAGTTTTAAGAAATATGTCTATGGCCATGTGAGGTCAAATGTACCTCAAATTGCCCAATGAAAACAGCTTATGTGATGTCGTGAAACGTGTTATAATATCAAGTTTACATTATCTTCAAAATATGCTCCTAAATATCTTACAACCTTGAATTCTTCCATTACAAAACCGTTCACAGACAGAATAAGGTTATTTAAGTGGCACATCATGCCTGATTCCAGGAAGAATGATGTGCAGAGCTGGCATGCACAGCTAGGTTCAAGCAAAACCGGTGATCACTAAGCTTCTTACATTCAAAAGTGAGAATTTAATCTCTCATAAGAAAATGTTGGATGTCATGTAGATTGCAGTAGAATTTATATTCTTTTAGAACTGATTTTTTAAGGGACAGATGTAGGAAAAAGTAAATTAAATGTATATCCTTGGCAAGAAAATATATGTTGTCGTACTAACTCCTGAGTCACAGGGGAGGAAAAAAATCTTACAAATAAATGACACAAGCTGAAACACACCTTTTATTGGCTGCTTGAGCAGACTAAAGTCTTAGATCTTTTTAAAGCGTAAATGAGTCTGAATACATTCTAGTTAAAGAGTGCATATTATCATTTTGACTTTGGTTCTTTGTGCTATTAAACTCAAGAAGATACTTGTAAAATCTCTAATGGAACGCTGAAGGTATTGGGAGCGAACACCATTCCTTGATACTACAAATTTACCCACACAAAGAAAATTTCTCTATCTCTGCCAAAGCTTTTGTAATTTGCCCCCAGTCCACCTAAGGTTTTCCACATCTATTCGCACCCAAAATAAGTGAATCTCAAGTCTCAAATATTTTGTTTGGTTTTTTTTTTTTGCTTGGTTTTAGGGTTTTTTTAAACTGATTACACTGAAATGAAATTCTTAAAGCTTGCTGGCAAAGATGACAAAAGGTGAACTCCACTGGAGATTCATGTAAATTTCTTAAATGTGTTTAACTTTGCAAAGGTAATTTGCCCAGTGACTGGTTTACTAAAACTGTGAAAAGCTTGTTCTGACACAATCTTTGGTTCTTCAGAGATACAAAGTCAAGAGCTCTGCAGAACAAACTTAGAGCTCTTTCCCTGAACAGAACTCTGAAGCACCAATTGATTCAGAAAAACCAGCAGAAGTGCTATAAGGAAAAAAAAAGTCACGAAATCCATTAAAAAATCAACAACATCCTTTCATGCCCAACAGTAATCCATACCAGACAGGTCTATATACCAGAAAAGAAAAATGTCTGGTTTAAATTATTTCTTAAAACACACTGTATTGAAGAGTTTAGCATGCACAAAATATGTCAGCACTGCATGTGTGTACAGTCAACTAAAGATGTGCTCACCTCTCCCACAACTTCAATGATGTCACCAACTTTTAATTCCAGTTCATCTTCATTTTGAGGCATATAACTGAAAGCCACCTGACATCTCCTTCTTCTGTTTCTCTCTCCTGATGGAAATGAAAGAAACAGGGAAATCGTAAAATGAAAACAAAATTCCATGCCAAACACAAGCCAGGGGAAATTATAAAGGATGAAACATGATTCTTTGAGCACTCTTATCAGAATCTGAATGCTTACAATGCTTAGTCTATCTGCCCAGAATTAACTTACAAAAAGAGGGTAGAGAAAAGATTTCTGGTGCTTATTATTTTTTCAACTATGTCTATAATTCAATGCAATTAATAAATGCAAATAAGTTGTGTGGATTTTTTTCCTTTCTGTAGTGTTATTCAAGAGTCAAAATTTAACTACTTGTGCTTCCTAGTGACAGGACAGACAAACTTTACCCAAAGGATCTTTCCAGGTGTATTTGCTCCAATTTCTCTTCTAGGCTAATGCTCTATACACATGCTGTAGGTAAATTGGAGGGATGGGAAAGGGATCCAAAGCCTTGTGGCTTTTGCTCATAAGGAAATAAGCTCTCAGCTGTATCATTTTGTACACAAATCTTTCACAGGTGTGCAAATGTCTCACTAACCATTTTTATACTTTTTCTTTTCATAGAACCATTTAGGTTGGAAAAGACCTTTAAAATTGTTGAGTACAGGATTGTTGAGTTAACACAGCACTGTCAAGTCCACCATTAAACCATATCCCTAAATTCCACATCTACATCTTTTAAATACCTCCAGGGATGATGGCTCCACCACTTCCCTGGGCAGCCTGTTCCAATGCTTGACAAACCCTACTGTGAAAAAATTTTTCCTAATATCCAATCTAAACCTCCCTTGGCACAACTTGAGGCCATTTCCTCTCATCCTGTCACTTGTTATCTGGCAGAAGAGACTGACCCCCCACCTGGCTACAAACTCCTTTCAGGCAGTTGCAGAGAGAGACCCTTTTAAACAAACCCAGCTCCTTCATCCGCTACTCCTAAGACATGTGCTCCAGACTCTTAACCAGCTCTGTTACCCTTCTCTGGACATGATCCAGTGCCTCAATGTCTTTCTTTGCAGTGAGGGCCCAAAACTGAACACAGGATTCGAGGTGTGGCCTCACTGGTGTCAAGTATGATCATTAGACTTGGGTGGATCCCACCCAGGCCCACAGACTTATATGTAAATCAGTGGTGTAGCAGGTCACTGACCTTTTCCCCTTGGATTACAGGACCTTCACTCTGCTCCCCATCCCTTTCTTATAACTCAGGGGGATGGGTACATGGAGTACAACTATTAAAGACTGAGACAAAGAAGACATGGAATACCTCTCTTTTCCTCATTCTTTGCCACTGTTCCTCCCCGATCCAACAAAGAATGGAGAATCTCCTTAGCCCTTTGGTTGCTAATGCATTAATAGAAACCTTTTTATTGCCTTTTACAGTAGGGGCCAGATTAAATTCTAGCTGGGTTTTGGCCCTTCTCATTTTCTACCTGCATAACCTCCCAAAATCCTGCCCCATTTTCCAAAGGTCGTAAACTCTTCTCTTTTTCCTGAGTTCCAGCCAGAGGTCTCTGTTCAGCCAGGCTGGTTGTCTTCCTCACTGGCTCATCTTTTAGCACAAGGAGATGGCCTGCTCCTGCACCAATAAGATTTCCTTCTTGAAGAATAAGATGTCCAGCCTTCCTGGACTCCTTTGCCCTTCAGGACTGCTCCCAGGGGACTCTCTCAACCAGTCCTCTGAATAGGCCAAAGTCTGCACTCCAGAACTCCAAGGGTGCTGCTGTTCTGCTGACGCCCCTCCTTACTCCTCCAAAAATTGAAAACTCTTATTATTTTGTGATCACTTTGCTCAAGACAACCTCCAACCATCACATCGTGCACCAACCCTTCTCTGTTCACAAACAAGAGGTCCAGCAGAGTGCCCTCCCTAGTTGGCTCCCTCACCAACTGTGTCAGGAGGTCACCTGCCAAATGCTCTGGGAACCTCCTGGACTGTCCTCGACTCCCTCCTCTCTGCTGTGCTGTATTTCCAGCAGACATCTCGTAAGTTGAACACCCCTATGAGAACAAGGGCCAGCGATCTTGAGACTTGTTCCATGCACTTATGGAATATTTCATTTGCCTCTTCATCCTGGGTGGGTGCTCTATAACAGACTCCCACCAGGATATCCGCCTTGTTGGCCTTCCCCTTGACTCTTACCCATAAACACTCAAGCCTGTTGTCACCATCATTAAGCTCCAAACAATCAAAACACTCCTAATGCAACACAGCTACCCCACTGCCTCTCCTTGCCCGTCCCTCCTGAAGGGTTTATATTCATCCATTGCAGCACTTTGGGTGTGTCATCCCACCTGTGATGGCAGCTGTGTCATCATTTTCCTGCTGCACAATGGCTTCCAGCTTCTCCTCTTTGTTGTCCATGCTGCATGTGTTGGTGGGGATGCACTTTAGTTGTGCTGTTGATACTAACAACTTTCTGGGGGGAGAAGCCCCAATTCCTCTAGGACTGTTCTCAAGTGCTCCTGTGGTTTCTGAAGTGACAGTGGCCCTTGTCGTGTATCTTTGCTATTGCATGGCTCTTCAACCCCTACCATCACTGAGACAGCAGACCAAAGGACCTCGTTTGCACACCATCCCTCAAACACTGGCCTTGGACTTACCTCTACTGACCCTGATCTTATCCTTTTCTGCCTTCAAACCTAGTTGAAAGCTCTTCAAATGAGCTCTGCTAATTCCAGGGCAAGGATTCTGTTCCCCCTGTTGCCAACAGACCTGCTGTTGTGTAAACCGACACATGAGGAAAAAAATCAAAATTCTGCCCGTGACACCAGGCTGGGAGCCAGGTATTGACCTGCTGGCTTACGTGCCATCTTCTTCTCTCCTTTCCCTCTGACTGGAAGGGCAGAGAAGAATGCTACTTGTGCTCCTGATTCCCTTAAGCAGTAGTCCTGAGGCCCTGAAGAATCAATCTCCTGATTGCCCTCGGGCTTGCAGTTGCAACTTTATCAGTGCCTACCTGAGAAATAAATAATGGACAATAATCTGGGGGCTGTACCAGGGTAGGAACTTTTCACATGTTCAACCCAGGCCCCACGGAGGTTGCAGGCTTCCCAAAGAAGGGAGCCCAGCTGGCACAACGGGCCTTCTGTTGCCTTCAGGAGACAGTCTCCTATGACGACTTGTCTTTTTGGTTTTATGGAAGCAGTTTTGACATAGGGCATAGCCTGACTTAACCCTGGTGCCATCTTTATGCCAGATAAACCATCGTCCCTGCTGTTTGGTTCCACTGGCAGAGCCTCACACCTGTTATGCCAAGGCACCTGTGGAGGTGGGGCATCCACAGAGGAGATGCACCTGCTGCACCAGACAGGAACTTCCATATACACACACACACAGAGATACATGTGTATGTATTGTATTATTTCTGTGTATGGGAGCCCCTGGTGGTCTAGGGGAAAAGACACTGCACTGTCACTGCAGAGACCCGGGTTCGATTCCCAGTCGGGGCCCCTCCCCGGGCAGATGGAGCTCGTTAGCCCTGTAAGGCAATCCATCTACGTCCTGAGGACCTCGCTGCCACCGTCCAAGCGTGCTTGGCCCCGGCAGATGAACCGCAGGATTAAAGGGTGGGCTCAGTTCCGCGCACACTGTGTCTCACCTAAAAAATCCAATGCGCAGGCTGGAAGGTGTAAAAACCTTCCCCGGTTCTTCGTTCGCGAAGACTGGCCATTACTATTTCTGTGTACACATATATTTGTAAGATGCGTATTTATGCACTAATATTTGATTAAAGAAAATAGAAGGAAAATCATTGCCATGGGGTTAGTGGAGTTAAGACAGGCTAATTTTGGAACTGCAACTCATGTCACCAGTCATCTTCCTCTTCCAGTTTGGATGTCTAGGCTTCCATGAGAAGCTGGTATGAGTGCACATCTTTGGATGCACAATTGAAGAGTCGTTTGAATCCATAGCTTTGATCCTTCTACCATCACAGTTTTCAGACAGATGACTGAAAATACTCTGTTCCAGAGTTTGTTTGCCAGATCTGTTGGCTTACATGTAATTACAGTTGGCTGGTGAAGGGACTTGAACACAAGCTCTATGAGGAGAGGCTGAGAGAGCTGGGGCTGTTTAGCCTGGAGAAGAGGAGGCTCAGGGGTGACCTCATCACTCTGTACAACTACCTGAGAGGAGGTTGTAGCCAGGTGGGGGTTGGTCTTTTCTCCCAGGCAACTATGAGTGAGACAAGAGGGCTCGGTCTGAAGTTCTGCCAGGGGAGGTTTAGGTTAGATGTTAGGTAGAAATTCTTTACAGAGAGAGTAATCAGGCACTGGAATGGGCTGTCCAGGAGGTATTTAAGAAGAGACTGGATGTGGCACTTGGTGCCATAGTCTGGTAGCTCTGGTGGTGTTGGATAAAGGGTTGGACTTGATGATCTCAGAGGTCCTTTCCAACCCATCTGATTCTATGACTGTTGTATGAGATGAGAGAACCACCCTAAGTAAGTTGCTGCTTAGCCTTTGTTTGCTGAAGGATAACTTTCTGATACGAATCATGACTGTGTTGGAATGTGATGAAGGACCAGAAGGTAGGAAGGGAGAAATTATTCAAAACACAGGATTCACTGACTATTCTCTCTTCTCTAGAAGCTGTGTAGTGTATAAACCATGCTATTTGTACCCACACAAACATATACACACACTCCACACAAGTAAATGTACTTTCTCTTATGCTATTTCTCTTAACTGTTAAACACACTCAATACACACAAAAATGGTTTGTGTAAATCCTTTCCAAGCATGGCCTTAATCTGAAATTAAATTACAGAAATAGATCTTATAGTGAGTCTGTTTTTTGTTCTGCAACATTTCTTGATAATCCTGCTCTAGGGAAAACAGTGATAAAGAAGTTATAGATTTTTTTTCCTAATCTATTAATTGAAACTAGAGAAAGAAAGGAGAAGGGAATCCACTGGTTTTGGCTTTCTGACAATATTTTTCACAGCCACTGCAATCCTGCACGAGTGGCAGCTTTTTGAATGTCAAAATTAATACCTTAATGCAGTATAACCAACCTCATTCAAATTGGCTCTTTTTCCACCTACAGATGACTGCTCATTCTTCACCATCTAAACTAAAATGGTCCTACACGGACAACTTTACACAGCTGCATTCAAAATAAATATAATAAATACCTTCCATACTGAGTACTTCTCTCATTGTCAAGAGAAGCTGGCTATTTTCCCTAAAAATAACATTCCCACTATGATTTCTAACATCAAGTAACAACTGATGTGCTGATGTTGCCTGATGTGACAAACGGTAGTTGCCATCCTGTTTAATAATAATAAATACTGTGTGACTCTTTGGAGAATAGTTTTGACATCACTAAGAGAGTAAGAAATAAACACAATTCTGGATGTTATTAATACAACTGTATGAATCCTTCCTCCTCCCAATCCATACAGTTATTTTATTACTGTAGAGGAAACTCAATGAAAGTCTGCATTTATCTCCATTAGTTCATGGTTGTCTCACTGCTCTCCCTCTCCTTCCAAATCTTTCTCTAAAGAAATACCTAAGTGAGTAGCAAGCCAGTAAGAGACATAGATTCTATGTACCAATTAGTTCCTCTCTCTGATCTAATGCAAGCAAATAGATCAGCACTGAATACCTTTGGTTTTAAGGAGCAGGTGCTGATGGTCCCTACGGACATGTTGGTGCACTTGAGAACATGAGTTCTGTGAAGAGCTCTACAGACAAGGAATATCTTGTTTTTCTTACACTAAAGTAATCTGGATAATATAGCAGCATGAGTTTTTTAAAAAAAAACCCAGACCTGATAGGGAAGGAAGTCAGAATAACCAAGCAATATGTATATAATGTTAGTAAAGAAAAGCTCTGGTTTTGCAAATGCAATATTCCCACCCACACACCACTGATTTTTTTTGTCTGTTTCTTAACTAGCACAAAGTCTCCAAAGACAGTTTGATCAGGAACCAGGAAGACCCACTGGAACAACTAACAAGTGGTTTAGACAAAACCACTGAAGTCTTGGTCTTCTCTCACCATTTCCCCGTCTGCTAATATTGCCACTTGCTGCAGAATATTATTATAGTCTATGCTTTAACTGCTGGTTGTCTGAGCTCTAAATTGGCACATGTACCTAAATTTAATTTCAAACTATAGACGGCAGCAATGCTGCAATGAAGACTGCAGATATTTTCTAATCTAATCCATTTCTTTCTCACTTGTAAATTGATGAAGAAAATATTTAGCAGAAGGGGGTTTTTGTGTATTTTTCTTCACACTTAAGCAAAAACTGTGTTACTTTCAAGGAAAAGTTACCATGTGGTGAAAAGGCAGGCAATAAACTGAGTACTTTAAAATCAGAAAAGGTGTGCTGCAAAGTCATCACTGTGTTTTAAAAGGCATAAAAGAAGAAAAATAAAGAAAGGAATAACTGAACTTTTACTGGCCCATGTATTTGTTGCAAGCAACCTGCTGCAAGCAGCACCACACTGGTGTGTGTTGATGGCAGTTCAGGCTTTTTCATCTCCTGTAACTGTGGCACAACATCAGAAATGTTTTGAAGGCAGAACACCTCTGAGCTGTAGGTTGGAAACTAGCCAAACTACACTGTATTCAGAACAAGCTATCTATCATACAGGAAAATAGATCGCTCATTCTTGTGAAAAACATACACTGGCTCCTTTTACATCACTATAATCAAATACATAAAATGAAAAAAGGATCACATCTAGTTTGTGCAGTCAGTTCTTAAACCAGGCAGCTACAGAGAATCTGCTGTGTCTGTACAAGGAGTGTAACTAACACAGCATTGCAAAGCATTTTGCATCTGAAGCAAAGGCACCAAGACTTCGACTGTGCCACAGGGAATGCCTGACCCTGCCCTGCTCCTTTTAAGGGCTGCATCAAAGTGTCTGCAGATCTAGCAAAAGAGGAAAGAAAACAGGCCTTGCCTGCACTGAGAGAGGTGTCATAGCACCTTAAGAGTAATGCTGACTTCCTCCTTATTTGCAGCTGTTGACTGCCAAGTCCTGCTCACCCCACCTGAGGCTCCCTTCCCTCCACCCTGAGAGGTGAACCACTTCTCCAGTCATTCCCCAAATGCTTTCACTGAAAGCAAAAGTTGGTGTCTTAACAGCATAAACAACATGCTTAGCTAAATCATCTCCTTTTGGTTTTCACCCTAAGATTCACCTGTCTGGCTGCAGGTGTACCTGAGCTTAACGTCTAAATCGGAGCCCATTGCTCAGGCATAGAGAGGACCTCAGCCCTATCTCCAGGTAGTATTTAGCATCACTGTAAAACAGAAAACTAAAATTAATGGCTCTCCAGAGGTGCCTTTTTCTACTGGCGTGGCAAGAAAAGACCTTAACATCTAATTTTAAAAGGTCTAAAGTTAGGTCAAATGAAAAGAGGAATGAACATATATTCAGAAATTTGAATCAAACAAACATAAATACTTGAGGGCACAAATCTGATTTTCTGCAAAGCAGTGTTTGATCAGATTCTAAAAATTATGTAGTTGCCTCTGACCGCAGGAGACCACAGAAAGATTTCTCTCAGTTGTACAGAGGCAAGAGAGAGCATTGTTTCTGAACATTTAAACTCTCCTCTGGCATTAGCAATGAAGACAAAAAAGGAGGCAATGACAGCACACTGGCATTCAAAGCTTATCTGTGTAAGGGGCACCAAAAGCTGATGCAATACTTCATAAGAGGTCACACTGGTACTAACGTGCTGCCATCAGACCCAGGAAAAGTCACAAACAGACAACTCATGATTGGGTGAAAAGTTTGGCAGCAGCAGAATAGATGGGAAGTAAACTATTTAAAAGTTAAATGGAATTTTCAAAGCCAAACTACCTTTTTTTGAACTTAAAATCTCTCTCACGAAACAGTTTATATAAACGTGTGCAAGTGTGAGTGGGTTATATGGTGGCTTCTATAGAGCCTCTGACGCCAATGTCTTTGTAGCCTGTCCTGTCAGTGAAAGTCACACGGTTGTTTAACTTCACAAATAGAAGCTTCATCAACGCTAAATATTAATACATTTCTTTCCCACCACAAGAGAATAAGTATAGCAATCCATTTTGTAACACAGTACAGCTATTCTATAAAGTCAAAAAACTATTCAATAAAAACCTTCAGAGAGCAAATGTCTGTCCCTCCTCTCCTTGCTGACAAATTGTACACCTAAACAGCTGACAATCTCTTCAAAACTAAGCTCCACCATTTTGTCACTGGATCTGGTTTATATCATGTTTGTTATTTACACCTGTATCAATATCATTGCAGATCAGATAAACAATCCAAGCCAACTGATCCTGCATTTCCTTTATTATTGTTTTTTAATAAAGGAGTGTTGCTGTGGAAATTACATGGGTTAGAATGGGGTCTAAGTACAGGTTTGAAGCAGGAGGAGCATGAAGACATTTCTCCCACATCTAAAAAATTTCAAACACACCAAAGTACATAACAGCTCCTTCAGACCCAAGAACTTTCCTCTACTGTGGGCTTGCTAGAAAGGCTCAGGTAAACCACTAAAGGAAACTGAGATCCACTGGGACACCATTCAAGTAGATGCAAAGGGACTGAATTCAGTAAAACTGTTTGGCAAAGAAGCCTCTTTCAGATAAGTCTATTAGGAGGAAAATGACAAGTTGGAGGAAAAGTTTCCTGTCTTCTGTTGCAGATTTTCCTGCACACAGCATCATCTGCCCATCAGCCTCAGTTGCACTTCCCATTCTTCCAGCTTTCAAAGCTATATCTGTAGCTGGGGGAACTGGCTCAGAGCAGTGTCTCCCGGCTAGACAAGCTGGGCTGTGATATGATTCAGCTAGAAACCAGTTCTAAATTTAATGTGCAAAAAGACAAAAGGCAACTATTGCATAACTAAGACATGATGTATAAGCATCTAGGGTGCATGTTACTGATTTTAATGCTACTGGTGGAGATCTGGTACAGCTGTTTTGGACAGCCAGCCAGTAAATGGTTACTGTATCACCTTTTTTTGTTAGAAATCACTGAATTGTGTATATTTACTCCTGAGAAGAATTCTTCTTAAAACTACTACCCTCAGTAGATGATTTTGAGAAAGTTACCTAATTAAGACCAAACAGATAGTTAGCATTAAAAATGTTACTTTTTAAATTGCTTCAAGTGTATTGAAGATAGTATTATAAGACTTCTGATAAACTCTTGGTCATACTCAATCCTCATGTGGATTCTGTCATTTTCTTCCAAAAAATAAGGACTCCATCCTCTTATATCCACCCACTAGCAGAAATACAGTTCTCATTTTAAAAGGTACCAGAATGGTCAAGTTCCAATATCCTTCTTTTCCTGGAGGACTTTGGCAGTATTTCTGCCCTGGGATGTGACATGTCAATTCCAATTCTCTCATCACCCACACGCTGTTAAAAGGTGAATGGTTTTGGATGGATGACAAAAAAAAGCCTGCTGAGGTCTCTTCCCCGTCTAGCAGAACACAGAAGTAAGCTGAGTGGGAATACTGGGGGGGAAAGGAGGGACAGGGAAATAAATATTGGGGGTGAGTGTGTGTTTGTGGGAGGTTTTGTTTTGTTTGGATTTTTCAGTCTGGTTTGAATTTGTGACATTCATATACCAGAGAAGAGAAAGATAAACTGTTAAGGAGGGGTGAGGAGAGATGGAATGATGAGGTGCTTCCAGTACTCTGTCAAATGGGTTATGTAAAGCTGCTGTATTTTTCTTCAAGCAGAGGAACTGGGAAGTGCCCTGCTTTGACACATGCAGCTAAATCACAGAGACTGCAGGACTCCATTAAGCACAATTAAGCCACAATGCAGAATGGCATCACTGCTAGTAATGTATTACTCTGAGTGTGTTAATGTTCTTCTGTTACTGAGGAGTGTTTTCTCATGCTAGACTCCACAGCAACACTTCCAAGTTTCACCATCTGGTTGCTACTCTGAATTTTATGGCCAAGATTTGTCTGTGAGGAACCTGAAAGCCTGGAAGGCACCTTTTTTTTAAACACCATCACATTTTTACACATATGCACTGTCAGAATAATAGCAAACCTCATATTATTCAATTAATTCATTCTTTTGTTAAACACATGCAGCAATATTCAGGCCTTTTATTGTGTATGTGTCTTTTGCATGCAAGAGCAGTAATTACTGAAGCAACTACAGCAACAACGTGGTACCAGTGGTCAAATGCTTTTAGGAGAAAACCATAAATTAACTGAGAAGTGGAACACTTGCACATGCCACAGCTGGACCCAGGCTTGTGCGCGTGACAGACAGAACTGCTGTTGCAAGTTAATAATAGTGAGGTTGAGATCATTACTTAAGCCTAACCCAAAGCAGAAGGAAACACTTGAAAAATAACTGTAAACAAACTCAGAAGAGACTTGCACAGTTTAAACCACACACCACCAATTTTTTTTCTTTCTGAATCTGGAAGTTTCAAAATGCACATAAATGGAGTAGAAACTTCAAATCAACACCAGCAAATTACACAAAGCACATCCAAACTCTAACAGGAACTCTTGGACTTGCCACACAGGCTGCATGTTTTATACTCTATCCTTTACATGGAAAGGGTAAAATACAGTATTAAACTACATATTAAAGTCAACCACATGCAGAACTGCAAATCTGTATGTTCATCAAAGCTACTAGTTCTAGTATCTGTATCTTTTAAATGTCATTGTGTAAATTACCTGAAACACTCCAGCACAAGACAAAAATTGGAACTTGCTGACAGGGTTTCAAACAGGCTTTTTAAATTGTACTTTAAAAGCAGTTACACAGCCCTGGTAAAGACTGGACAAGCACACTCAGCTTCCCACCTGTTTCCAAGATGCAAAAATATTTCGTAGCAGCAAGGGGTTCTTTTACAACAGCTTTTTCTAAATGACACATTCTCTTGCCTGTTCTCAACAATAACAGTTTGTTGCTCTGTCTACTGCCCTTCAGGAGCAGTAAGTTCCAATGAGCAGCAAAGGCCTTTTCCTCATTGCAAGCCAAGGCATATTTCAACCAGGTGGCTTGTCGTGGTCATCTGTAACTTTGCCACATGCACAAGGTCCTATTGCCTGGCACTGGGATTCCTCACCATCCCTCATGTAATTAGCACCTGTTGACATGAGGGGACCTATTACCCAATACAAGATCTTGCACTCGTCTCTACATTTGGTTTCCTTTCTCATATTCAGAAGATGACTTGCAAGGATACAGCACAAAAAAAGCTTCTTTCTTAGATGACAGATCAAGGTTCGAAATGCAAGAAAAGAAACACAACGAGATTTGCAAAAGGTCCGAAAAGATCTTTTCTCTTTCCATTCTCATTGCATACATCTCATGTTATCATGGGATAATCTCAAAATATTATCCCCTTTGCTAGGTTTTGAGATAGTGGTCAACTATTTGGCTCTTTGATGCTGTTTTGTATTGATCTCTAGAAAAAACATTTGAATAAACCATAACCAAATGTGAGTTACTCTTGCATCTTTCTCAATTTTCTTATGTTCCATCACATAAGTCACACAGCTTAAATTGCCTATGCACAGCAGCACCTCAAACATACAGTAAATGAAAGCAAATAGCTCTAATTTGTGAAACCACTCTGGCATATTCAGTTTATGTTGTGTTCTCATGTCTATAAATAAAGGCATTTAGAATAAACCACATGGATTCCTACACAGTAATCTCCAAAAGTATTTTTATACTTCATGCTTGTTGTCTTGAAGCTGACTTCTGGCCAACATAACTAAAAAACTTCACAAACAGTGTTAAAAAGTATACCTTTTTCTTAAAGACTGCTAACAAATGTGCTACTTCATTTTTTGACACCAAATATCCACGCTTTTTAACAGGTTTTCTATCTCTGTAACGACATTACATTGAAGGCCTCTGCTAGATCAAAAAAACTCTGCTAGTTCCAAAAAAGCCTCTCTTACCAGGTAAAAAACCCCACCATAGTCAACATTTTATTTTTATTCCAACAGGCAACAACATACATTAAACAAATGTCTCGAGAAATGTTGAAAAGATGAAAAAATATAACAACCAATTTTCTGCTTCCTGCACTCATGAGAGCTATTACACAATAAATACATGCAATAAATCAACACTTAACAAAAACCAAAACTCTCTTTTCTACTGGACTTTTAGAACATTAGTCAGCTTTTTAACCTAGAATCTTGTTTTCCTCTAGAACATCAATACAATTTGAATATTCATTTTGCCATTAAAGGCAATAAAATTAGCAAAAATTAACACACCTACAAACAGAGCACACACTTCACTTTCCAGTTCAGCAGTGTTCCTAAAACCTAGGAAACTACATTAAATCTGCTTTGAAAAAATGCAAGCCCAGACAAATCCTAAATTCTAGGAAGCTGACGCTAGGAAGGTCGGAGCTGCCTTGGTAAACTGCGAAAATGACTCACCCAGGCTGGTGTTAAGGGTCTGATTCTGCAACACATACCCTGAGAGGAGCAGTCAGTCGGGCAGAAGCACTGGGGCATGTGTCTCCCAGGGCAATTAAGCCATGACATTTCAAACCCTTGGAGAGAACAGAGCTTTGGCAGGGCTCCTCACTGGGCTGCTGATACGCACCAGCTCAGCGGGAGAGGTTATACAACTACCTGTCCTCCAGTTCTGCTGGAAGGAATTCACACCAGGAGGATGCTCAATTGCACTTCTCGTGTTAAGATTTGTTATTATTTCTCAGCTACTGTCATGAAAATCCTATAATCCAAACTAACCTGCTGTCTTAAAGGGCATGTTATTCCATACTTTGGTATTTGAGGGTTGCACATGAACGCAGGAATGCATGGTCAGAAGAGTAATAAATAAATCAACTGAAATCAAAACTGAAATAGATCAATTATTCTTGCTGCTGCTGGCCCTCTAATGCCCCAGGCACCATTAGCAATATGATGGCATATCTCAGCACTGAAAGTGAAAATTGACATCCATTGTTCCACAACTTCTTCAAAAATGAACACTGCCACAGTATCCACACAGGACAGTTCCCTCCACAAGCAAAGGACAAGTATTTCTGTATCAGGCAGATCATATGTATATCGTTATCCTCCAAAACTGAGCAACAAATGGGGAAAAAGAAACAAACTCAAAGCCTGTTTTGGCAGAAAAAGTCACCTCAGGCAAGGTTGGAGGAAAAAGGGAGCCAGTGTTCTCCAATATCTGCATCTGGACAGCTCTGCAGCATCTTAGGCTTTTGGTAGTGAGAAGCTCTGAATGTCATATAAATTTTCCCATATTTTCTTAGTTGTTCTCACCAGAAAAACAAGCCCCTGGATCATTTATAAGCATTCAGTTTTACTAAATTAAACTGATGAAATATTAAGAGTGGTGGCTCATGGTAAGAAGGCTACCAGCAAATTAGTTTTTTAATATAGTGTCATTTTCAAAAGACACCACACACAAATCATGGTTTTCTGGTCTTCTTCCTTTCACTTTTTTCAAAAGATTCTAACACGCTCAAAAACCTGTAGTTTATCAAGAGGGTGTTTAATCAAAACTGCCAAAAGGTATAATGTTCAAGTCCGTCAATACTGCCTTGTAGTTTTAGTTCTCATGGAAAGCAGGCTTTACACCTCAAAATCCTCTGCTACTAAGCACATTCAGAGGTTTATAGCCCTGAGTGTAAGGGATTTGCTTGATTGCAATCGTTGATGCTTCACCAACAACATGTTCAAGCATAAATGGAAAAACAAAACATACAGCATTTTTCAACCTCAAGAAAAGATAGTGGTCCAAAGTGGCACAATAACCAGTCCCGATGTGCTCAACCCACATAATCACAACTTCACAACACCCTACTTCCCCAGGATTTTTCTCACTGCTCCCTTAATTATTCTGTTTCCCTGCCTGACCAAAAAAGCCCCTTAAATCCTGCAGAGATGCATTTCTGTTGTTACAATAATGCAATTTAAATAAATAAATAAAGCAATTTATAACATAACGTTAAAATAAAGCAATTTATAACAACATGGACACTTGGATGTGTTTTGCAGATACACTCTATTTATGAGGGCAGAAAATTATGGGACTGAGTCTGGGTGATACATGTATCAATCATGCTGCTTAAAAATGTTAATACAAGAAAATATTCTCCTGTACTTTCTCCTCAATAACTAAAAGCAATCACTATTAAGTATGAAGAAATACATGCATACAATTTTTCATAATATGCTCCTGGTGCCTCATTACCCACAAGATTTACAACTACTAAATAATTTTCCAGTAATGTACTTCCTGCTCTGTATTTCTTAATGTTATTCAATATACAGATAATAGGATAACACAGTTGAAGGTTTAACCTTATATTCCAGCTGCATATGTGGTCACAGATACACATAATCAGCCTTCAATTCTATTCCATCAGTTTGGAGGAACACGCAAAAATGCTTCTCACTTAAGCATTACACACACACTTTTCTAGAAACCTTTCTACTGCCTAAGCCCAATGATCACTCATGACTTTAGAGGCTTTCATACATATTACACAAAATGCAATAGTCAACTTTATAATTGCTCCAGCAGTCACTGGAAGCACTGCTATGTCTCAATATGGTATTCACACTTGTTTAGAGAGGCCCAAGTGCACACTCCAGTGTCACCACACACCTCTTCAAATTCTGATGCAAAGACACTAGAAGTGGTCTTACTCAAAGGAGTAAGACATAAAGTAGAAAGGGAAATGAGAAAGCCCATGACCACAAAAGCAACTGAAACAAGACGGGCTAACAGTGAAGATGGCTGTCAGTGACCCCTGGGGTACTACAGGTTCAACAGTTTTATAATTATGTGCTGTTCCTCACTGCTTCAGGTACAAATATCCACAAAAATCTTGTTTAAAAGCAGCCTTTTCTGATTAATCTGTCATGCTGCTTGGAGAAGAGGAACAGGTGAAGTATGCAGCTTCCACAGGCAGCCCTTGCATGACCAAGGAATTTCAACTGACTTTTCCCAGCCGCCTCCTGGTCATGCCTCGTATTCACCCGCATTCCCATAGCACAGCTGCAGCCACAGACAACTTCCACTTCCAGGCTAATGCTTATATTTGACCTCAGGGCTAAAATTATATTGTATGTTATGAACAGCAGCAGCACGTTTGCTTACAGAACTACTGTGAGTGACATGATATCCTGATACAGTCATCTGTAAATATTAAATCATCTACTGATATCAGTCTAAATATCTCCACAAAAAGCAGCACCAGGGAACTAATATAAACCCTGGCTGTTCTCATAAAGTGTGTGCTGCTTGCATTATTGTCATCCAGAGAGTAAGGAAACGCAGTAATATAGAAAGTTTTATTTAAGCATAGAAGAAATCTCTAGCAACACCTAAGGGAAAAAAATAACAAAAGCAAACCTGGGACTCCATATCTCAGACAAAATTTTAAATCAAGCACCTCACAAATATACTTGATATCTTTATGCTGCAATGGAAGATTGATATCAATCTATGTAAAGCTTTGCATAATTCACTACCTTTTGCCTTTGAAGATAGATGATGAAGCATGCAAAACATCTGATAACTGAGTTGCCTCTATGGTAATTCATACTTTTTATTTACAGAAATACCCCTGTAAGTAACTTATTACTGAAGTTGGTCTTTTTCTTTTTTTGGGAAATTACATTTCTTTGTCTGCTCTTAGATCACTTACCTTGTTTTATTATTTTGTGGAGTTCACAGAAGTTCAGTATCTTACAACCCACTAAGAGAGCTGAAGCCTGCACTGAAGCTGCAATTTTAACAACCTTTTGTAAAGATAGAGTATTTATACTTAGGAAACAATCCACTAAGGATGGCGACTGTAGCAACAGGCAAAAGCAAACACAACACTGTTTCGCCTCCTTTTTCAACAGATGACATTTAACTGAAGCCTGGATGACAATAAATCTGATGACCATTTGGCCCTCACTGTTAGGGTAAACATGCTCTTGCAAATCAATTAGCAATGGATATGTAAGCATGTAAAAGACCTCTGAACTCCACACAGCATAGGGAACAAAGCCAAATTTGTATGTGGCTACAGAGGAAGACAGAGAGACAGAGTCTATCTAACTGAAGACCAGCACTCCAGTACAGAACATGAAGACATATTTGGCTTGCAGACAAAACACAGAGCGACTGTGCAATCGTGATCCCTTGGTGGTTGTACAGGGCATAGTATTGACAGCTGCTTCAGAACTGTCAGCCCTTCAGGCTTCATTTCAGTTAGCACAGAGATCCACATGAATGATAAAATATTCACCAATGTACCTAGCCCTTTTTCTTAAAGTCAGAGTATATAAATAACCCCTTATGAGTCAGATTACTTCACATCTTACTCTGTGGTAGTTAAATAGCAGTGTGTTTTCAATGTAGAAATTCACAAAGAATACACTTTCATGTTTGTTCTGAGTTGCAGAAGTTTTGTTGTAAAAAAGTTTCAGTATCCTTAAAGTATTCTTTAGCATCTTCAACACAGACGTGGGCGGTGGGACTTTGAGATCCCTGAAGAGATTAGCATATTAAGGTAAGAACCTCACCTAGTGAATAGTGACTGCAGAGAAATGGTCCCCTACTGAAGCTGAAAATACAGGCTGCTCTGAATCAACCTTGAAAGATTTCATACTACTAAAGAAGACAAGTGTGCTTTGAAATTCATTCTCACCAGCGATCACAAAGTTCTGCAAAAAAACTTTGATATTTGTCGTACAACAATCAGTCTTCATGTTTCCCCAGGCCCAGCTGACATGCCTGTAACCAAAGGCTGGGTCACAATGAACAAAACAGATAACAGTTCAAATACAGAAGGACCACTTCTCATTGAAAGCTTCATTTTACCAAAATGTTTGTAAGCGAAGTTATTCCTTAATATAAGAGCTTTTCTAGATTTCCACATCCAGTGGGTAATAAAATATGAGAAATAAAATATTTAGACTATCAGAATACTGTCTAGACTGCCCATTGTCTTGCGTTATTTTCTTGTGAATTCATACTCTTTAAGACATCTGTTAAGTTGGCAAAGAAAAGAATCTCAAGGAGGAAGCAAGCAAATGAATCATTTATTATCTGCATTCTCTCCTCCTGACTGATTCTCTACCAATTTCAAATGATACAAAAACAGCTTCTTTATAAAATGCATCATTGATATCTTCCAATTTTGAACATATCTGATTTTTTCTTCTTCTCGTGCCACCTGCCCCGATTTCCAGAGCTGTATTTAACTCTTAGTTACCCTGCATATATTGAGATTTCTCATTGTTTTAATCTTTGGTCTACGCATATATACACATATCTTTTGTTTTAAATGACTACTGTGCTATGAAAGTGAAATGAAGGACTGATAGCATGATCACCCAAATAAATTTTTCAAGACAGGCAACTGAAAATTAAATTGCTTCAGTGTTGTCCAGCATTGGGAGCTATATGGTGTTAAAAGAAACAAATATAAACCTCTAAAAGCTTCTGTTTACACGTTTACTTTTTCACTTGTGTTGTCACCCTATCCACAATACATTCCCTTCAGCCTTTCCTGATATCCTCCTACCCTGTCCACATTTACCTTTTTCTTAGTTTTCCTTGTTTTGTCTGTGGGGGTGATCAAACACTGGCACAAGTTGCCCAAAGAGGTTGTGGAGTCTCTACCCTTGGAAATGCTCAAAACCCAACTGAACATGACCTGGGGAAACTGACTCCATCTGAGGCTGCTTCAGCAGGGGGTTGACCCAAACTGTCTCCAGAGGTGCCTTCCAACCGCACCTATGCTGTCACCCTATTTTAAGGCTACCCTTTAAATCCCCTGTGGCCCATGGTTCTGTATTATTTCTCTGTTATTAATCTTCCTTGTCTACAGCTTGACAGCTAAAATCCAACCAAACTGCTATGAGGCATTTTCCTTTCTGTGAGTCAGCCTCTGACAGGTAAAGATGCTGAGAGCAGAGTATATTACTGCAAGTAGGTATGAGCTGTCAGCAAACCACAGAAACTTGATTTCATGTATTTGATGCCTTTCCTTGTTTACAAACCACATGTTAGTACAACCCAACCTTCAGCTTTCCAGGCTGAGCAAAAACTCCCTCAGGATCTTATCTGCAGCAAATGCCACTTGGGAACAGAAAGCAAATACTAGAACTGTAGACTATGAGGATTGGCATTTCACTAGGGAGCTGCAGACAGCCTTTCTTTAGCACTTTTCATTCCTCTCTTTCTTCTTAACTGATAAAACTTCCATTAAGGTAGCTGAAATACAAGGGGAAATGAAGCCTTCATCATTGTACCAAAAATACTCCAGAACTAATGCTTATTTTTATCCTCAAAAAGGAATCGGGAAGATAAACTTCCGCATTTTGCTCCTCATTGTATTTTGACAAAGGTGACATAAAGTGAGTGAAAAAAAGAATTGTTTTGTCTGCTTAGAACTATGTGAAACCTCTATGTATATCAGCATATTAATAAATTATTTCATCTTTGTATGAAGAACAGGGCATCCAAAAGCATCTAATAGATCTTTCATGAGCAGCAGAATTACTGGAGAACCACAGATTTGCATCCAGTGCCTTTTAATCACCTCAGCTTCAACCCACTCCCATCACCCCTTTCCCAGCTTTCACTTGTATCCTCCTGCACGTGCTCAGCTGGGAAAGTGATAGGGGATGCTGGGGCTGACACAGAGCAGCACAGGTACTGACTGACTGCCTGGCTTGGCCACTGGATCTTGCCTCTCAAAACTGAAGTTTTCATTCAGTTAGAAGCACTAATTTGTGTCACATTCCTCTATTCAACTTCCAATTTAAAAGAACTATTATGTTCCTATAAATTTATTGAAGACATTTAATACATTAATCTTTAACTCTAGCTGGTATCATGCAGAGTTCCAAAAAATCAAGTGGAAGAGGGCAAATAAACAGATTCTCTCCAACACAATTTGTTCCATTAGGAAATCAGAATAAAATCCCTAGAAGCAAAGGCATCCAGAATGTCACAGGACAACACTCTCTTTGCAATTATGATTTCAATGACTCTCTTCTCTCATATGCAAACCAGTATTTGAGTATTCAGAAAATCACATCAGAGCCTTCACATGGTGAAATGAGTTTTGTAATAGATTTCCTATAGGTTCTTAAAAACTAAGTTTTCATGAAGATATGTGGCATTTATGAAGAATCTCCTTATGACAAACTTGTATTTTCCTCTGCAAGGACTTGGTTAAATTTTTATTTCAAAAGCAGTTCTATCTACCACACTCCATTTTGCAGTTGAAGAACTAGACAAGAAGATTAAGGAAGAAAACAAAAACTACTTGAGCAGTGTGCCACTCTTGCATCAAGCAGTGAATTTCACAACACGAATGGTGGGGAAGCCCCAGAACACTGCAAAGGCACAGTTCAGACAAACCTACGCACCAGATTTCAATCACTCTGCCATCTTCCAGACACGGTCAGTTCACACTTGTGTACCCACTTTTTTTGGCACAGAACTTCCCACAGCCTGACTGCAGAACATGTGATGGTTGGGTTTTGTGTCCTAACACCAAACACTTGTCTGCCTTTTAATTTCTGTAATTCTCAGAAAAGCAAGTGATAAACAAACAAAACATTTGGTCTCCTATTCAAGGGAACTATTAGTAACCACCTTTCTAATGATGTTCACTTACCTTGTATTTTCTTTTTTTTTTTTCTTTTTTTTGTTTTTAGTGGGTTTTAAATTAGACACTGAAAGATTTCTGTACAGAAGTAACCCAGTCTTACTACACTGTACCAAATACCAACTTCTAGGCTGTACAAAACTTCACATCAAAAACATCTGCTGCTTTGCTTGCTGCAAGTCACTCATCCAGTAGCTAACCCAGGTTTCCCCACTCCATGATACATCTGGGCATGTCATACTTGCATGACTGTTCACCCTAATACCCTTCAGCTCTGCCTCCAGGGCCACAATCATTTCCACTTCTGACAACACGCTGTGAGTAGGGATGACTTCATGGCAATTCTGATCTGTGCAACAATGAAACTTTCTGCCAAATTAACTAATTCCTGGGATTCAGCTACACAGTTTTCCTAACTCTATCCAAGGATGCAACTGCATGCAAGATCCCCTACTGAACCTGCCACCAAACATTTCCTTAATCCTTGTCTTTTTTTCTCCCCACAACAGCATTCACACAAACTATTTTTATCCCCATGTCTAAGCACTTGGTGACCTCCAGAAACTTTCACCAGAACTCTACCTAAGGTGCTAGAGCTCTCCATGTTGAATCAAACAATTTCTTCCAGTTTACTGGAACTTTCTTATTACATTGTTCTGTTTTCTCTAGACAGGAGTTTCCAGAGTTCTGGTGCCAGGCAGGGCAGGCAGGCTAGTTTCATACCTTGCCACCTTGGTAACCTTTTTTATGTACACCTTTCACCATTTGTCTGCTTACCCTCTCCTTCTGAATCATACCAACCGTTACAAAACTATTCTCAGCAGTTAATGCTGATGCCTTTGTTCAATGACATTATTTTGTTTGTGAAAATAAAAGTAATAAAAAAGGGCTCAAAATGTACGTTGTGCATTTGAAAGCACTTTATCGGCCTATCTGTCTGGCATTATTGATTTTCAATTTTTTAGTAGTTTTTTCATACTATGGATAGGAGAATACCACTTTGCATAGAAATAAAAATGTATGTGGAAGACTACTCAAGCTGACAGGGCAACTGAGGTGCACATTAAAACAAACTCCTTGGCTTTAAAATACTTAGGGGGAAAAAAACCCACAACTGTCTAGGTTTCAAGTTTGTAATGTCTTAACAATGCTTTTTTAGTTTTGCTGGGATAAACACTATTTTTTCCTAAAAATGTCAAGTTCCTCTTGTCTTTTCCATTACACTTGCGACATGAATGAGAAGTTACTTCCTCAAAGTTAAAAACTGTGAATAAATAGGTCTCTGGCTCAAATCAGCTGTGCCAGTAATGAAATGCATCTCCAGAACAGTTCTGTGGTTACAAGATGAAGAGTGGGGAGGAGAGAAGGGTTCTGTGTAAGAAAGATTCTGTATACAACTGCAGTGCTGGTTTTTTTGGACACTGACCAATTCATATACCTTCCCAACATAAGAGAAAAGTGAAGGGCAACACTGACCACGCAAACTGACAGACAGCATATCTGTTTTCTCCATCAGTTGATTTAATTGAATGATCATGAACCATCTTTGAAAAAGTTTGACAAACCATCACTCTCTCAGAGAACTTTTGGAACTATTTTCATCTGCAACCAAATAAAAGGCAGCACTGCTGATCCCTCTGCTTCCCACAGATCCTCCAATACTCATTGCCATCCTGCCACATCAAGTGCTCCTGATAGAGGGCAAGAAGGTAGATCAGCTGTTAAAAACAACCTCTGCATTTTTCTTGCTAGTTTAATGTTAACTTTGTTCATTCTCCTTGTATGGCCCACCACGTAGCCAAGCACCCATAACAGAACATAGGAAGAATAAAAACAGGAAAGATGGCTCCTTTTTTTGGTGGAAATACTAGCTAGTTTAACATCTTCCTGAAACTACAGCCTCAGGCTAACCTCTAGCCCTTTGTTACTTTTGTTTTCCATTACTCTATTTGCTCAATAGCTGCCAGGCATGTGACTGAACCTTTTGGTTTTCCTGAGGTCACTGGACCTTTTTTTATTTAAATAATTTCCTGGACACTTCCTGACCTCTTATGAATTCCCAGAAGTAACTGTGACCCGAGTAATTTAGCATAACACTATGCTGAGTAAGTAGTCTAACAGAGAATTCTGAGGCATGGAAAATACCAAGTCTTGTGACTGTAGTTGCAAAATGAAACAATAATGGCTGACATTGCATCTTGCAGCTTTGGCAGAGCTGGATGCCAGGTTATACAGATCAGGGACATCTGGAATCTGGCAGGAGTCTAACAGAAGCCAACACAAGGTACTAAATGCATAGCAATGAAATGTACTAATAAAAGACAAGACAAGCAGCTTGGAAGTACAAAGTCTATGCCTGAAATCCTCAAAGAGGACATAACAATGCCATCAGGCTGGAGCATATCATTAATAAAAACATTATCATGATATAATGAGAAAATATATTATCAAATTGTATTTTAAGTAACTGTATTATGACAGTTAGAATTCACAAAAATCAAAATAGTGTGGCATTAATCTACAAATTGCCATAGTAGCATATTTTCAGTGCCAGGCTGAGCACTATATGGGTACAAAGCTGGTGAAATCTGGTCCCTAGAGAAAACAGTATCAGAAACACATTCTGAAGCAGCCAAGTATTTCTGGGGGAGTGGGGTGCAGATGTATCCTGGGCTGTCACAGGTCCTTGTGGTGCCAGTGCTCTCCGTAAGAGTCTGTGGAGTACAGTGGCAGATTTATGAATATGCAGCCACAGATGAAGCAACAGTAACAAAATAGTGAGGGCCTTCACTGGAGCGATGCAGCCCAGGCAGAGGACCATGCCAGTGGCACTGCAGCCCCGCAGATTTCAACACTCATTCCCAGCTAATTTGAGCATCTGCAGGGAGCTACTTCTCCCCATGAGGAACCCTGCCTAGCCCCCCCTTCAGTTTCTAAATAAAGTCGGCGCCAAAGTTAGGAAACAACGGCTCTTGCTGGGTGACAGATAATAATAATCTTTCATATCGCAATCCTGAGCTCGGGGCCAAGAATCAGCCATCAGCCACTTGTCAGCACTTCCACGTTTTGCTCCCTTGTCAAGCACAACCACCCCACCAATCAGCTTGGAAACTAACCATCATCAGCAAAATGCTTTGAATTTTTAAAGAGGATGATGCCACAAATTAACAGCAGGCAAGAAAAAGGCATAAACATGTATTTATAATTGAAAAGGGAGTGCAGGAAGATAAAAAATAAGAACTAATGCAAAATACCAATGCATCCTTAATGTGAAACAACATTAGAGGGCAGTGAGATACCCATAAAAAAATATGGTAAACAGTACTATACATCATGACACACCACTAACAGCACAACTTTCCATGCTGTGAGCACCTTGATAATGGTAGAGGAGACCTTAAAGGAGAAAATTCTGGAATTAGATAAAACATCCATGAAGTATTCAATGAATAAAATTTAGGAAACTTCATGCCAGTGGAAACAAGAAATATACCTTTGCAGGCAAAGTATCTTGTTATTCAAGTTACTGCACCTGCATAATACATAATCTGAATACTGAAAGCATACATAGCTAATAATGCCATCCTACTCAGAATGATCCAAGTCATGCATTGCCAACACTGTCTGATACCTCCATATGTTTTCAGATCTAGTTAGAGCAAAGCAAACTTCCCTAATTTCAGGGGCTTTTAGCCAGATGAATGGAAGCATTTCATATAGTGTGTGAAAAATAATTAAAATGAATGCAGTGACAAGTTTATTCCAGGCATGTCACTTTATCAGAAGAATGTTTTTAAAGCCTGTATAAATTCCTGGAAGGAAAATGTTTCATAGAATCTATCATACACCATAAAACAGCACAAACAACGTGCCTCATGGAGAATAATTTTGATATAGTTCATTGTCACTTGCAGCCAACAGCAAAGCTTTGCTTAAAGCACTCTAGATGTTGCATGTGTGCATGTGGGAAAGGGAGCAGGGCAAAAGAACAGGTGAAAAATACCTCAGTGAAGCGCATTTGGAGTTAAATCCCCTTCCCAGACACACACACTCCTGACCAAACCCCAGCAAGGAGCTGGTTCACAGAAGCTCCCCCAGCAACATACTTCTAAGCAGAACTCTGCACAGCTCTCCTAAACCACCAAGGCAATGATATTCCTTCCTACCAGCAGACACAGTTCATTTTTCCCGTGTACATTCTTGCCACTTTCTGCAGAACTTTACTCTAACTTGGGTTTATAAAATAACATTCCATCAAAAGAGGAAGCTCTTGAGTAATGATTGTAGTTTCCTTCTGGTCCAAGCAGACAGAAATTAAAAGGTTTCCTGCACTGAAGTGACTCAACAGCAGCAGAACAAGTCACTCGATGCCAATACAAAGAGTACTAGTATGGACCTTTTTTTAAAGATCTACAATCATAGAAAAAAAATTACAAAGGCATATGTTTACATTAACTTTCATCTAAATACAAAAATCTTTTTAACATTGGGTTAAAAACCAAATTCTCATACCAACCATTTATACAAATTACTTAGGTCTTCAGTTCATGTCACAAGACACTGCAATTTGAAGGAGACTCATGGGAGCTGCTGACAGGCCCTGCTTCTCACCTACAAACCAAGGAATCAAATGATTTTATGGTCATCAAAGGAGCCAGAAACCTTTAATTACCTCAGGACACTGATTAGTGCTGTAACTCACCATAGCACTGCTTCCTCTTATCACTACCCACAGGCCATGTGCAAAAGATGTCAACAGCTGCACAGCCCCCATTCCAGCCCAGCAGGGAAGGCTGACACCAACTCCTCGTGTCCACACAGCACCATTCCAGCTATGAGCTAAGAAAGCACTGAAGTAAGGATCTACCTGTCAGTGTGAACACACACTGAGAGGACCATATTTAACTTAGTAGTTACTAATTCATTCAAATTAACTGAAGGAACGACAAGACAAGCATGACTGATCCAGTTTAAAGCACAGCCAAAGTATATTTTCTTGACCCCAGAGCAAACCCATGACAATTATGCAACCTTAACTGAAAACCAGGGCAGCAAATTACCATAAGACAGGAAAAAAATGTTTAAATTTTATATATATTGAATTGTTATTTAAATAGAACTCATAAATAAGATCTGCTTGAAAAGAATGAGTGAGCACACATTCCCCTCTTGCCAAGAAGACAGCATTGAGATATTTCTTCTAGACCAAAAAAAAAAAAAAATTCATGGCAATGACACGACCACATGTCCAGCACATATCGGTGTCTTTCCCTGCCTCTCTGAACTGAAAGCATTGCCTTCCAGAGTAGTGTAGCTTACCTAAATAATACTGGGATCATTTTCACCCTTATTTTCAAGAAACAGTACTTTTAAAGGAAATGTGTATTATCTCAGATTCTACTTATGCGTATGCAGATATGGTATTTAAAGTCAAAGAATAAATATTTTGCCACATTCAAGTTTCCTGTGCCATTAATTTTATATGTCTCATTTTGGGTTTGTGTCATATATTGCATGCATATTTTAACCTTAATAGGCTGAGAAGTATGTTCTTGTGCATATTTGTGTAAACTGTATACTGATTATACACCAATTAACTGATCGTACAAATGAAAAGGATTTTTTTTTTCCATGCTAGCTATAATTCCTCTGAAGTTGGTAGCATTTGCAAGGGAACACCAAAGCCTGTCTGTGGAGAAGGTTTGAACATATAAACAACAGATAGATAATCCAACCAAAAGACAGATCAATGCCTTCAAACTTACTGTGCTCAAAAGGAAAACCAAAGCTGAGCGTACTGAGGGTCAGACACCTCATCAGACACAACGAAGGCAGTCTCTTGCACTGCTTGGTAATAAAATACTTTGTGAAAGAAATTTTGAGGTTTGCCTTTCTGTTGAAAAATATGACCAGAATCATAGCTTACATACATTATTGAATATAAAACTCAGAGGCATCACACTCAGAAAACATATGTCGAGCTGCCAACAGCCTGTCTTTTTAATAAATGGGGTGTCTTTCTGTATCCAAATAATCAAAACACTATTCAACAAAATGATGAAGCATTTTTCTTGTGAAATACCTTTCCCATTTCTCTAATTTAAAAAAAAAAAGGTTTAAATACCAGTTTTGCGTAAAACAGATGTTTTATTCCTAAATTAAACCTATCATATCATCAAATATACTTTCACAAAACTTCCCGTGTAGCATAGGATGAAAATTTCCTTCACTATTTAAATGTAGACTTGAAGGTAAAATAAATAATTCTCAAGAGAACTCAAAAAAACATTTCCTTTCTTTCAGTGTTTGGCTTTGATTAAGAGCATGTAACACGTGATGAGCTGTTCCAGACTTGCTGGCTTGAATAAGCTCAATGCAGACTGCAATTACAGTTTACAGAAAATAAGTATATCTGACAAGGCAATATATCTTTGCCTCAAATATGTTTACTCACATAACAATTGTTGTTAGTTTACTTACAAAACACAGCCTATCAGCTCCAGTTTTGCAACTTGGCCTACGCAAGTGGGCTCTTTTTCCCAGATACACAAAATAGCACAATCAATATAGAATACTCAAAAATCAGAACAAAAGTAGTCTAAAATAAGCTATAGCCATTTAACAGTTAAGCTCATTGCATGCAAGTTTCCATTATGTCCCTTTATACCTGAATGAAGATCATACTGAATTTATGACTGATCTGAAACAGTTGCACGACTTCAGATCTGGTTTTAGATTTTGAAAGTTAACTTAGAAGAGATGGAATTTCACCATGTTGGAAAATTACTTAAGAAAAAAAGAAAGAAGATATCTTCCAGTGTATTCCTGTTCCAAGACCTGGTTGTAATTTTCTTATGTTATTAAATAATTGTAACAATAGCAATATTTTTGCCTTTTTCAAACAATCTGAAAACGTTCTCAGGGAAGAAAAAGCTTTGCCAACCTGTTATTACCAATGTGCAACAATGCCAATTCTAAACAGAGAAGAGGAATTATTTTTTTTTAAAGTCAGCTTTATAGAAGTTTTAGAAGAATAGTTCTATATGCCAGCCAATAAATCTGGAGTAGTGAAAAGATATACTAGAGGACCCACACCTGTCGAGCAAAAGATTTTCTTGGCATATGAACTGTAGGAAGAAGCAAAAGAATGATCCCTCCCAGGTTCTGGCAACGGATATGCAAGGCAACCACAGTTGACATTCATATAGCCTTAGGCAGGTTATTCAGTGCCACAGTGTTTTTCCCTCGACAGGGGCTGATAATGCAGCACCTGAAGCACCCATCAAAACTAGCCTAGAGCTACTGCAGCCCCGGGAACCACCAGGGAAAGCTCAAGGCTGTTTTGCTTCCCCAGCCCTACCTCTGCACTCAAGCAAATGGTCCTTTTTTGAGCCTTTCAGAGGTGAAGCAGGAACCCACTGGAGTGTTATATTGGAATGCTCAATTTCCCAGATGTTACCTGCCATCACTCCCATGCTGTGACAGATCCCAATGTCTTAGCAAGGCAGGTATAAACCCAGGTTTTGCCAAGAGGCAGCCTGAGGCAAAGACACCTGAAATATATGGAAGTTACTCATAAATCTGGGTATGCCACTGGAGTAAATCAGGAAAAAAACCCCTCTGCCTATCTGAAAAATCAATTTGTATTAAGATACTTGATCTTGGGAGATAAGTGTGGTAATTTGGCCAACAGTTTAAGTGCATTAACAAAAGTTCCATAGCAGCTCTGTGGCAGATGTAGAAAACAACCCCATTGTATTAAGCGTAGCCCTAGCTTCTAGATTGTACTTACAGCCCTGTAAAGAGAGGAAATACCTACACAAATACATCGAGGCTTAAGTGGAACAGAGTTTCCTAAATTGTGTCCACCACAGCAGTTGTCACTACTGTTTGTTTCCATTAGGTCACTAGCATCTGTGGTCAACAAGAGAAATGTTCTGGTTTTACCACCCACAGTGAAAAGCAGACAAAATCAAATCCTTCCACCTTCTCTCGGTATTTATAACTAAAACCTGAGTGATTCACTGATGGTGACCTATAACTAATAATACCACAGCCAGTTGCCACCCTCACTTTGCAATGAAAGTACTAACCCAGCCTGGCTACTACTGATGCAGTTACACCAAGTTTAAATTGTTCCTAGATTACATGTGTAATCCAAAGTAGAAACATCCATTACTATTGTGGTTTAAGCCCAGTCAGCAAATAAGTATCATGCAGCCACTTGTTTGCTTACTTGATGAAATAAGCCTTTACAAGATGTATTTCCATTTACATACTATAAGAGCCCCTAATTTCAATACAGTGCTAAGAAAGAATTACAATAAACAAACATGATAAAAAGTTGGATCTCAAATATCTTTCTAGTTCAGAAATTCATTCTTTTCCTCTTAGCTACGTAGACATTTCTTACAAATAACTTAGCTATTTTCCTTGAATACCACTGTTGGACACTTGTCAATATTCCTCAAGGAAAAACTCTCCACAAGCCAGAAGCCCAAGAGGCCAAGATTCTTCAGCTCAAAATGTAAATGCCTGCTAAAGTGCTGACACTTAAATTAGGTCAACCAAGCTAAGTAATAAAACTATGCAATGTAACACCACAGCAGTAGAAAAGCACTTATCATCATCTTGGTAACAGAAACAATGCAGCAGCACAAAATACTTCACTCCCACATCACTGGACTGCTCTGAAGTTCCAAGCAGCAAGATTACATTGCCCAAGCAAATAAATAATACTGCCTATGATTTTCACTGGTGAACAGTGACTGAAGACCTTTAGATGCATCCCCGTCCTCCTCACTTCCTAATAACAAGGAGAGAAAAACCAAATGAAACAAACAAGAACAAAAAAACCACAAAAATCCACACCCTCTTTCAAGTCTGGTCATATTCTGTGATCAGTAAACAGACTGAGTTAAGGTTTAGTAAAAATGTCAGGACAAGAACACTTCAAGAAAATAATGCCAATAGCATTTAGGGTTCCTTTTTCAGTAAAATATTGCAACAGTTTCCACAAGGAGATCTGCCTCACAGATCTTTAAAAACTCTTACTGAACACAACAGTAATTGCTTGCCCAGCTATCCTCACCTAAACAAGGGCTACTTTGGCACTGTGCTCAAAGTGATCCCAGGAAAAACGAGGGGAAGCTCTCTTGGCCTTGTTATGCTCTGTGCATCCTTAGCTGTACTGCTTGAGCACAGCATCCTGCAGCTGCTTGCTCTGCAGCAGTGGGAACAGCTGTGGAGAAACAGCCAAAACAAAGAGTGCACCAACCCTGACATGATGCAGAGGTAGCCACGAGAAGTGCAATTCCCACCAATGAAATCTAACACAGTAACATCCTAATATGAAATCTGCTACTTCCAGATCTAACCCCTTCCTCAACCTACGGATCTTCGTGTCAGTCTTTGCTTTTCTCCTTTCAATAAATGCTAGGTTTTGGATTCTCCAGCCAGAGACACAAAAAGAAAACTTCTTTATCTCCTGAATCCTTTCAAGCTTCTGAGCCAGAGGGAAGAAAGAGGAGGAGAAAACTTGTGCTCTAAGTATCATATTTGGAGTGTTATCCCCTTGTGACTGAACTGAATCTCCACATCTGCCACAGCTATTAGCCTTCTCCAAATAGCAGCTGAAGCAATATGGAACAAACTTGGTCCCTAGATAATTTCTCAGCTACTCATATGTTTCTGTATAGCAGCCATGAAAAAGAATAATTCTTGGTAATTTAATTCTGCTGTTGCTTAAAAAACCAGTGACCCAAAGCAGAAATGTTGGACATGTCTACAGATTCATGATGACATTGCAAGCTCAAAAGACAAAGCTTTCTGAGATTTATTTCCAATTTTTTCTTTCAGAGGACATCAATCCTTGCAAAAGAGGTGGAGATTACTCCCCCTCACATTTTGAAGGAAGTCATACATTTTGCAGATATTATTAAATCTTCTTCACTTGCAGTTGTAAATCTTAAGACCTCTATTCAAACTGCAGCTCAAATACAATATTTGCTGATAATACAGAAGAAGAAATTTCCACATGCATAGTCCTAACCGTATAAAAGACATGCCAAAATAAGAATTACATTACAACAACGATTAATGACAGCAGATTATTCTGTATAAGACAGCAAGCAACAAACTGTCCGGTGAATTCTCCAGGAAAAATTACAGCACGTCTCTTGCACAGAGACAATTGTCCTCCTACAAACAAACAGGAGCATAAACATAACCTAAAGAAAAATCCAGCTTTAATACTGCCAATTTTTTGCTTAGTTCTGATATTTCTGAGAACAGGACTGGGAGCAGGACAGAGAATGAGAGAGAAGATTTGGAGGCTTTCACTTTAGCAACCCAAAACCCTATATAGGAATCTGCATTGGGAATCAAGCCAGACATGAAGAGCATGCATTCCAGTCTGAAACAGAAGATAGTGAAAGATACTTCCCAGGAAAGTAATGCATTATGTTTTCCACTTCTTTTAAATTTTTTTTAACGTTCTCTGTCCCAGACAGAGTAGGAATATATGAATGTGGACTGACATCACTGTGCAAAACCCACCATATATGCAAGCTGTCAGTTCCCTACTTTAATAAGCTTCAGTGATCTCCTCATACAGCTTTCTTTAATTAAATGTATCAAGAAAGGATTTTTTAAAGAAGAAAGGGATGTCTGTGCAAATTCATGCAGAAATATTAGACATAATACATGCATCCACACGCCAGTCTAAGAGGACAACTTTTTTCATTATTGTTGTTATTATTATTTCTGCTATGCCTTTTCAGTTAAACAGACACCAGCTTTATTTCTAGAAACAAGAAAGGTTTACATTTTGTTCTTTGAAAGGTCTGAATTTAATCTGCATTTAAGCATCTTACATACTATACCTTTTCTGTTGGTTCTAATAATTGTCTCAGACAACAGTAAAGGGCTTCCATTGGAAACTTCATTTATAGGCTTCTCTGGTGGTTTGTTGGCAGTGTTTTCTTTCTTCATGTCCTTCTTTATTTCCTGCAGAAGGTGGACATAGAGGAGAAAAAAGAGAAGAAGGGGTTAAAAATAAGGTATTAAAGAATATTCTAAATCTCGAGCTCCCAAGACTTCTTAAAACTTCTGTGTATACACCTCTGCCTACTCTAATGCTACCTCAAAGACTCTTACAAAATGCCACAAAAAGAAAGCAATTTTAAGTAACTTTTCCAATGGAGACTATAGTTTTTAGTTTTAGAATAATTCCTTATTCATGTGTGAAAATTGTAGGACAGCTTTACAGATCTCTTAGTAAAGATGACCAAAGCTGAAAGGTGTGAGGGGGGGGAAAAAGACTTCTTAGTTTATCCAACAATCAGCAGGACATCTGACGCACAGGGCAGAACCGCTGCAGTGCTCCTGATGTAGAGGCAGCTAAGTCTGTTTCCACTCCATTGAGAAGCCCACAGAAATAACAACCATGGCAGGAAGAAAAATAATAACTAGGCAAATATGACAAATGTTACCATAATTGGCAGAAGCATATAGAGAGCCTGCTGTCAGAGCTGTTGCTAACACTAACACATTTTGCTGCTGACTACCTTTTAAGGTGATCGACTTCTTTGGCACTACATGGAGAAAATATATATGGTGGGGTTTCATGAAAGTTAATCCACAGAAAACAGCTTTCCAGGACTTCACAGTTAGTGCTTGAGAAGATTCACAATACCTCATCAGCTGCTTAGACTTTAAAGGCCTAACTGTTTTGTTGTCTATACCCACTCTGACAAAGCATCTAAAATATCATCACCTTACATATATCTTATCTTGAAACACCACTGAAGTAGACAAACATCATTACCTCTATAGACAGGAAAATGACACATTACAGAGGCTAAACCATTTGTTTACAACCACGTCCCAAAAAGCAAGGAAAAAATAAGCTAAGTTTGGGCTCCAAGCTTTATCCTAGAGCCACAGAGCTACTCAGGCTGGGTGGGACCTCAGAAGGTTCCTGCTCCAATCCCCAGCTCAAACTTGGGTCACCTGTGGGGTCAGACCAGGTTGTTTAAGGCTGTTTGCTCAGCTGGATCTTGAAAACCTCCAAGGATAGAGACTGCACAAGCTCACTGCTTGACTGACCTTATAGTGACAAAATTTTTCCTTATAGCCAGCCTGAAACTTTCTTTTCCAGTTTGATCTGCTCTCTCCTGTCCTTCCCACCAGGCACCACTGGAAGGGCCTGGCTCTGTCTCCTGGAAAATATTCTTGTGTGTATCGGAAGGTCTCCCCAAAACCATTTCTTCAGGCTGAGTTAAGCCCACACCTCTCTCAGCATCTCCTCAGGGTGCATGTGCTTCAGCTTCCTCAGGCACAGAGCTTGCTTCAGTTTATCAATATTTTTCCTTTACGTAAAATCCTCATCCCATCCGCAAAATGGGATGCTGTATTCTGGATGTGGACTAATGAGTGCCAGGTAAAGGAGAATTATCACTTTCCTCAGTCTGCAGGCTATTAATGCAGCCCAGGCTACATTTGATGCCAGGGTACAAGACTGGCCTACGTTTAGCTTGCTGCCCACCAGGACCCAAGGGTCCTTTTCAGCAGAGTTGATCCCAAACCTATCAGGTCCCACTCTGCATGACAGCAATTCCTCTTTTCCAGGACAAGAACAGGTATTTGCCCTTGCTGGACTTCCTAATGTTCCTATCTGGGGCCCTGTGAACAGCAGCCCTGCCTTCAAGCATGTTCACTGCTCTCCCAGTTTGATGTCATCTGCAAATCTAATGGGATCTACACTGAACAGGCATCAGGGATAGGTGATGGCTTTGGACAAACTCTTTGCCTCATAAAAAAACTCTACCTCTCCTCCTCTCTTTCAGCTCTCCTACATTCACTGCCCTCTTCTACATCCCAGTGCAGTATCAACCTCCACCTTCCCACAGCACTGTACAGAAGCAGGAAATACTGTAGATCTTATTTAGGTTTTCAGTATATCAGACATGGGCACTCAATCATAGAAAGCACATTTCTATATGAAGTTTCCAAAGCTGTCATCTGTGAACAGCATCAAGCAAAGCAAGAATTTCCAAGTTATTCTCTATAAAATGCACCATAAACCTGAAATTCTTTTTTTTTTTTTTAAAACATCTTATTTCTCCGGTCCAACTGGTATTTCAAAGCTGAACTATTAGCTACACAACATTAGTAACAGCCTTCTGTATCTGCACAAAGCATTTTCTGAGTTCCATTAGCAGAGATAAAAGTTTTATAACCTGCAGCCCCTACTGAGGGTACAATAAATCTTTTATCTAGTGACATCAAGAAGGTAAAACAGTATCTAAAATCCAACTCATCACAGTAACCATAATAACTGAAATAACAAATGGGGATATATGTATGAAAGGGGTGTGGTGTCTGCGTGACAGATGCTGCTGTTAGAAGAAATACTGCACATAGTTCTTGTAGAAAAGTGAATTTAAGAGAATTAAAAGAGAATTTAAGAATACTATACACATTTAGAAGAATATATCACTTTCTACAAAAAAAGGTACCAGACATAACACATACATTATTCCACAAGTTCTTTTTCGTAGCCTTAAAAAATAAAATGTATAATAAATGAGTTCACCCAAAGCTTGTCATATTGAAGCTTTAAATTTCTTTTGCAGCTAGGTGACAAACTCACTGTGTATTAAAATATTATCTACAGTTTAAACAGAGTTTGTGACTCAAACAGCACTCTAGTGTGAACAGACCACAAGACAACACCCTACGGAAGACCCCATCTTGCCAGAACTTGCTTCCTGTGTGTCATTACTGTGTTATTTTTCATTCTTTATGTCAGAATGTAATTAAATCCTCAAGTCACACATTCTGAAACAACAGTACAATTTTTTTTCATTTAAAAAATCCTTTTGCAACTTCAAAACTGACAGAAAAAAATGTCTGCTGTAACAGAAAACAGTGCTGTACCTTTTAGTCTCCAGATGAATGACACTGGTGCCTTTGCTGCTGCTGACAGCTTTTTGAGGAAGCCTTGTTTGGCTCCTGAAAAAAGCAATGGGAATACAAAACAGTTCCCAAATACTGGCATTTGTTTGTAGGGTGGGAAGTCTTACACTTCCTTTCCTCATCCACTATTTGTGGAAAGAAGAGAGTCACACATGCTGAGTGTCCACTCAGCCGAAATTCATACAGAAGATACAGCACCTTGCAGTCACCAAGTCTAAGCTTTATTTTCTGCTTTTCTAGTACTTGTTTGAGATACTTTTCATTACTGTTTCCTTTGATGCTCATGAGAAGGGTCATAATTTTTCATAGCTGCTGCCCAGAGTAACATGACATGATCAACCCCAGCAGCTTGAAATTACAGATCAGGAGAGAATTGAAAGTAAAAGTGGAGAATTGTCCAAATAGTGAAACATAAATCAGGCAAAAGTCAATCCAGTCCTACTAAGCCTAAAATAGTACCAGAAACATACTCATACTTAGCAATACCCTATGGGAAGCCCATATCTTAGCACACATTCTGCAGTAAGTTATGTCAGTTTAAGACCCTTGCACATCTTTTCAATTCCTGGTCTTACTCTACAGCACAAGACTTGAAAACTTACAAACAAACCCAAACAAATGCCCCACGCCTTCAGCAGCCTCACCACTGCAGCCTGCAGCAAACACTGGTGCCGATATTACAGCCTCTCTCCTCTCTCTAGTATCTTGCTTCTCCTCTTTGCTGTCTTCTGTACTGCTCACCCTTGGGGAACTTCGGATTTTAGGACTTTTCTTCAGCTGTGGCCCACATAGAGCCAGGCACCCCTATCCTCAGGACAAAGAAAGGGACCCTAGCGCTGATAAAATTTAGAAATATTGACATAGCCCTTTGTATCTATCCCCACTCTTACTTGCTGTAAAAAAAAGATTATTACTCTAAAATAATACCATAATGCTGTACTGAAAAACTTCATTTCTGCTTGAAGAATGAAGTGAAAACAAACACAAACAAGTCTGGTCAAATAGATACACCAAGTCAGCTCACCTTACTGTAAAAAATACACTAAAAATTACTACCTTGCATATTCAGTAAATGATGCAACCATAATGGCCCTAAAAGCTTGGTGCTGCATCAGTAATGGTTATACAAGTCTCTCTGCATAATCCACTCATTTCAGATCTGCAAGGAGTCAAAGCCTACCACACAAGGAAAGAGTAGGCAAATGAGGTTGCAAACCCATGCATAACAAAGGTGGTTTGTGGGAACTTTCCCAGTATATGACAAAATCTATTTCTGGTTCTGATTTCAAGCTGAAGTTTCCAGGTATTACTACTTTTAAAGAAGAAATTCCATGTACACAAGTAAGTAGAAAGCAAACATTCAGTTAGGATGGAAGTCCTCTGTCTGCCATACGTAGTTCAAGAACAGCTGAATTTAAATGCTAAAGGAGAATGAATAGAAACTAATAGTGCGGTTGCAAGTTCAGAGACTACTGCTTCTTGAGAAAGGAGCTTGTGTATGAAAAGAGAGGAGAAACAAGAAAGCTATGAAATTTTAATGCATTATACTTCTCTAAAATACTGGGAAAAGCTCAACCTACAGCTAGCTGTCTGCTCAGCAAGGACTTCAGTGCACCTCCTGACTAGGTCTTTTGCATTGTTTTCTGGTGGTATTTCGACTACAGCAAATATATTCACACCCTAATCAGACACAACCACCACTCACTGTGGGCCAATCTGCCCCTGAATAGAACAAGGGGGGGCTGAACTGGTACTGCAGGACACCTGAGCTGTGCTGAATCTCCTCGGAGGGATAGCGTGAGCACCTTCACTAAGAATCCCTGACACTGTCTGGACCAGACTCAGCAACCTAGAGAGCCCTTTACAGAACCAAGTTCACAAGACAAATGTCTATGGAGAGCCACATAGAGAGCCTCAGGAGAAGGAGCTCAAAGGGATCCTGAGTGCAGGGCTTGGCTCTTTCCCTCACCCCTTCTCCAGTACTGAGATGTTTCTGCAGAATGAGCAGCTGTCTCACTCACACAACCTACCTGCGAAGAGTTGGGGCTTTCACAGTGCTACCAGCATCAAAAACACCTCTAAACCTCCTCTTCGATACTTGGTTTTGGGACAATGCCCAGTATAAATTTCAAGGATCAAAATGCTGCATTTTTTTCCTAGCCAGCACAAAGGTAACTGCAGATCATTTTCAAGAGGCTATGCCTCAGGAACCCAACCCTTAAGTAAATAACCTCACATTTCAACCACTAAATCTAAACCAGGCCTTCTTGATGCCAGAAATTTTAAGACATCTTCCACCTCCTGTGTATATGGGTTTCAGTGTGATTCCAATACAATAAGCAGTTCTTACTTGGAAGAGGCATCCTCGATTGGAGATATACTGAAAAAAAGTCATTGTGAACTTTAAAAATAAACTAAGCTTGATTTCACAAAATGTTATGATTTCAAAGATATTATGGGGACATAGAGTCCTTTGAAGGCCCTTACAATTTATACATCCTTTTAATACCTAAAAATATATATATTTTTTGTAACTAGGATTCAACCATACTGCATAGATACCAACAGCCAAATCACCGTGAAAAGATTATTTTCTTCTAGCAAACTTTGAAACACAGTTTCTTCAAAGAAATACAAAATTCTAGACAATCCTTGAGCTGTTTTTATTTCAATCTTCTCTAATCCAATCCTACATCAGTATAAGCCACAGGAAATTTGCAAAACATTTTCCATAAGCTTGTGAACTTTACAACGTGACAAAATATTAAATAACAACAAATTATGCAGTGTGATGAAAGTCCACCACACAGGAAAATACAATATATTCAAGTGTACCTGTAGCCTATTAAATGGCTATTTCAACCTATAAAATCTAGAAACTGAGCATTTTATCTTCTGTACATCAAAAACTGTTACTCATTCACATGACACATTCCTTGCCAAGCTGGAGAGAGACAAAAAGAGCAGTTAACAGCTTTCAAAGAGAAAACATGTAATTTCTCTACTGTTGTTTGCAAGACCTAGCTTTGTTTTCAGAATTTCATCATGTATTACCTTCCAAGGAAAAAGCCTATTCTGTTTGTGTGTCTATATGTTGAAGTTCCCACTCATCTGTCAAAAAGCTTCCTTGAAGTTATAGCTAATGCTTGAATTAGGTCAGCAACAAAAGTTACAGTTAGGAAAGTACAAAAACTTCTGTCATTTTCACTACACCAAAGTTTTTTTTTTACTCTGGCAGTTCTGACCTTTACAGGAAACAGCTGAAAACATTTGAGGAAATTCCTGCAACGTTTTCCACAACTATAAATGCAACAAAATGCTATTTTGTGCTGCTGCAGGTATAAAATTCTAAAGCCAACAGTTCATTCCCAAAGCTGTTGGGGGCCATGAAAAATGATGAGAAAAATCACTATCAGACTATAAGGTGATTTATCTGAGGCTTCCATGCAAAGGGAAAAACAGCTACTGCGCTTTACCCCTCTGAGATAAAGAATGCTTTTCCTTCAATCTCTTTTCTCAAAAATACATACTTTACATTTCAAGAGACATCTGCCACCACGATTTCCTGAAATAAATGTCTGCAACTTTAAACAATATATAAGTTCAATTATCCAGTTATATTAAAACCTCAAACTCTGTTGCAGAGTACATCACTGCAATATTTAGTCCTCCTGAGTAATTTCCTGTGACATTTTCACTGAAACTAGTTAAGAGGTAGTGAATAATTATAAATGTGCTCAGTTACAAATGCAACGCCGATATTGTCAAGAACTTGTAGTTCTAATATAAATAAACAACATATCCTGCAGCAAGGTTGGAACAAACCTTTCCATCAACTGAAATAGCATCAATATGAAAACTATTTTCAACCAGAAAGATGATGGCAGCACTAAAATCCAGTATATTTTCATAGCATGAGCTTTATATGAGCAAAACAACAACATTTCAGGGGCAATTAAGAAACCACTTAGCTTTTATCTTCCTGGCTTCTGCATCACTAGTATTTGACTTCCCTCTAAGGCAACAACAGGTCCAAGATACAGAGGGAGAACATGAGAACTTCAAGCACCACGATCAAGACTGAGATCTCTCCATTAGCTGGTCATGACAGGAGACACTTACCAGGGGCCCTGTCAGCAAGCAGGGTGGGGAGGATGGCTTGGAAAGTGTGCCCCCCCCCAGCAGTGACCCCCAGCTGCTAACAGCTGCACAGATCCCATACTGCTACTGCACCCATCATCTGAGCTTATGACAAAAGTTATGCTCGTGTTTCACTGCTGCAGCATTCCACATCCTCTCTCCTTTTTCACTATCAGCTTATCCCAAGTTTATAGGAAACATGTTCCCAGCTGTCTGTCAGGCATGTGACATTAAAAAAAAAGAGACAGGATTACAGTTTATGAGCCTCCTGGTTTGCGCTAGTACTGCCTAATTCTGGGGTAATTTCTAAACCACAGCCTCCTAAACCTTTCTCAAAGAATTCTTTGGTTTCTGTATCTGGCCTTCAAAACCAAGTGTATTTCTGTGGCTCACATGACTTCTGTCTGATTTATGGCTTTATAGGGAAAACCATTTATTCACACCATTTTGCATGTGACCAGTGCATCTATTCCAGCAGTAACATCAGGAGTAAGTGGAATGAGGCATCTCACGGATGAGGTCGTGTTACCCTCCTTTCTTTTTCCTGTGCTACATAAAAAACTATGCACTGGTTTGCTCTCTTCCAGCACAACTAAAGCCTTGAATGCCATCCACAGCCAGTCAGCAGCACTGTTGGCACAGCTGCTCAGGTGAGCCTGTAGCGCTGCCCTTGCTTCTCAGGTGGCAGGACCTTATGAATACTCCAAAGCTTTCTGACAGGACACTGCTCTGCTATTTAACACACACCCAGAACCCAGTCTGCACAGTCATAAATTCATTACAGAGCCATAAGTAAAGGCTTCAACAGCCCATTTGCCACGTGCATTGTTCTTAGAGTATTTAAATATTCATTTTATTTATAAACTTTACTTAATACAAAGGTGATACTCAAACATTTGGCACAATAGTGGGGCCTGTGAAAACATTCATACAAAAAAAATGGATAGTTTGGATCTAGTGCAAACAACTTCCAACAGACAAATTTACAATGAAATGACAAATTAACAATTGTTATGAAAAAAAAAAAAAACACACTACATTAACTCCTACATTCAGTGTATTCAACATTAGCCACAAAACTACTGTACCACTAAAGGCAAAGTGCAACCTGCTCCTGCTTGAACTGCTGGTAACTTCTCTGTGATATCCATGTCTGAACATTCCCTGTTTATCCCAGCCCGAGATGCTACAATGCCTTCCGTACCACAGCTCTAAGGAGCCCACACTGTGCCACACCTGAACGCCTCTGTTCCTCTCCTACACACCAATGCCCAGGATGCCACAGCAAACTCAAGCTCCTCTTCTGAAAAAATCTCCATGTTCTTCCTCTTTTAATACAGCTTTGGTATGTTTTTTGTACATACTTCTGATAATAAAAGGCCTTCTGGATAGGATATACACTCTTACATATGTAAAAAGCCTTGTACTTCTAGAGAGATAAGTGCATGCCTTATAAAAAATTTAACAAAACCTCTCAGATTTGTTGAGTCTTACATAATCTTCCAGCTGTGCTTTTCTGGGAATATGAGTGTGCGTTTCTGCACCTCTTCAGGTCAAGAAAATCATCTTCCATGCCCTTAGCCTGAGACTTTGTTCTTCAGTTCAAAAGGAGACAGCTCATATTCATCTATACCATTTAGTTTGTTGGGTATTTTTGATTACCAAAAAAAAAGAAGAGATTAAAAGAATTGGGGGGAGAGAAGAGGGGGGGGGAGATGGAGGCTACAAGAAACAGCAAGGAATACAACAGTAACAAAAGTGGAGAGCACATTTTAAAAAACGGGCAACAAACATGTAACACCACTTGTCTCAAAGTCAAGAAGAAAAAAGAATACACCCTCTGCTCGTTGTGGTTTGGTTTGGAGATGTGCTTGGTTACAGCAGTGATTAGCTTCACTACTAACAGAAAAGGCAATTCATTACATCTTAATGCAGTTAAAGGACCAAGGCTGAAAATTATAATTAGAGCAATAAAAAAAAGCAAATAGGAAAAGGATGCAGTGCTGGGTGCTGGATGCCATTCCAAGCCACTCAGTGCATCCTGACCCCACTGAAAAAAACAACAGTATCTCTTTCTGAGATCTCACAATCTAGGTGTAAGCAAAAGCATAACAGATTAACAGACACAGCAGATGGCAGGAAGCAGGAAGAAGCAGAAGTGATTGGCACAGGCCAGGTGCATAAGCACTTTAGCATTTTGCAAGCACTGAGACAAGACACCTTTAAAGAAGACTTTGAAAAACAGCGAGTACATTTGTGGATTTTTATGTGCAGGTTCCCCAAGGTGAGAAGTACAAAAGCAGAAGCTTGTTATAAATTTATTAAAGAGGTGAGGAAATCCAAACTCATCACCTTGTCACTGGAACAGAGGGACAAAGTCCCACCACCCACATGTGAGGAACTTGAGAGATGATGACCCAAAGATTGTAACATTTAGAGTGAACATGTCACAGAGCTGACATGGACTTTGCATTTCTGAAGCCTCACAGAGAATCACATTGTATGACTGCAGCAGGTCTCACAACCTGCAGAGGAACTGGAAGCAACTTCCTTATTTCATACTGCCATCAAGTTGCCTGCTAACACCTGCCCATGAACCCCTGCAGAGCACATCCCCAGTTTTAATCTGGGGATGAGAATTTTTTTTAATGCACATATTTAGCAACAAATGTGAGTAGTGGGGTAAAGGACAAAAGGCACTGCTGCAGCAGGGATTGCCGTGGGGAACATGCTTGGCCACCTGACTCTTTAACTGGCACCCTCCTCCTTCCCCTCTCCCACCTCCATAACCTCTATGACAATGGATGGCCAGCCAGGCTTTCATCAGCTGGAATTCCTGCCTTTCACCTGTGTTTGACAACAGAACAGTGAAGTCTGTATGTGTTTCAGCTGCCCAGTGGTCTCAATACACACACGAGCATACACAACCCCTCCCCTCCTGTGCAGGTGCTTAGAAACACACTCGTGCTCCTTCCTGCATCCGTAAGTACTAAGGCAAGGAGGCATAGAAGGTGCTTCCTGGGCAGCTTCCCCTAAGTCCAGCTCAAGTAGAATGAAATTATTCAAGCACTTTCAAACAGAATTAAATTTCTTCTCACAAAGGTTCCATTTTAACCCAGAAATTAGAAGCATTGTTGCTTTACTTGAAAGTGCAATGTCATTCCTCATTTCTTCAAGCAGTCAGTGGGATATGCCAGAATTCAGCACGCTAATTGTTTCCTCCACAGGCACCTGGCCATATTAAAAAAGCCTGCTGTAACACACTACAGTTTTAGAGGGTGATAAATGGATATTTCATGTAGCAAAAATACTTCTGCTGTCAGTATGAAAAGCCCTGCGCATTTTACCACATAAAGCTAAGTTGATAACATATACAAGAAACTACTTGAATCCATTATATGTTCCTTCTCACAACCACACAATTTGAAGAGATGACCAATACAGAGAAAAAAGAGACAACATAGATTCTTAAGAAAAAAAAAAGTGATGGGAGGCAGAATTACAAACTGTAGTGTGTTAGATAAGCAGATAAGCTATCTCTATGACACAGACAGGTTTAGAGAGACAAAGTAACAAATCCTTTATGCAGAATCCTATCACAAACCAGATGATCCTTAACAGCAGGATTTTCTAATGAGAACATTAACTGACTCATCCAGTGTCTTGCATTCTCTGTTTAAAATCATACGGATGAATTTTTTACAAAAGGATTTATCTTTTCTAAATGATGTTGTAGAGTAAAAAAGAAACAAAAGAAATAAACCCACAAACAGAAAGGAAGTCACTGTGCTACACAAAACATACAAAATAGAAAAAAATACAGCACCACAGAATTTCAAAATTTGAATTTCAACCACATTTAAAAAAACCCCAACCCTGGTAATGGCCCAAACAGCAATTTTTTTCTAACCAGCTAACAAGTCATGGAAAGGTATAAAAATTCCTATAGAAGTCTTTAATCACATAATTCTGCATTACAGAATGAAGACCTGTGTTGTAAAAAGGTTAGGGCAAATTACAGACGTTCCTATTGTTCTTTGATAGACCTCTCTTCAAATACCCTATTAAACCAACACAATTACTCAGCCCTCTGCAACACAGAGTTATAAAGGTTATACAGACAAGTCCACTGAATCTACATAAGGAGGGCAAGGGTTGGGTGATACCACTGCATTTAAAATGAAAACTGACTCTTGAAGATGCATCAGTATTTTAACGGAGTATCCTCACACAAGCTGAGACTTCTTTAGAACAAAAAAAATAATAATAAAAAAAAAGGGATCCTGAAAATATTCAGCTGGAAAGATAGTCACAGTGTTACAGGATTTTTAGGGCTTTGTTTGTTTGTGTAACCAGTTGTATGAAAGCTTGCAGGAATTAATGAAATAAGATCCTGGATTAAATCAGGGTTAATGAGATCAGGAATAGACACATCATTATTCAAATCACACACCATGTGAACAGTGTGCACTGCCAGACTTGTAAATCGGAGATTAGAATTTAACACTCTTTTTCTGCAGTCTGACAGTTTAGGGCTAGAGGTCTCTTCATAAATATTGCTGGCATCCACCTGCCACAGCTTCCTGAAAAAATTTATTATTATTCCAGTTTTTCCTGGTACTAGGCACCAAAAACTTTAAGACAGGACTGACAACAGAAGCAGTCCCTCAGAACTTCTGACAGTCATGTTCCTCAACAACCCTTGCAGCTGTCAAGCAAAATTTGTTATTTAATTATTTTCCATCTAAATCTGACCTTGCCTCCTGCAAACATTACAGGAGGTACAGGTTAATTCATGTGAGTTTGGAATGGGGCCATACACCTTGTGGATTCCTTTTTGTCTGCTAGAGTCTTCTGAGTTCCACTATGTTGCTGATAAGCTCATATCCAGAGAAAATTTTTTAGGGAGGAAAAAAAAGTATGAAACTGAAAAGATTAAAAAACCCACAATTTTAATAATCCCCATTAAAGATGCCCCAGAACCATGGAAATCCCTTTATAAAATGTAGGTCACATGTTTCTTTGGAGGTATTAGACTTAACTCTAAAGACCTGATATTTAGAAAAGATAACCCTATTCATAAAGTCTTAATAGCCGGGAAAATTGACCCAAACCTTAAACAACGGGTCTCAAAAATTCCCTGGCTGCAACACAGAAATGCAGCAGCTGTCCTCTACACCTCAGACTGCTTTTTCTTAGTACAGTGGAGGTTTCTGGGCAAAGTTTTTCATGGCAGAACTTTCTAGGCTCTTCATATGCTCTGTCTGGTCTTCTATAGCCATCAAAAAGGAACCACCAGACAAAAGGAGATGTTGCAAAACAACCTTCTATATTTTGGTGTTATCCAAGAGAAAAGAGGTACAAAGAATGCAAACAGAAGAAATAATCATGCTCAACACTGATCCAGAACAGCAAAGAGTGTTTCTCAAGACTAAAAAATGTGTCATGAGTGCTACAACTGCCTGAGAGGGATTGATATGCCACTGGTATTTGTAGGAGAGGTGCAGCCTAGCATCACAGATGGGAGATTTGGTGACCACAATCCTCACCTCAAATTACTCAATCCCCTAATTACTCAATGTTTGCATAAGAGATTGGCATGTTACCTTTGAAGTAATGCATCATACTGAAACTACCTTCGCAGTTTCTCAACCTACTGTTTATTCAGCCATCATGAAACTTTAAACAAACCTTCATGCATATCATAGCCACACAGACTCAATGGCTTGTGTTGAGAGAAGAAAATAAAAACAGTAGAGGACATATTAAGGGCAAGTCCATAGGAAAAAAAATGATGTGTATCTGCTTAGCACACTCAGCAGGATTCCTGTTCACAGATGAGTTGCATGAGAAAGTATGATCTTTGTTAGGATAAGTCTCCTTCCAAGGAGAGAGGCATTTGATGGTTTTTCCCAACATGCCACGTGGCACCAGTGTGCTCTACCAGTTCGTTGCTGTTATAAATAAGATAGAGGCAAAAGAAAAGTACTAATTATGTAGTTGTGCTGAAGGGAAAGGAAAGCTGGAAGATGAGACTTAAAGAAAGCAAGCAGACAGCAGATGGAGAGGGGTCATCAAAGATGAAGAAATGGTGCAGTCTGACCAGATATAAAGGGGTACTGGACCTCCAGGATTGACTCCTCTGAATCTGCTCACCTTGCAGAGCATCACTGAATGACGATACAGACTGCCTCAGAGAGCAGAAACAAGATTTCAGCAGCTACAGACCCCTACGGATATTGCCTTTAAGAACTTTTTAATTAAAAAACTGAATACATTAGTTTTCATTTTTACATTGAAACAGTAATCAAGAGGAGAAAGTTGCATATACTATACCTGGAAGGAAGACCTATTTTTTTATCTAAGCCTTATTTATCAAGAAATTATCAAGAGAATAACACTTTATTTTAGAACATTTGATACACTCCTGGTCTGAGAGTGCTGTAGGCTGAGGGAAGACACTGAAGACACTGAGTGTTACTCCTTTGTGTTGAAGAGGACTCATCTACATTTCAAGTAGGCTTTTTCCAATCTTAGATCTTAAACTGCTAGGTCTCCAGTTATGCAGATCTATGCCTTGAAATTTTAAATATTGACTTACATAACTCAGAAAGACACGAAAAATGACATTTTTGACCTGGCTTTTGTTCCCCTAGAACAGCTTACCTTGAAAGCAGCTCTCTCCTCTAAAAGATGTGTGTATACACAATGCAAAACAGAGAAAATTAAGCCATTCATTAATTAAACACAAACATCTCTTGAAAAAAATAGGGAGAAATCTCACTTAGCAGAAGGAAGAATCCTTCTATTTGTGAAAAGAACTGAACTCAAGAAGCCGCAGGCAAAGCAGAGTAGTTGTCTGTCAGGCAATCCATCCTGTCCTTGAACTGTATTTTTTATTGTTAAGGAAAGAAAAAACACTTCTTCTCCCAAATACTCTGACAACTTCTAGAAATTACAGGATATCCTAGATGTATTTAAAGTCCTTCACCACAAAATGCTTCAAGTACAGGTGCAGGGGTTTTTTACCTTTACAATATTAGGTTTGACAGTGCAGAGCATAAACCACTTGGTTCCTTTGTTTTCACTGGGAACCTTTCTCAACACTTTTACTTCAGGTCGAGGAGTCACTTTACACACAGGTAGTCCTACTGATTTTAACAGGCCTCACCATGAAGTAAAATTTTTTGGCCCATTCCCCAGGAAAAACAAGGCCAGAAACATGTCAGTACTTCTTACATGTGCATGTACTGTTCCTTTCCCTCTGTAATCCCCTTCGTGGGAGAATACTGAAAAATATAAAAGTTATCTAGGAAAACCCACACACCCGAAACACAGATGTGCTCTACTTTGTTAATAATATCCTTAACAGATTCCTTCAGGAAAGTCCTTAACCACTCTAGACAAGGCCTGTGATGGCCACTACCCAGAATTCATGGGAGAGGTGGACTGGGAACGGATATTTCTGAAAAGGAAACAGAGATAAACACACATCACACTACAATGAAAAGCATAAAAGCCGAAGCTACCCCTTTTAATCCCAATATAAGGTTGGGAAGAAACAAGGCCTGTTGAGGATGTTCTACCGCAGAAAGAGGAATGTGAATGCAGAGCAAACAAACAGCAAACGTTAGATCCAAGGGCCTGGCAAGCAGCGTGAAGCCCACAACTGATAGGAAACCCCGCACAGAGCTGGGGAGGTGGCAATGTGGTCGCGAGCTGGTACTACACAGACTAGTTTGGATGTGTCTGCACTGTTCTGTACAAGACATGAGTTCTCGGGTGCTGAGGTGACTCCCACTAACCTACAGGCAACGGTAAATGCAGAGATGTGAAAGGTGAGCAACATCTCAGTGGATCCGGGCACCTGCTAGTGATGAAAGCAAACAGGCATGCTGTATCAAGCACATATTTAAGGAGATAAAGACCATACGTGCCAGTAAGTGTCTCTATTTAATTTTCAGTCCTTTAAAGAGAACTGGCTGATCCTACATTTTGCTGGCCACTTTTCATATATTTTTTGTCCCCCCACTATGTAGGTCTTGCACAGTCAGTGACTACTTCACTGAATTTGTATTTATAAATATTTTCAGACCTAGCCATTTTCAACACATATTTCATTATCTACCATCAATGCCAACACTAAATTTAAATTGGCACAGACTACAGGGCACGAGGAAAGAGTTTGTTTCCTTTGGGCTTCATTTTTTCTGGAGTACTGAACAGGGTGTGAACGGTGACAAGAGTCACGAGTCCACTCAACAGCTGAAGTGCTGGGGAATGAGCCTTCACCTATAAAGGGGGGAGAGAAGTAACTGGAATGGTCAAACATGTTTGGTAATTACTAATTAATCTGCTGAGGCCAGATATTCTACCAGCTACAGGAAGCTTATAAAGAAACAATTTTAACACACTGAATCCTTAAAAATAATGTTTATCATTATTACTTTATACACATTTTTTAAAAAAAATCACTCACTTCCTCATCTAAATAAGCTTTATCTCACATTCACTGTGGCCAAGCCCACACAAATAAACATTCGATAACCGGAAAGAGTTATTAAAAAAATCAAAAAGGAAGCTTGAGTAAAATCAGGGCTATACTATCAATTCCCTGTTTCCTGCATTCTTGGCTATTTATTAAATACACCCACAGGACAAAATACATGCTCTGGTCTCTGGTGTTTATTTACACGGTTACACAAATCCTTAAACAAAACCAAGCACCCCTTAACAGTAACATTATTTACAGTTAATAGGAAGTCATTTGTCATTAGGAAAACAAAGGCTGAAGACACAGGTAATCAAAACAAGTATTTCAGCTTCTCCCTCTTTATCCCGTGACAGGTTTTTTCTCCCAGGTTCTCTTGTACCTCGTAAAATTGTCTTCAGTATGACAGTTTTACTGATCAGCAATGAAAAATAAAATACTTCAGTTTTCAGTAACATGAAATTCCCTTTCATACTTTCAAATTTTGTTTTATACATATCTATTTACAGGATACATACATGCAATTCTCAAGGAAATCCTATATATCTAGTTATTTGTTTCAATTTATCTTTGAAGTTCTTCCTACTCAGAGTTTAAATTTCAAGAAAGTCATTTGCTGTACAAAGATTCTTCTAAGGCCAGAAAATAAGACTGTCTTTCATTTAGTTACTCAGGGTTCCTGGTAGATCAGCAGCATCTCAAAATATTTACCCAGATTTCTGAAGTGCACAAGAGAAACTGGAAAAACAAACTATTATTCCCTTCTCACAAAATCCTAACTCTGTCCTTGTCTTCAGATATTTATTTTCACTCACTCAAAAACTGTGGCAGTTAGCCACAAATTACACTTTTTGACTAAGTATTATAAAAACTTTACTAAATGTGGATTCAGTAAGAATCCTTGGCCAAGTACTTTTACCAGCTCTTCAAAATTTATGGCACATTTTTGAAACAAGGGAGAAAATTCTATTAAATCGCAAGAATTATCATAACTATTTGTCTTGCATTCTTAATTGACACACACACATGCATCTCATACACAATAAGTTAACTGAACAAAACCAGAGACAATTAGAATCTCCACAGTGCATTTCTAAACATCAGCAATTTTTAAAGTACCCTCTGGAGGACATAGCTAAATTTTACTTCCAATCTCTTCTCATATCACATATTTAAACTTCTTTCTTTATTTTAACAACATGAGATGTCCAATAGCAAAGATGCCCTGAAGACTATTTCGATCCAAGGTATTTTCCACACTCCACTTTTCTACAATGAATAGTCTTAGGACATTATTTTGTATAAATGAAAACCAGAACAGTTTAGTGTATTTAAAACAAAGAAAAACAAAACAAAAAACAATCAATCTAAACCACCCTAGTATATGCAAATCCTTTTAAGAATGCATAAGGCAAGACAGTAGTCAACTGACACTCATTTATACTCCATTTTGTAGGCTTTATTTCATAAATTTAATATTTCCCAATTAAGCGGGTGCTTTAATGCAATTATTTTAAAAAAGAACACTCGGACTCTCTCGTCTCTATTCCCCAGTCACTGTTTGAACGAGTGTCTGCTGGATCACATTAGAAATTCTGACCAAATGGATTGTAAGACAAAGCTGGGAAATCTAGTTGATTCACGGATGCCACTTGGGAAAGCTTTTTCTTATCTTTTTCTTGAAATAAGCCATCCCATTTAAATGCTGTAGTTCTGTAAAACATGGAAGCGTTTACTTAGATTTTAAAATGTTGAACTCAATTGCATGCTTGTGTTGATCCAGGCTGAAGCAGAAGGAGCAACACTGATACCATAAGGATCACCTGTTAACTCCAACCAGGCGGTACCAACAGCCAGCCCCTGGATGAAGGAGGTGAGAAGTCTTTGATTTTCGGGGCAAAGAGCAATGATTCAACAAGGTTGAACACTGCAAGAAAAACTGCTTGGTAGCTCTCATCCTGTCATCTTACATATGAAAACCTAGCTTTATATATTTGTAAGGACTTTCATGGCAGAGAAGTGTATTAGACATGCCTTTTTTAATTCAGAGGAAGTAACTTCAGAGTTGCCCTATCCAGATGTCAGAGAAAACAACAAACCAAAACCAAGCACCTGTATCTGACCACAGACAGATGTCACTTCAGCCTGTTGCAGTGATGTCACCTTTACCAGTGTAATATTCTCAAGGCATTATCTTTATAACTTTTTATGCTGCATGTGTATCCTGCTGAAATACTGAATCTCAGGAAGGCAAGCAGTAAAACCTCCATGAGACACTTTACCATTACCATTTTGTACAGACTGTCAACAAAATAATAAGCCTCAAAAACTGAAGTACAGGTTTGAAGATGCAGGTTTTACCGTATAACTGTATTAAGCTAATGATTATTTCTAAAGCAGGTTTTTGATACAAAGAGCTCAAAAAACTCAAAGATATCAGAACCAGCCCCAAACCCTGTACACAATCAAATCTTCTTTGTATCATATTTGTTTGGGGACAGAAAAAAAGTCCACTGTGCAACTCTTAGTGCTCAGATGCCCTAAAGGGAGAGAAATCAGCTCTGCTAACTGGACAGCCATCAAAGCATGGAAGGTTTTAGTTAAGATGCAAAAAAGCAGAGGAATTCTCAGACCGGGGGTGGGGTAGAAGAGAGGAATGAATGGAAATGAGGGGGAAAAGGAATCTTAGCAACATGTAGTGCATGTAAGAACCCTTCAACATAAATGTATTCTGTTTTCCCACCCCGTGCTCTGCCTTCAACTCTCAGAAAAATAGAGGCTACCTGGTAAGAAAATAAAAGCAATCCTGTTTGTTTTTAAAAGGAAACACATACACTGAACTAGAGCCAAAACCTACTGAAAATGTCTGAGACTGGAAAGAAAGACTCTAAACACCACAACATTTGTACAAGGTGGTATCCACCTTTTATCCAATGGAACCCACTCCGTTTTTATCCTGGTGTGTTGAGGTGTTCTTTTGTAAATTCACAGCTAGAGTAACTATGAAAGAAAGCTTCCAGAGAAGCTGGTGCTTGGGACAGGCTGCAAAACAGCCTTTCTGAATTTCCAGCAGAGTCCTGTAAACACCCTTATAACATCCCTTTACAGCCTGTAAGCATGCACTACAGTGATAGGAGGCTGTGCTGCTGAAAGAGAAATACAAATTTTACAATTACAGGTGTCTACAGTAGCACAGTAACAGGTCTTGCTAGCAAGTTTCACCTCATTATATGTTGTACTTGAGAAGAAAGAGTTTGTCACCAAAACTCAGTGTTCCTATAACAACCAAAACTTAAGAGGAGGGAAAATGGGGAACCTAAATAATGAAAAATGAACTGGACACTTCAGAGCAGGGATTAACAATCCATCAGGTGGGGCATCAGCTACAGTCAGAGATCTGGCTGTGGAAAGGGAAACTCTCTCCCTTGAAAATCAAGTCAGTCCATAGATTAGGCTGCTAAACAGGAAACATGCCCTAAACAAGAGTCAGAAGTCTGGCAAACTAGACACTGGGTACAGAACAGCAGGAACATGTAAATCAGCAGGCACTGGTAGCCTAAAACCCAGTCTATTATTTACAACTGTTTGATGAACTCAAGGGAGAAGGGAGTCAATTTGCAAATTATTTTTTTCTTTAATATGGATGGGTAAACATATATAAAAAACACATATAAAAGACAAATTCCTTACAAAGGACAAACTGTAAACTGTTCCTCACGTACCTCTATCTAGTCACTTTGCTGAGATACTGATTCCCTGCTCCCCAAGGACAGCAGGAGAGGCATATTAACGGTGTTTCATCCCTAGGGTTACATACAGAGTATTCTCAATCTGATGCACAGATAATTTCTGTAAGTTATTACTTGTGAAAACAAAGGTAAAGGGAGTTAAAAAATACAGCAAGTAGCATAGATTACTTCCTAGCAGGCCAAGTACCAAGTCACCAATTCAGTAAGTTCACTTTTAATATTTTTATTTTTATCTGAACACTTCTTCTCTCAGCATATATTGCATACTAAGTCACAAATAGTCATCTCTCTCAGGAAAACTAATGCTAACATATTATTGCATTTTAAAATGTATCACTAATGCAATTTGTTCCTTTCTATAACACTTTTCCCTTCAATAATAAAAATGGAGCTCTTCTGAGCAGACTTGTAAAATAGTATCTGCAAACTATAATACACATCTAACTTGTTTGGGTTTTTTTCCCTCTCATGGTTCAGAAAAACAAATGATTACCCAAATTACAGATTTCAGAAGTTTACATTACTAAGAGGTAGGCTGTGGGCAACATCAACTCAGTGATTCACACATGATGTGATTAAAAAGGCAGGTGTAATGTTACCCTGTCCTCCTGCACCCTATGGAGCATAACCACCCTATAGTTTTGGTTCTCCTACAGTTTTTCAAGGTAATAAAACTAAATGCCATTCAGCCACCTCCTCTGTCACATTGAAATTCTAAGTGACAACTTAGCTGGAAGAGCTAATTTAACAAAGAAAACAGGCAATTTAAATAAGGCAGAGGAGGTTGGACTTTCTTTTCTCAACAATTCACAATGATTTTTCCTGAGCAAAAGAGAGCAAGCAAGGAATCAGCGAGATTAGATCACAAGTCAATTTTTATACAAATAAATGGAAAAAATTATGTGTATCTACTCAAACAATGCAATTACAGCTTATAATATAGAGGAAGATGGGCACTGGAAGAGATATTAATAGTATTTCTTCAATAGTCAAAGCATCAAGCCCAGATCTGGCAGGTTATATACAGCATTATATAGAAACCAACAAAAATGTTGGGAGTTTTACACTCCCATTTCGAGACGTAACAAAAAAACACTCCAGTGATGGGTTAATTCAGGAGTCTGCTGCCTGTTCTTCTCAACTATCCATTACTGCTGAGTGCTGGAAAAAGGGCACTGGACAAGATACACCAGTGGTACAGCAACTCCTTCATTTTAAAGTGTAACCTCTTGCCCCCACACAGGGATGATGGTACTTCTACTGACACGCACCTATTTGAAACAAGTAACCTGCGCTTTCTCTGGTTACCTAAAGAAGACCAAGTCTGTGGCACTGCAGTCCTATTACCTTATGATGCTACTGCCAGCTTTATGCAAAAATGCAATTGTTATCTGAGCATTTTCAGTCCTTTTGCCACAGCCTTCTAAAAGCCAGAGCAGCCCTCTGCTTTCCAAAATGAGCTTGAAAGAAGTGAGGACTAAAATCACTTCGCTAAATGGAAGAGATACAATCCCTTCCATTACACATAAAAAGGAACTTTAATTGGCACAAGAAAGGAAAACAAGCATGTATTTTTAACCAAAGGTTTTTCATTTAGATTTAATAGCTGTTGCCTTCTCCAGCTGCTTAAGCAACACAACAGATGAAATGCAAGCTGTAAACCAGGACACGCATTTTTAAGTTTCCTTTCAAAATCTGCAGACTAATTTCTTATTCCCTCATGCCAAAGCTCTAAAAGCATATGTGTAGAAGTCAAAGCAAGAGCCCTGCTCTTCTCTCTTGCACTAAATACTAACTGGAGTGTTCCTCTAGGCTCAAACTGAGCCAAGCCTGTGAAGTAGGAGTCTCCATAGTTTAGTGGCTGTAATATAGAGGAAGCAATACTCTGAAGGTTCTTCTCCTGGTCTTCAAGGTATCCATAACCCACAACTACTCATCCAACATGTTTTAGGCTAGGTTTTGTCCCCTCAGTGGTTTTGGGAGTGTTTTTTTTAAGTCTATATAAACTAGGTATGAAGGTTCAGACTCCACACAGAAAAAAATGTCTAAATCCAGTAGGAAATGCACTCTAAGCTGTCCTACTGCACCAGGAATGGAGCTGCAGGGACAATCAAACTGCTAACACAGACTCAGGAGCCCAATCCTACAGCTTAAAAAATGTGCTGAATTGGTGAAAGGCTGCCAGACAGCCGGGATCATTGTGAGCTGCCATGGTTACTAACTGGGTTTTAACTCTGCAGGCTCTCAACACTACCATGTATAGAACCAGCTATAGAGTTAATTAGTTGCAGAGAAAGGAAAAACTTGTAGTGTGGCAGAAGGGGAATCTCACATGGACAGTCATCTGCAGCTTAACTATATGAACTTTCCAGAACCCTTCCAAAGTAAGCACAGAAGATATCAAGGTTATGGCCCATCCTTTCAGGCTGTTTTTAAAATACATTTCAGGATATTATCTCTGGTTTCTCCCCCCTCGCTGCCCTCCCCCATCCCCCCCAATTACTCTACTTCAAATAATCTCTGAGGCACAACAAGGGACATCTCACTGCCTCTGTTTCACAATCCTGACAGCACTTAGCCATCTAACAACAACAACAAAAAAAAAACTTCAAGAAAATAGGACCGGAGAGTGGGAGCTAAAACTAAAAATGGCTGAAGGTGCAGTGAAACAAAGTGAAGCAAGATATTGGCACCACATTCTCAAGGAAGGCTCATTTAAAACTAACACTAGAAGTAATATCAAATAATTTAAAATGTCAACCAACAGAAAGTGCATTTCATCGCTTATGTTCGTCACTATTAAGTCACCACAGCTTTGACAAATCCTGATAAGTTACATCACTTATGAGACCTTTGCAGTTAACATTAGGCTGCTTCAGAAAGGCCACCCTCTCCTCCTCCTCTTTAAATTATTTTCAGAAATACCATTCAGTTTGCCTAATAGGTGAATCACAGATTCTTTCTATACTGCCTCAAACACAGGCAAATTTTCCTCAGAGTAATGAATCTTAGTTAAGTAAACAGACAACTCCAAATTTTTCGAAATTTGTAACTTTTGTATAAATTATGAAAATACTTCCCTTAAGAATGGGTAAGATATCCATATGGCCATTACATTATTACAAAGTTTTCTTTATTCAGGAAATAGAGCAACCTTTCCTTCAAAGTTTCAAACAAATGTCCTTTTTTTTTTGAAAATGTGATATGTATATTTTCCATTGTGCTAGACTACACAAAGTTAAGGAAAAATTATGTAGCTTAAATAGTTTATCTCTTCCCTACTACATACTCTGCACTGTCATAACTCCCATACCACCACAGCCACAAATTCTACCTCCATTCAAAGTCTAGCAGCACAAAAATACACCTCATGCTAGCATGCCTGAAGCACTTCAGTATGCCTAGCACATATATCTAGATGAGGGGCACAGTTTTCACATGTCCCATCAGTCTGAGTGCTCACCCTGGATCTTTGGAGAGTCTCCCACGCTGTCTCAGCTCTGTGGCTGCTACCTGGGTGAGCTGTGGCAGCAGGAATGGCAATGTGAGAGCAGGGCAGAAATCACTTTGTGAAACACTGATTCCACAGAGATACTAGCCTCCCAGTGAGCCTGCCAACAAACTGGTTTCTGGCCAAATAAACTACTTCTATCTTTTACACAGACACCCCTTTCCAAATAACAGTGAGAGTAGACACAAAGTTTTAAGAAAGGTAACGTGTGTGAGCAGCTAACACATTATCCACTTCTTTCTTCATATTAGCTTTGGCTTTGTCTCATGAATCCGAATATACTCAGAAAAAAAAAAAAAAGAAGCCTCATCTGTTCTTCCAGCACCATTAGAGTCTATAGGATGTGAAATAAGTGTTCCTTTTGGGCACAGAGTACATTGTAATTCTCTTGGTTACACGTGCACAACATAATACCACTTGATATTGCTATTTTACAACTTACATAGGTAATAGATTTAGTCTTAAATACATTGTAAATGTCCCTGTAACTAGTAACATACAATAGAATTAATCTACTAGGTCATAACATTAGTCTCTTCTACTCAAAAAAGTACTGCTGACACAGTTATCTTGGGTTTGTTGGGTTTTTTCCCAAATAAACTGGTAAGTTAAGATTCCATACATCCGGATACAAAGGATTTTTGCTCTCAGTCTCTGTAATTACTGTGATGTTTCATCAGATTACACCTCAGTTCTCAGCTAGGCTATAGGGAGAATAACTTCTCTCCCTTCTAGACCCAGGCTCTCTACTCCCTACGCTGAGCACTCTGTGGAGGATTTCACATACCCTGTAAAAATGGCAAAAAATGGTGACAGCAGCCACTGAAGAAGGCCTAAGGGGGGGTTTAGATCCTCTTTTGCCTCAGAACTAAATAAAGGGAAGAAAACAGTGTGGGAGATGACAAATGCATTCCCAGACTCCTGAGAAATTGTAAGAACATGGAAACAACAATAAAGGCTATTTTCATGAGCAGCAGAGAGCAACCACAGATTGTGAAATAACCCTGAGGCACTTTATTATGGTGATTTAGACCCATTCACCATCTCAGGGGAAAATCAAGCCTCCTATCACCAGCAGCAAAAAGCCAGCTCCTCACCCCTAACAGTTTGCACCATTTCATTCTAATAACATGCAGAGGCTTTCATGGGGAGCTCATTCCAAGTCCAACTTAAGGATCCAGCAGTAACAATTCTGGTTGAATGAACACAACCATACAGGGCCTTGCTATTGCCGGGTCAGACAGCATGTCAGCTGGAGTGGAAAACAAAATTAAAAATAAAAATATCCCTTCATTTCCCAAAGCTGAAGCCCTCATACAGAAAAGGCTCAGAGTGATCCCTAAGTCCCCTCTGCATAGCCCTCCTTGTGATGTGCTCAAACAAATTGGTGAATCCCTATGTTACACTTCATGCTGATGAGAAACAAAAAGGATTCACAACACTGGAAAGAAATATTTCACCTGTGCAACCAAGTGTGTTTACTTTTTTTATTACTTTTAACATGAACAAATTTCTTAATTTGAAATTAAAAATATTTAATGTCATTCAGAAGAATTTCCAAAGCATACAAAAACTCCTGGTATTACCTTTCATTGTTTCTTCTACTAATCACAACGTCTTTAAATTGTCTGCAGCAAGGAGTAAATTCAAGCAGGATATCTGTAATGCAATTACTTCCCTCATAATAGTTATGTGTTTCTGAATCTATTTAGTGGGTTCTGGAACAGAACAAATTTCGTAAGGGTGGCTCTGCCAAGAAATGAGCAGATATTAGATATTTCAGTCAATACTGTAACTGTTTGTTGCCTCGGGAGATATTTTGTGTGTGTGTGTGTGTGTGTGCGCGGCATGTAAGGAAATACATTCTGCTTTTTTGTGATTCTGTTTTTTCTTCCAGAAAAAATGTAATCCATCACTAATAACATTTGCATTTCAAGCTGGAGCCTGAGTATTCAAGAGCCAACAGTTTAATACATACACGCTGCTGCACAAAAATGCACTCTCCGGCACATGGACACAGATCATACACACAGGTAACTATGCCTGTCACCAATAATAAGTTTTATATCAGATAAATAAAATTTGTAGCTAAAAATCCAATTGCCTTTAATTTTTTGCCGACATTTTGTATTCAGAACCTATTCTATTTTCTTTCTTTTCATTTATTTCAAGCATCATGGATGAAAACAAGGCTATAAAATTTCCTTGAGGTAGCGGTTAAAACTTTATTGCTTTTTAATAGCTTGTTAGAATTAAAAATAGGGAAATATTCATTTTGTACAAAAACTTATTTTCTTTGGGTTTTTATTTGTCTAAAGCTATGCTTTAAGTTACAAGTTCAACAACAAAACAGATCCAATTTTGGCCCTTGGAAAAGGTAACTTATATTGTACAAATCTCACAGGATCCCAGTAGTATTCTCCATTATTGCAAATTATTTCATATTATGGAAACTGTATTTATCTACGTAATACCTTGACGCATTTGTAAAAAACACGATGTAACAAGATATTTGAGATTTAAAAAGAGAAATGTCAAATTCTTCCTATTTTATTTCTAACAAGAATGTATTTCTAGAAAAAAAAAAAGCTTAGGACAAAGTAGTTTTAATTATGGTAAGATCCTAAACCTTTAAATAACACACAGTTAGGAGCACGTTTTAATATGTCATGCCTTTAAATATTACCGTGGGTAATATTTATACAAGGAAAATGCTATTTGGTATCCACATAAAAATCTCACGAATAGGGTAAAAAAATAATAATTCAAAAATTAAAATAAAACGTACACAGCTGACAAATTTAGTTGACAGGATCTCCAAAGATTCCAGTCTCATTCATCATGCTGCACGTGCTGGGATGCCTGAGTGCATTTACTGCAAGGCTGCGAGAAGAGAGGCAGAACTCCTCTCTCACCACAGCTCTCACTTGTGCCAGGGGCACAAACCAGCACCAGGACTAAGCCTTTTGCTTCCAGAGGCCCCTGTGGTACCACGGCAGGAGGAAATCCCCAAAGATCAAGTTGGAGGAGCAAAAGAACTACAAGAGGAAAAGCATTTACACCGAAATCAAGATTTGGATCAAAAACCTGTTGGGGAAGTAAACAAAGGTGAAGCAGAGCAAATTCAGGGTGACCTGAGATGCAGGGACGGGGAGAGGGAAAGGAAACACGGAGCCAGGGAAAAGAGGAGGAGGCCGGGCACAGCTGGAAAAAGATGACAAGCTCAAGAAGTCCCAGAGGTGGGACTGAGGAAAGAGCAGTGATACCTGACAAGGAAAGGAACAGCAGGGCTGAAGCTTAAGAGCAGAAAGAGGCAGCAAGAAGGGAAGGAAAGCATCTGAAACAAGATACAGAACTTGAATTAAAAAAAAAAAAAAAAAAAAAAAAAAAAAAAAAAAAAAAAAAAAAAAAAAAAAAA
>NW_020955387.1:466337-484125 GCF_003031625.1 Empidonax traillii | reverse complement strand
GGGCTGGATCGATCAGTGGAAATGACACTTGAAAGGGGAAATCAAAAGAGCTTGGCCTGTTTGATACATTGAAAATAGGTATGATTATTTTCTAAAAATACATCAGAGGGGAAGGAATAGTAAAAAAACAGGAAGGGGAGGAACTGTTTAATCAGAAATACAAATCATAAGAATTAATGAGCCCAGATCTCACAGGAATAATTTTATGCTAAACAAGTGAGGAATTTATTTGTAGTTGGGCTTTTTTTGGTAGCTGTTTTTTTTTTGTTTGCTTAGTTGGGGGTTGTCCTGTTTTGTTTTGTTGAGTTTTTTTAAATCATAAGAGCAATATCTTAAATAACATCTAAAAAGAAGACAAATAATGTATTTTTTCTTAAATGCACAAACCCCACAAAGCCCTGCCAAGCTAACAAGCAAAAGCCCTCCCTGTAAAAAAACCCCTCAACCGCCACCTTTAAATCTTTCAGAGAAAAACTTGCTGTGCTGATGAGACGAGCTCTCAGAGGTGCGCAGGAGCAGCAGAACACTCACCTGGAGGCCCTGCCCAACGGGGTCTTAAGCTGGGGCTGCCTTTTCTTCTCCCCCACAAACAGCACCACAGTTAGTAACATGCTCCAGTCAAAAGCCACACGTGGTTCTGCTCTCTGCCAGCTTTGCTCTTAGCCTCTTAATTTCCAATGGCTACAGCCAAAAGCAGGGAGCCAGCAAAACATGGTTTACTGAGACCAGCACACAAAGACAGCATTTTGTTTTGTTTTGTTTTTAAGCTCTGTGCTCTGTCTGACTTTGAAAGGCCTGTAATGCTCTTCTGACATCTGTGCACAACTCCTCCACAGCTGAAGGAAAGCAGCATTAGCTGAATTATTTTTGTAATATAGAAATGTATTCTACTGAAAACCTGTAAACTGAAATAACAAGAGTTCTGGATCTATTCTGAGATACAGCGTAAGTCAAAAGTAACACACACGCACATTATCTACTTTGACAAGAGGCTTTGTTCTGTTTTTAACTGCTATTTAATCAGCATCCTACTCACATTTAGAGTAGATCTACTAATATTTAAGGGCGAAGTCCTGTAACCGTTAAATTAAATAGGAATTATAGTATTGAGTGGAGACCAGAATTTTACTCCAGACAAAACATTTACCTTGGAACTACAGAATGCAGTAGTTACAATTGTTTAATCTTTCCGTTCAGGAGAAAAAAAAGGTACAGTATACCACAACTGAAAACATTTCATTTTGACTTAACCAAAGTGGTTCCAAAACAACCAGACTTCCCTTTAAGCAAAATTATCTAGAAATTAACCACAAGTAATTTATCATTTGTTTGCTATAAGGAAAAAGACACACTGGTCCCACAACAGAGAACTTCACAAAACAACCAGTTAATTGTATGTTTCATTCAGTAATTCCTAGGCACAATTTTCATGAAAAAAGGCACAAAGCCATTTGTGGGTAGTATAGTCATGAATACTTTTAGTTTGCATAATTATTTTCAAAAGGTCTTCTTTATAGGACCCCTAATAAATATTTAAACAGGAGGTAAAAAACTCTAGCTAATCCATCTTCCAACACAGGCAGACTTCAGCCCACCCACATATCTATAATCCTTTTTGCCCTAACTCTTGACACCCAGGATATTTTATGTTATTTCTGTGTAAAATACAAATACTGTCTGTTAAAGTCACATTGTTCACAGATGTCCTGCAATGCCAAAACAAAGGGCTTCAGCTCTAATCATATCCACACCTCAGAGGTTTTGTTCAAAACTGATTATTCCTTTCTTTCTCCTGCAAAGAGCATTTTGAAGGCATGACCTTATCTTAACCAGTTGTTTTTTGTACCTGCATATAGAGACAGACTGACAGGGGCCACTCCAAACTCATGTATGTCTTTGCCATAGGTTAACACTGACTTCCACTGATCTCAAAACCTTTGGCATAAATCACACTTCCCACACTTCCACAAAGGCTGATGGGATGAGAAGAATACACAAGACCAGCTGCACACAGAAAGATACCCTTCCTCACAGGGCAGCTTCTAGCTCTTGTGTGAGCACTGAAACCAGACCGGTGAGAACAATGGAAGGGACTGAATAAGAACAGCCAATCATAGTCAATGGATGGCTTGAATCCTCCATACATTCCATATCAGATTAAATCCTTCAAAATGCACCACAAGATCCAATGTCCTAGCAAGAATTCCTTGACATTTACTGTCTGTTTCTCTGTCCTCACTTTCTTAAAAATATTCCTACGCTAAAGACAAGGCTGACTAAAATCATCCTCAGTTGCTGGGTTGTTGGCTTCCTCACACCCTATTTTTTTAATAATCAGTATTTCTCAGTTGCTGCAGCACACCACTGACCAGGTTTTAGTACAGCATCTTCTCTTAAAAAATGTGGAAACAAAAAATAGAATACAGATGATCAAATATTTCAAGAGGTCCTTTTCCCTCAGTAAATGCTGAGAAATATGTGTACTCAAACTTATTAGCAAGACGTACTTCCCAACATCAATAAATTACTTTGATTTTTTTAATTATATGACCAAAAAAAAAACCAACAAAACAAAACAGAAAACATGCCTTTCTAAAAAGCACAGCTCATCTTAAAACACAGCTGAAACCTTCAAATCTAATGGTAGATTTATCCCTGTCTGTATCACCATTACCTCTTAACTGCTGCACTACTTCTTAAGAGAACTGAAAATACGTATCATGTAGCTAAATTAATAATAAAAAATAAAAAGTTACAGTATATTACATTCACATTCTGTGGGAATCAGTGTTGCCTCTTGTACAGCTATTTGATGGAACACAAAGCAGCATTCAAGCATTCCATCTCTTCTGTGATAAACATAAGGCTGTATTTTTATTTTCTCACTGAGTTTGATTCAAACTGCTCCATGTTTACAGCTGACTGGCAGCCCACACTGAGCACAGTCTAGCTGGAGGTAACTACTCCAAGTGGGTTACAAACAGTTGCTCAATGGAGTGGTTTCTCTACAGCAGAAGAGAGGGAGGAGGAGGAGGAAGTGAGAAGGGGAAGAAGCAAAGAGAAAGAACTCTCACGGGCAGCAAGTGTAGAGATAACACTCTCAGGTAGTTTCTACAAACTTCTGAACCAACCTTTGGAAACTTTAGCATATCCAGAAGCACCGTGCTGAGAGGTGAAGCAAACACAGCAGTCGGTGTCCACCATCACCCCACAGGGGTCACCATAAAGCAAGCCCCATCAGGCCTGGGGCAGAACTTCAAGGAAGGCAACAGTAGGACGAGAACACACGACAGTTGCAGCACTGTATCTTCAGGAACACTGCCCTGGACACACAGATGCAGGCAGGCAGGATCCATTACCGAAGTCCAAGTTAAGAGTCCCTGTGGCACCACTCAGACATTGCTGTCTGAGCTTCCTACATCCCCTCAGACCTTCGAATCACCCTGTAGCAACTAGATCCCTACCCCATCAATCTAAAATGGGTATCATTTCCCTAAATGCAAGGGAGAAAAGGTATTCCTCTTGAAGGAACTGCATTCATTAGCTGCAAATTACAGTGGTTACAAAGGCTAGCCAAGGAGTCTAATTCATACCAACCCTACATGGCACAAGTGATCATTTTACAGAAATGCTTGTACAGCTTAAATTATTGTGTTTACTCTTGGTATGTGAAGTGGTTAGTCTACAGCAACAGTAAAATCAGACAAAGGCACTTATTACTGCAGATTCTACCCCAGAGATCAGCTGTCAGAAGTATGGTTGTGTAACAATTAGAGATGTCAGATTCTTTAGGGATTTCTTGAGACATCGACAGATTACCCTTCTCTTTTCTCTTGTTTCCACCATGGCAGACATTAGACAGAACTGGCATTCATAGCCAGCCAACAGGCCAAGATCGTGTTTATTTCTTCTTTTATCTTCCATGTGTTTGTCATGTGTTTGAATCTTTAGTATGTCTTTATTCACCTACATGTTGGAATATTTGTAATTAGTTTGATTTGCTTTTAGAGAAAAACAGTGAAAAATACAAAGAAATCTCTTGGCTTCCTTCACACCAAATGATGAGGTCATAGGGCTGTTGACAATTATTTTAAAACAATCAACCTTTCATTGAGTGATGTGATCGTGCACATTTGCACAGCTTGATGAAATACAGGCTTGCTCATATCTGGAGGCTCAGGATTGCAGCCATTATATCAAATAGTAGTTTTCCAGGGCTGGAAACACTTTTCTAACAATTTCACAGACCCAAAAGAGATACTATCTTACTTAGTATTTAATCTCCAAACTTGGACCATTATTTCCTAGCCCTTCCACGTTCTAAAAATGGAGCTTTAAATAGATGATGCATTAAAAATACGACTGGATCATTCTCTTTGATGGTAAACTTCAGTATGCCATTCAGTTCTAAAAGACAGCCTCTCCAGCTGCCTTCCATTGCTCCCCCTGAGTGTCAGGAGCTCAGCCATCAGCCACAGCAACTTTCTGTAGCAGTGCAGAGGGAGGAGGGAAGAGGATGACTCATCTGTGTCTCGTCCAGGATCTCTGAGGAGTATCTTGAACATGAACAAGAGAACAGCCATTTTAAAAACAAGAAATGTACAACTCTGACTGACTCCCTCAGCTGCTACTCAGGAGTCCCAAAAAAAAAAAAAAAAAAAAAAAAAAAAGTGGCAAATAAACAAAACTTCCTGAGCTCCTTGAACACAGATTAAAGCAGCCAGACTGGGGGAGAAATTGTACTGAAATGTTTGAGGTGTCCAAGACCCTGAAAGAGCTACGTCTACCTAAGAGTGGTTAATAACACACCTTACATGCAGGTTTCAGCAGAGTCTCTGGCACACCCTGTCCAAAAAAGATTTGAGTGGCTAAAGACTTGCATATGTTTGCCACTTCTGTGCAACCCAAACAGTTCAAAAGAAGGAAGAGGCAAAAGGTGACTTCCAGTGTTCACGAAGCTTCTTGGTAAGGGCAAATTCATAAACCACAGAAGTAACAAAGTCTCCAAAACTGTGCATTTCAAGATGTTTTCTTCACAGTTGGATTTAAGGAGTTTCAAAACAAGGAAAAATAAATCCACAATACTGCATGCTAATTATTAGTAGTTTTCCATGTCCTACCAAATCAGAAGGTAGAGGATACTGTACTTCATTGATCCCTTCTCATGAGTGTATTAAGATGTACAGGCTTCTCCATCATTATCTCATCTTCCCCTGTGTCCCAAGGATATGGAACTTTATACCTGGTTTCTCATATGTTCCAGTTGGCATCAAAGGCATGTACCTGAAACTACATCTTCCAATTTTAGGGCAGTAACATTTTCTTATAATTAAGTTTGATTTTTTGGGCTGGAAATGTAATCTTTTGGGAAGATTGAATGCCAACAACTGCTTCCCGGCCCGGATAAAACTGTGCCCTTTACAGAATCTGTTCCTCCAGTCTCACTGGTGGCCTGTTTCCTCAGAGCACAGATGCAGGAAAGAACCTGCAGCTCCACAAAAGTGGGAGCCCTTGAAGGACTTACAGAGGCTCTCAGGAAGCCAGACATGGCCCCATGGCTGGAGCCTACCAGGAGGGTGCTCAGGAACAGGATCGAGAGTGAAGTTGCTTTGCCTGCTTCTGGAGCCAATTCCTTGGCATCTTCTGAGCACAAGGGCAAGGGTAACTGCTGTCATTTTGCAATGGGGGCAAACTTCATAAAAAATAACATTTTTTAGAATAACTAAAAAAACCTCAGGTTCACTCTGTTAGAAACAACACAAAACCACGTTCCTGCTTTGTACTTGTGCTGTGTTTCTGCTAATACAGGCCCAGATACTTCCTCTGAAAACAAACAACTGCTCTGGTACCTGAGAAGGATTTTGTTCAAGAAATGTAATAAATCCTTAATGTCTCTGCAGCCTTTCCAAAAAGCACAAAATGAAAACAGGTGTGGGGATGATATATGCTTAAAAATTCTAACATCATTTCGGGAATTAATGAAAAAAAGCTTCCCCAACACTTCCAATCATTTCTTTAACATTGGGAAGAAAAATCCATGCAGCACAAGACAGTATAAATCCACTGAGACAAACATTCCCTAAGGTATGCACTGCATAATAGCTGTAGTGGAAGCTATGCCAGTAACTAATTAAACTTATGCCTCAGGCTTTAGTGATGTCAATTCATCTATTCCAGATTTATTCTGTTTTTAAAGAGCAAGGAGATAATTTTCTCCATGAACTCTGTCATTAAAAAAAAAAAAAAACCAAAAACAATAAAATTCATTACTTAACTAAAAATCTTTTAAAGTAGAAATACACTGTGGAGAAAATGTATTTGACATGATAGGCTATCATATTCGAATAAACATGATTAAGTTACATGCTCTTGTCAGTGAACTGGTCATCCCATCTAAGTAGGCAGAAACTGCTTTCTTCCTTACAAGAAATGAAGGAGTACAGACTCTCTTGACAAAAGGTAGCTTCTAAAAATTCCTATACAAAATAAGGTGCTCATCCCAGATGATCATTGTCACACCAGATGACGAATCTTACCACCTCAACATTCACCAGTTTCTGTTGCATTGTGCTGCATTTTTCTAAGCTGTAAAAGTCCTCGAGGTTGGGTTACTTATGACGGTAAACTACAGCAATAGTTACTCTTCCCATTTCAGCAGAATGGCCTCACAACTATGTAGAAACAGCTTCTGCAATAAACTGTTGCAGCCTTTAGCTCACCCTTGTTTCTTCTGTCAGCGTCTTCTCATGAAAAGAGGACAGTCACGTTTCCTTCCACAGTACTTGTTACAAGGCTTGCAAGAAGGCAGCGAAATTATGACAGTACCTCTTCTTTTTAACTGCATCAGAATGCAGTAGGACAGTCTCTTCCTAGCTGTTGCTCATTCCAATTGTTGCAATTCCACTTTAAAGAGCAAAATAAGTTCCCTATTAAGTAGCAGTTTCTACTTCAGCAGAAGTTCTGGTTCATCCTCAAGCTCCATAAAGCTAAGAGTCCTCTGATCACAATACTTACACAATCATCTTAGGGACACTATATTCATACAAACAAGCTGTTATTTGAATCAGTCATGTATTACCAAAAAGAAAAAAGAAATGTATCTGAAGCTCAAATCAGAAACACATTGTCATTAACTGGCTCCGCTTTTGGCCTGCTGCTCTGAAAACAGACAGCTACATGTTATTTCTCCTTGCATCAGATCGTGCTTGAATTTATGCAAACACTGTGCAAGCAGTCCAACTTCACAAAGAATGAAACTGCTGTTTGCCATCTGCACTGGTAGTGTTGTACTGCACAACGTCAAGCTTTATTTAGCATCTTTTATGCTCAAAGTGTCACCAAACAGTGTTAACCGGGCTGGTTAAATGCTGATGTCAGAGAAGCCACTACAGCGGCCATTAAAGAGCTTGCAGAAGTTCAGAGTGCATGTCCTTCTGGAATGTTCACACCTATTTTACTGTAAGCAAATATTAGAGGTATCACTAAGTGTTTTAGAGGCAAAGTTACATAAATGTGTGAACAACATTAATAGTTTTAAATAATGTGGTCATTAATTAGATATTAACCAGATATTCAAGAGAAAGTTAGGTTCATGCAGGTGTTTGGTTCCTAACATGACGAGCACCTGCAGCCCCTGAGGCCTGAAGTATTTATAATTAAGTAGAACAAAGACATACTGAGCTGCTCTAGCACAGAGATTTATCAGCTTGAACAAGAACTGTCTCCTGTGTGCTCCAAGGGTACCGTTTGCAGAGATGCCTGTCCCAGACAGTTGTCACAACCGACTCTGATCTTTACAGGAGACTAAGGAAGATGATTTGAATACCACTTGTGCCACAAAAAGGCAAAGAGAATTCAGAATGACACTTAGCCTCTGCAAAGGTAGTAGATGCAAGGGCTACCTTCTGCTACCCCACCTTGATATAACAAAACAGAATTCACTGATTCAACTTTAAAGGTTTTGTCCCTAGACAATTAGAATTAATTCTTATTAACACCATTTAAGAGTGAGGTTTCAAGAAACAGAAAGACTGTGAGCAAACTCCATAGATATGTCATTTATGTCACAGCATTGGTACATGCAGTTCACAGTGTTTTCTACTCCTCTTTAGACACTGCAAAAAAGACTCAGGAGTATGGTTTGGAGATAGGTAAGAGGCACACAGATGTACAGAGCCATATATGAAAACGTTCAAGCAAAAGCATAAATTAAAGAATCTTGTGATTAGCAATAGGTAGTTCAATCCAAGGGGATTCCGATACAATAGACTACAAGAGCTGTGGATCAAATCCATGAAGCTAATACTGCAAATCACCAATAATTAGAGATGACATAAAACAAAACTATGCAAAGTAACTGCTTTGGTTAGTACAGGTTAGTACCTGTCAAAAGTGAAACACCGAAAATCAAAAGAAAATCAGAGAAAGTGATTTTGATTATGCAGTTTACTGCAGTTTTAAGGGAGGTTAATTGGGGGAAATCAATATAAAGTCACCATGGCACATTTAAAAACACCACAGGAACAAAAATCTTACAAACACAGCTGTCTGTCTTTGCCAGTACACATTGTCACAGGGCTTTTTAATCCAGGATCTCTTCACTGCTTGTATTAAACCTTGCTATTCTCAGTACAAATAGACTGAGGGCCCTATGGGGTGGCTCCTAAGAGCCCCTCTGCTCCACCTCAGTGCTCCAGTTTTTAACTTCCTGTGCATTCCGTCTCGCTCACCTTGCCCCTCTGTCTTTATAGCAAATCTCCGTGAAACAGCTGGAGTAGAGATGGTTTACAGGCACTGTGTATGGTCTGAAGAGAAAGCCACGGGGGTTTGCTTATTAACAGTGGTGACAACAGAGGAAGAAGATGCAAAAAAAACAGCACCCCAAAAAAAACTCAAAGAGAAGAAGAACAGCAGAGCTGTTATGGTATGTTTGAACATTACTCTGCATTTCTTCCAGTCCACTTTCATCTTAGTGTTTGGCATTTTTTTAACTACACTTAAATTTTTCAGCATATTACCCTGCTTACGGTGCCCTATTCAAGCCTTTTAACCCCAACCCACAGCTTCAGTCCCTTTCATGCACCCTTCTTAAATTCAGCCCTTGTTAGCAATTCAACAGAAATATTTTAAGTTGCACACTGTTCTTTTCCATCCTTTCATTTTTTTTTTATTTCTATCTATTTTAACAGTGGTCACCAGTTTTAACTCTTCAGGACAGCAACCATGCCCCAGCCATTACAATATTCTCCCTTAACTGCTCTATTGTAATTTCACTGTTCCTCTATTTTCCTAACTTAAATCTAATACCAACTTAATACCAGTTTCTCAAAGGTTTCTCCTAGAGAGGCAAATATTCCATTTCCAAATGTAATCTAGATAATTTTTTATCTTGGCTGGCCTCTGCCGAGTGTCACTGAACTCAGGGACAAAATTCTACTGCAAGATTTTGTGCTTTTTGTACTTCTCTCTCACTGGCACAGCATGTTTAGAATATGGCTGATGAAAATAAATTTTACTTCAAGACAGACTGGGCTGCTCTAATGCCCTATTCTGCAAACATCTTGTTCATACAAAGCTTCTGTCTTAGCAGAGCCCTCCATGAATGACAAAAGAGGTGTGTGATTCATTTGGCAGCCAAATTATTTAAATCATTCCACAAAGGCATATAAAGGCCCATACACATCACAACCTTTTCTCCACAATCGTTTTTCTCTTCCTTTCACTCAATCATTTTTCTCTGAATTATTAAATCCTTCTTTCCCCTTGGTACAGTTTGGGAATTCTCTGACTGTAAGAACTCATAAGAGAAGGTTATAATTAGCAGTAAAAGAAAGAGGGTTGTATAGAGAAGATGGCTCTACAGGAACTGTGAAATGGAGGCTATTTCAGGTAACTGAAAAACCCGACGCTCACTTCAGTGTATGACTTGAATCTCATCCCACTCTGCATCCTGCTTACCAGACAACATGCAGGTGGTTTGCTGGTTAACAGAAAAAGTCCACACCCCCTCCACACAGAGTCAAGATAGTAAAAAACAATTTTGGAGAAAAGACCAAACTACATGTGCAACAGCTAACGAGAGAAGAGCAATCTGGATGACATGAAAAAATTCAAACTAATCAATAGTGTGCAGCTCAAAAATAGTGTGCAGCTCAAGAAACCCCAATCTTATAATGAAATGAGTTTCAGAGAAAGTTACAGCAATTCAGACAACCTAGAAAAATTCCTAGCTATTAAAAATTCCTATGATTTCCAAAGTACCATGCAGATTTTGCTTCTCACATAGTTTTGAGTCCATTTGACAAATGCAGGTCCATGAATTGATTCACAGGTTACTGAAAACGACAGAAAATTATTAAATGGATAATGGATGAGTCAAAGCCAATATACTCTGCAATACTGAAGCTTAATCTGGGTTACTATGTATCACTCTTTATCATGCCATGTCTGCCCAGCACATAACATGCACTGTAAAATAAAATAGAGAGAAGTGCTACCAGTATTCTCAAGAGAATGAAAGCCTACCTCACCAGACTATCTCAAGCAAAGAGAAGAACTTCAGTGTCTGTTTAAGATCAAAAAGCAAGCAGGACTGATGAAACACTATGGGGGAAAAAAAAACCAAAAAAAAAAAAAAAAAAGCCATCTGAACTCACAAGGAGAGGGTAAAGTATAAAGGAACGTTGCTAAGCACGAGAGCAAATTGATTCTCAAGCAGCATTTGCTGGGCACAGCAACAACACAATGAATCTTCATAAATGTAAAGCACAGAGCCTGCAAGAGTAGGGGGATGAACTAAGAGACATTTTCCAAACTCATCTGATGCCCTTGCTCTCTCATTCATAAACCAACCCATACATACACACTCACATATGTTAATCAGTTACCTCCTCCCCACCTCTCTGCATAATTCAAAGGTACTCAGAGTAACAGATTGATTGATATTCTGATATTTTTATTTCTTTGTACACAAGTTTTATCAGCAGTTACCTCTAACCATTCTTCTCCCCCTGGACTCTTTTATATCAGACATGCCTTGAATTTGTATTGCTGTCTTTCACAGAATGTGGATAGTCTCCGTAGCTGCCTACTTTCACAAAGGGTTACTTACAACTTGTAATAAATTAACAACTCACCTCTTCACAGTCAAAGGTCACTTTAAGAATTTGTGGCATATGGGGAGGAAGAAGGACAGAGGGAAAGGGATGCACATAAAAGTATGACCTGTAGAAAGCTAGATTTTACTTTTTAAAAAAAAAAGAATCAGCTAAAGGCACCGGAGTTCATTTAGCCTATTCAAGTGCTTCAAGAATTACAATTTCAAAATGCTCCTGAAACCTCCTTCTTTATTCTTGGTATAAGTGCATGTGCATAGAAGCAGTGGGAAGGACATCATATTATTACTTGCAGTGTGAAACATGTTGCTCATTGAGAGAAAAAATATGTAGTTATAAATAGAAGTGGAAACTAAAACCAACACTTTACTTGATTATACAGAAAAGGCATCACTTGTTCCCAAGATACAGCCTCTAGGAGTCTTATCCTCCATACTTCAACTCACACTCCTGTTTACTCCATAGCTGAGTGAGTCTACAGAGCCAAAGTACCGTGATCCAACTAATTGCTTTTACAGACTCACAGGATGGCTGAGGGCAGGAAAGCACCTCTGCAGATTGCTTAGTGCAACCCACTGGCTCAGAACAGGGTTAGTGAGTGCAGGATACCGAAGGCTGTGTTCTGCAGGCATTTCATTACATTCAAGGATGAAGGGTCCACAACATCCCGGGACAACCTGTTCCAGTGTTTGGCCAACCTCACAATAAAACATTTTTTCTTATGCTTAAATGATTTTCCTTTATTTTAATTCATAGCCACTGTCTCTCCTCCTTTCACTGTCTACTGCCAAGAGGATTCTGGCTCCATTTTCTGTACTCCATCACATCACATATTCAGACACATCAATAACAAAACCTTGAGTCTTCTCCAGGCTGAACAGTCCCATCTCTCTCACACTCTCCTCAGAAGTCACATGCTCCAATCCCTCAGCCATCTTCACGGCTCTTCACAGGACTCATTCCACTATCTCCATCTCTCTCTTGTACTGGAGGACCCAGAACTGGACACAGCACTCCACACGTGCCTCACCAGAGAGGAGAAAGAGAAGGATCCCATTGCTCCACCTCCTCACAACACTCAGCCTAATGCAGCCCAGGCAGTGAGGACCTGCCCTTGCCATAAGCACAAGTTTCTGTGCTTCCTCATGGTGTACTTGGTCTCCACTTGTATCCCTGGGTCCTTCTCCACAAAGCTGCTTTCCACACACTCAGACACAGCCTGTACTGCTGCCTGGGATCATTCCTCTCCAGCTGCAGGACTTACCGCTGCCCTCTGCTCATGAGGATCCTGGCAGCCCCTTTTTCAGGCCAACTTGCTCAGAGTCCTCTCTGCCCTGTCATCAGGTCATGTCTGAAGGCTGAGAAGCATCACCCCATTATCCCTCCCTGTGGAACACTGCCAGTGACTGGCCTTCAGCTGGACCTCGTGCTGCTGATCACAACCATTGGAGTCTGGCACTTCAGACAGTTTTCAGTCCACCTCACTGTCCACTTACCTGGTCTGCACCTCATCAGTTTGTCAAGATATGGAAGGAAGTGTCAAATACTTTGCTGAAGTCAACATAAACAACATCCACTCCACCAAGTCAGTGATCTCATGGTAGAAAACTAACAGATTGTTCAGACATGAGTTCCCTTTCATAAGTCTATGCTGACTACTGCCAATCAGTTTCTTGTCCTTCATGTGTTTGGAAATTACTCCAGGAGATCAACATGAAGCTTGAGTTCCCCAAATTCTCCTTCTTTTAATTCTTGAAAAGATGATCGATTTTTGCTTTCTGCTACTCCCCAGGAGCCTCCCTTAAGGTTCCTTCTGAGAAAATCAATTTTCTGTCTGGAACTAATCTCCTCTGAGATTTTCTCCTGAGTTAGTCATTATATCAGATCTGTCTATGCTACCTTTATGATGTATGAATGAAAATAACACCTGTTTTTCAGACATCAGGCTGGGTTGCAGCAATGATAGAGAGAGGGGAGAATGCTTTATACTGTGGAAGCAAATAGAACCTAGTGTTACTGAATGACATTTGACAGAATCATATAGGTCTCCCAAAGCCAAAACACTGCAAATAAAGTTATCTTTACTTTTGCAATCAATCATAACACAGAGCAAGCATTCATATAAGGGCAAGGAAAAGAAATGAAGCCATGTAAAACATAATTATTCACACAATTCCAACACTCATTCTTACTTACATGATTAACTAGAACACCACCTTGCAGATAAAAATGTATTTTTTAGAACATATATACATTCTGTGAGCTACAATGAAAAAAAGATTGACCATATATTATAAGAGCATCCAACTTTCCTGTGGGGAACTATGCTATTACAGAGTTTTTGGCAAAAATCATAACCTGTCCACACTACGCTTTAACACAAACAGTGTGGCAGAACTGATTCCCAAGAAGTTACCTTTCCTAAACTCAGGAATAGACAGCATGCTGAATAACTTCTGTTCCAATAGGTTAAGCTGGAAACAGCAATGGGAAGGAAGTGGTACAGGCTAGAAGCAGGTTCTAGAGAAGTTCCCACGTAATCCACCACATAATTGGCAGATATTAGAGCACTGCTTTTTTCAACACTGCCAGAGATGCCTGAATTTATGTGGTTTGTCCCATGCCCATTTCTTCCATGCCTTTTCTTATTTATTCTGTTTCTTTCCTGATCAAACCCGTGCTTCCCCAAACTTTGCTTAGTCACATCATTCTTATTACTTGCATGAAAGCAATTTAACACAGTACAAGCTGTACAGCTTCTCTCTCTGCACACAAGTGCACCCAGGAGAGGGGAGCTGCAAGGCAACACATCACCGAACACAACTTTGGTTCTGTGCTAGCACAGCTATGGTTTCTGCAGTGCACAAAAATGCTTCATTAACATTTCAAACAATGTCATTGGGTGCTTTAGCTACATTTCCTGTGATGGTCTGTACAGTGGAGTTAGCTTACTATGGGTTCATCTTAAAGCAGCTTTTCCAGATATCCCATAGGTATCCCTTTCATTTTAAAAAACTGCTAGAGAAACTGTTCAATCACTCTTTTCCAGTTGTCTCATCTGCTAAAAGCTGAATACAAAAACAGAGTTAATGCTACTGTTTTATGAAAAAGCAATAGTTATTTGGATCTTAAATGCTGTCCTATTATCTCACACAGCTTACACAGCTGTCATTATTCATTCTAGTTCTTTCACTTGAGAATAAAATCTGAATATTAACTACTCTCTGTTTCTTCCACTTACAGAATTCAAACGTTAAACTTCTCTCATTTCTTCCAAGAGTGCAGTAAATGTATCAGGTAGAGAGGCAGGTGATTAATAACCATATCCAAGAGCAGCTACATTCAACTAAGAGGCATAGCTGTAAATTCCTTGGAGAGGATGGGAAAAATAAGATACAAAAGGAGAAGGGGAAAAAAGGAAACTACAATGCAACAACGTGCTACATCTGATAAACAACTAAAGTGGAATTTCCCAAAATGGTCCCTACTTGCGAACTTCTGCCAGCATAGCAGAAGCAGGAAGAGTAGCAGGTGTGATCTATAATTGAACCAGCAGAAGCTCCTACCACTGACTTAAACTAGCTAAACTGGTTTAACTGAGCTTTTACTGGTACAGCCTTTTTGCTTCCTGTGCAGGGTTTTACTAGATGGCCCCGAAGCAAAGCTGCACAGCAGGAGCTCTCTGGCAACACGTTACACTGACACTCCTATAAGCATGAAAGAACAATGGTTCACCAGAGCAGGAGATGCATATTCCTACCACAAGCGAGGCTGCTCACCCATAATGTCTACAGAGAACATTTGGGTTTGTATTATCTTATCCTATGTATCTTTGCATCATGTGATACCTTTTCACAAGTCCTACTAACAAGCATTTGCTCAACAGCAGCAGGAATGAAAAATCTTACTACTTTGAGATGAAGCTGAATAAAATGATGGTGTCACTATAATGGCAGCACAGTACCAAGAATGCTGTTTCAAGTTCAGGTCTCCTCCTGCTACCCTGTATCATGCTCCAGTGATGCAAACTTCCCTTTTCTCTCAAGCAGTCTAACCAGCTAATATTAATTGGCTTTAACTAAAAATAATTGCCTGTAGCCGGTATTTATCTTTAATTTCATTGCTTGTTGCCAGATCTGATGAGAGGATACCAAGTCTGGGAGCCTAGTCAATTTTTCCAACAACACAATCTAGTAAGAGATAGTAATTTAGCCTCTCCCCGTAAATCCAGTTTTCACTTTATGAATGTCTGAAAACATCAGCAGAAAACAAATACATCTGTTAGCACTCATTAGCAAATCCTGGCCCTGCTGGTTGTTAGAACTCAAATCCCATCTCCCTGTCTGTCCTTCCACACACATTCTTCAATGGTAAGGCCTGAGAATCTCATTTTAGTACATACAGGCTCAATCAAAGGCGTGACCGAGAAAGCCTCCACTAATACAACCAGTCTTCAAATAAAAACCTCTTTCTGACACAGGTATAATAAGTATTTTCTCTCATTCCTTATGGTGCTCAGTGTCATAGAGCTACAATTTGACAGCAGGAGGACATGATACAGAGATTGGAGAGGCAGGTTACCCACACATTACAAGTAACTCCAGGCATGAGCAAGGAAGCCCTGAAGGAATTCTTTAACCCTGTAACTTGTACACCCAGTTTCAGCTTCATGAGAAAATAAAACCCACACAGAAACTGTGGGGTGGGGAAGTGGGAAGAGAAGGGCAGCTTCTAATGGAAACACATGAACCTTAAAAAAACCAAACTACTGGGAGTTTAAAGAGACCAAACAAAAACTGCCCTTTTCCAAATATCTGAATGTTCAGTAAGGAAACAATGCAATGGTAAAAATCCCAGCACAAAGAAATGGGGCAAATATTACAGAGTGTCACTTAAAATGTCACCAGGGTTCAGAGAGACAAGCAACGCACATTCTACTTACTTGTAAAAACTCTCAGATATAAAAAACCCATCCTTATGCTACTAATTAGTGGAGTAAAAAAGGTTGAATTAATGGATGATTCCAGAGAATGAAAGTCCCTTTAAAAATAATTTCTTATACCTTAACTAGTTCTGGTTTTAGACCCCGTGTTTATTTGTGCATACAACACACATACATTATGCATGCCTACTGCATGAACACATATATATGAATTGCTGAAAATACTGGGAAAGGGATTACAGTTTGACAAAGAGCTTTTATTTTACAGTTTAATCCTTCCACTTCCTCAAAAGTTTCCTCTGATGTCTACCAGTTTGAATACTCTCTCAAAAACTTTCACATTGTCTGACAGGCTGCAGAAGTTCATATGACCTACTAAAAACATGTCAGCTGACAACAGAGAAATTGGGAAGTTTTCTATGCAGAACCACAGAGCAGTCAATGACTATGAAATACAGTGCTCAGTCCCACAAGAACTGGTGGATGTAAACAGCTGTATCCTCCTAGTCATTCCATCAACTTCAGGGAACTACTGAAAGGAGGTTTCAAAGTACATATGATCTTTCCTTCTGCAAGGAAAAATACTGGTAATATCTCACAGTAAGCTAACTCAAATCCTTCCATGACTTTAGTTTAACCTTAGCATCATACACTTTTACACAACATCAGTAACAAACCAGGTTTTGTTTCTGAATTAATCATCCTTAATTGTGACAATCTGTTCATGAAAACTGACCAACTCAAATTCACAACCACAGGCCTTCAGGTGCTCTCAGTTTGAAGGGACTCTCGGAGTCAAAGAAAGGTAAACACAGTAACACACCACAGACCATCACCAATCAACTGAAGGTTGCAAAATTAGTAAGTTGTGTGGGAACAGAAGAAAAAGACTGAGCATATATCCTTCTGTACATGCACAACATCACCTTTCAGGTAATTCCACTTATAAGAACTTAATTTCATGAAACGAATTATATAGCAACTATTAGACTAAGTTTCAGAATTAGACTCCTCTAAAACAAAAGGGAAGCATTAAAAAATTTACTGAAGCTACACTGAGACGTGCACCTTTGTGGTGGGTGAATTTTAGATATTTTTAATTCAAGACAGTTAACATGGTAGCTCTGAATTACAGACATTTTTCCATCTATATTTCTGCAATTCAATCTTGGAAGGAGAATAACGCGGGCCATTTTAGAAGGAGGAACAGATTACACTTTGTCTTTGTACTTGATAGTACAAGAAAATTAAGACACAGGACATCTGAGAAGCAGAAAGAAAACATGAAGATTCGGATTTTATCTTCTTCTACCTATAATTATTAAGTACTCGCTGGGCCAGTGACTCAGCAGTGGCTGATGACAGTGTATGGACCGTGTCTCTGAAGTGCCATGGCCACGTGATGCAGACAAGGTGACAGCAATGAGCAGTAGGACAGGCACTCTGCTCACCTCCTGGCAAGGCCCCGGGAGCAGCACGATAAGGCAGCTTGGGGCGAGGGAACAACAACAAAAACAAAACAATCAAGCAATTAAAAAGCTGATAAACACAGGTGGCAAAAGGAATGCTGAATGTCATGATGCTCTTGGCTCCAAATACAAAGAGAATCATTTTCAGCCAAAAGGATAAAAAAGATTTTCATTTGGTTTCTGTTATCAGTTATTATGTAAACACTGACAGATAAATCAGGCTGCCTCAACACACCAAAGAATGTTTAAAAGGGAAACCAAGG
>NW_020955387.1:463923-466182 GCF_003031625.1 Empidonax traillii | reverse complement strand
TGGCAAAAGGAATGCTGAATGTCATGATGCTCTTGGCTCCAAATACAAAGAGAATCATTTTCAGCCAAAAGGATAAAAAAGATTTTCATTTGGTTTCTGTTATCAGTTATTATGTAAACACTGACAGATAAATCAGGCTGCCTCAACACACCAAAGAATGTTTAAAAGGGAAACCAAGGTTCAGCTAAGATGGCTGTAGTGAACCAGCCAAAATAATGGCAATAACTTGTAACCTTAAGCAATCAAGATAGTTACGAAAGAAGTTTCTGTTTTAGAGATGGTTTCTGTTGGAAAGGTGTTTTTAATCAGGGCTTTTGATAATACTGGCTTATTGCTTCTGGGAAGGTGAATGCAAGTTCTCTGGAAGAACGAGTACTGAATTAATCTTTCAAAAGGTGCAGTGAGTCCTCATGAAGTGGGAATTAGACAAATCAAGGTTTTATGACGCAGCAAATACACAGACCTTGCACAGTCTTAAATGACTTGTGACGCATTTATTTCCCTCACTATTCCCAGTCAAAAAAATTCAATGAAAGCAGAAGTCATTACTACCTTCTGTAAGGATGACTGGTTTGCCTTGTTCCTTCTCACTGGTCAGGAGGTACCAATGTTATTTTTTAAAATGTATGCTTTACTTTTTTCTTGCCTTCCATTCCTCACCACCTCCCATCACAACCATCGGCGCTAAATATCCATTATGGAAGAAGTCTGAAATAATAGCTCATCCTATTACATGATGGTAGTTTACTTGCCCTTTTGTATTTTCCAACTTTTCCAAGGGTAACTAAATAAGTAGAATGTATATATATATATATATATATATATATGCAATAATGTATTTCATATGGCTGTAACGAAGCCAAAAAAGGAGGATTATGAGACTCACATACACTCGTCTCTTTCCAGCTCTGAAGAGAACAACATGTTCCCTGATCATAAACCTAAACTGCTCTAATGTACTCTGTCCTATTATAACTTTACTGACAATGCCAGTGAAATTCCAGTAGACTACATTATTAGGTGACGTCAAGAAATGGTGGACCCTTTAAGGACTGTCTTCACCATCAGCTTCCCAAATAGTTCCCAAAAGATTTTAGGAGGAAATTGCAGCACTTACAGACACAAAACACAAAGATACCTAATTACTCAAACATTACTACTAACAGCAAATAATGCAAATAGTTTGTCATTCCAGTTGATACACACTGTTAAATGGTCTATACATGATACTTCAGAAAAAATCCAGCACTTCTGTATATAGAAGTAAAAGCCACATACAACAGAGAAAATCCAAAAAATTAAAAATCAACACTACTAAACAACCCCCACATACACACGTATATTTACTATTAATAAATTATAGTGTTTAATCAGAAGTAAACAGTACCATTAAGTCATGACAGTAACATTTATAGCAACTAGTCTTGCAATCCCTGATAGCCTTCTTTTTTTCTACATGTCCCTCTTGCTCCCTTCCATCTTCGTTCTTACTTACTGTTACTTAAAATTTAAGTAATACAAAACTGAAAGACAATCACTTGTCTGGATACCAGCTGTATCGTTCTAATGGAGAAAATGGACTATTTGGCAGACTAAGCTTGAAGTACAACCCTTCACAATTACGATTATTAAATGCTACAGGTACAGCACAGGTATTCAGAATACTCTTTCTCCTATACCCTTATTTGCAAACAAATATTAAAACTATCAGAATCAGAGAATGTTTTCTAAAGTTGAGGGAATCCATCAGGGCTTTGTAATTAAATTGCAAAAAAGGTGGAAATATCGACAAGTATTCTCACGTAAGCTTCAAACAGCAGTGGGACTGAACTGCAATTCAATTTTCTAGGAGCTTGTATTTTAAGAATTTTATTGAGTTTTTTGGTCCTGCCAGGAAAAATCAGATACACAGCCGTACTCTCTTTAAATCCCAAACTGTAGAAGTATATTTTTCAAGATATATATTTGCAAGATATATTTAGCAAATGCTGCCAAGCATCTCTACAGATTTTACCTACAGAGTTTCTCACAGCAGCTTCCTCCAACAGTAAAACAGTTGCCAGAACAAGTGTGAAAATGAATCAGACCAAAATACATGGATTACTAACACACCCACCCACACACGATCTACAGAGAAAATAAAAACATCCGGAGCTTGTAAAGTTGCCAGAGGGGAAAAAAAGAAAAAAAGAAAAAAGAAAAAAAAAAAAAAAAAAAAAAAAAAAAAAAAAAAAAAAAAAAAAAAAAAAAAAAAAAAAG
>NW_020955387.1:448950-463610 GCF_003031625.1 Empidonax traillii | reverse complement strand
AAAAAAAAAAAAAAAAAAAAAAAAAAAAAAAAAAAAAAAAAAAAAGAAAAAACTGATTTTAGGGAAGAGAAAGTATAAGTTTAGGGCACCTTCTCTTTGCTTCCCTACCTTTTAGGGCTAGGCTGGAGAAACGCCATCAACCATCTAATCTTACCAACTCTATAAATCCTTATGGAAGCTACTTTGAGAGGCTATTGCCATAACCACATTGACTTCTCTATATAACCCACATCTCAAATAATAATAACATATAACTAAGTTCTGAAGAAACTGAAGCTACTTTAAAGAATTATGATATTATAGCTCCAAAGAAGTTATATCTTTGAAAAGATAACTTCTAGATAGCACGTTCAGTCCATGTTTCAGTCTCTGATTAGATTCTCCTCATGGCTTGGGGCTTCAGAAAGAGGAAAACAAAAAAGCGTTTAGTTTCCCTTTTAGCCCAAATTTTTTGTGTTTTGTGGAGGTTTTTTTGTAATTTACAATTTAAATAACAGCGTATTTTAAACAGGAATACTCTACTGAGGTTTTCTTAAGAATATAAAACACAAACCTGAACAAGAAGAGGAAATAATTGAGTTTACTTTGTATATTTAATTTGTACTACCTACAATGAACTCTGTTGGTAAAACAATATTAGGTGTATTTAAACAAGAATGTTTTTGAACATCAGCAATTAAGATGCATGAAGAATGAAAAGCCGTGCATCTTATTTGCAAAATCATAAATTTCTTAGAATCATAGAATGGTTAGAGGAAGGGACCGTTAAGATCATTTTGCTCAAATCTCCCTGCCACAGGAGGAGTCGGATCCATGGCTGCATTTCCATCAGTTCTGTCAATATATAAGCAAGCCAATGTCTTTTCAGAAGGTTACTTTTTGAAATACAATGTACTAGTCACTAAAAACTAATAAAAACCTTAATACTGAAGCTTCACGTTACTGTGTGTTCACTCCACGACTGCTGCACGTATTTGAAACCCTCTCACTTTCGCATACTTTAGAAAATGTTCACAAGCTGGTTCCCACAAAACATCCAACAGCTGACAGCCCCAAACAACAACAATTTTTCCTGTCTGTTCCACACCCCCACACTCCCCCGAGGAAATCCCCCTCTCAAAGCCTGCCATGAAAACATATCCAACAAACTGATAACCACCAGACAGCCAACTCCACACTTGCCCCCACGATAAACATACGGGATCCATTCTGCTGACTGCAGTGAGCATGGCACCCTTCCCATCCAGCTGGGAGTATCACCAGTTCCCTGTCACAGGGAATGGGAAAGAGCCTCTCTCACTGCCTGGGAGTCTCAAATCACTTCCAGGCCAAACACCCAGGGCAGCTGCTTTGACGGGAACTCTCCCATCTCCTCTGAATCCAGACGAACAGGTTGAGGTGTGACATCATTTGTAATCATACCTTGGGCATCCAGGACAGCCCAGAGTGCTCAGTTCCCTTTTAAGAGTGAATGCAGCCAAGTCAGAGACTACTGACTGGTACAAGACCACCTTGTGGATCTGTATCTTTGAGGAGATGGGCTGGGAGAGGGAGAAAGATTTTGTTTCATTAGTTTTACTTTCACCACAGTAAGAGCAACAATAATACACAATAACACACCCGTGATGTTATGTTTCTCCCCACAAAATCTTAATTGCTGTTGACATAAACAAAAGCTCAAAAAGACAACATTTTCATATGATGGAACCAACCTGAGTTTCTTTCACTAATTATATTCTCTTGCATTTCACTGTAAGGATAACAAGTTTAATAGCCATACCCAGAACTTGGAGTAAGAAACTAGTACTCTTGGCTTTCATTCCCAAGACAACAAGGATTCTACAATCTAAAACATTTCCTTAAAACATAGACAGTATTCTAGTAATATTTCCACCACACACACAGACACACAAAAAGTTCAGTAACTGAATTGCAAATTCTTGGCAAGTATGTTTAAAAAAAACCCAAAATCAAACCTAAAAGCCCAACATAACCATTCACTGAACCATAAAGCAAGTTATCTTTTCAGGTATGGACAGAAATAACACCGTTTTCCCCAGTCTGCAGACAAACTCAGTGCCTCCACTGACGCCACAACTTTCATAGAATCACAAAATATTCTGAGTTGGAAGGATCACTGAGTCCAACTCTTAAGTGAATTGAACCACGACAAGCAGCTACTTCACAAAGCTGACCCAGCCATCACTTAATTAACAGTATTCCGAGTGCCGAGGAGAGCAGTGAGAGCGATACAAACCTACAGCCCCAAAGCAAAAGCAGGAAGTCGCAGAGGTGTCAGGGAGTGCTAAAGTCACTGGCAAAGCAGGAGGGAAGGACAACAGGAGTTGGTTGGTTCTCTGACCTGACAGGTACCAAACAGCAGCCGAAAGGCCAGGGAAGCAAGAAAGCACTGCAGGAACCAAAGCCTTCTGGGATATGAGGAATATTCTCTTTTCCCTCCCAGGAGCCAAACTATGGTTGCAAAGGGCCCCCGCACGTGCACGGGACCAGTCTGATGAAAAGTTTTATGAAAGCACTAACTGGGATGGGTAGGGATGTGTAACAAGCACCAGGAATCACAGTCCCCTGCAACCTCTGGATGGTTGCGGAGATTAAAACCAACCAAACAAAACACAGAGAAGAAAATTAAATGACAAGCAACAGATAAGGATCTCCGCCATGTACCTACGATTCAGCATCAACATCCCTGACATCCTACAACTGATATGCACTATTTAAAGACTGTATTCTCCTTGTATAACAAGAAATCCAGGTTGCCGTTCTGACCCGAGGCAGCAGTACAGCTACATGAAGTCCCTGTCCTGTTTCATTGATTCTAAAACACAAGCTACACACCAGAATTTGAAAAACAACTACCATTAAACTTCTCTTTTAAAATAAATTTACCTCCCCCATTCTGCTAGCAATACTGGCAAGCCCTCTGGAGTACAGACAAGCTTTAAGGTTGTCACATGCAGCAAATTCAGTTTCCCAGTATAACACTATTCAATCCCACACAGAATTCGCTTTGAAAATTAAAGCCAGCAAACATGGCTCTGCACCAGTTTCCTGCTTTCTGCATCTTCATTTGCTATCAGCAAAATCTATCTGCCTCAGACGCTGTCACACTTACAAACACAGTTTTACACTCCAGAGTATGGATTTCAAGTTAAAGTTTTCAAGACAGAAAGATATTGAAAACCAACTTTATACCATGTAAATGAACAACACTGCAATCACCTGCTACCTCCTCTTTTTCAGCTGCTTAACTGAGAAGTAAAACAGACAGGTAGGAACAGTACATAATTCGCCACTCATACTTCTATTTGAAAGAAAACAGAAAAAGACAACAACCAGATACACTTTTGTACATTTCTTACGTATTCAGCACCAGTAACTCTAACAAGAGTAGGCATCTTCAAAGACCGACAGAGGTAAATCAGATCTTAAAGAGAGACCAAAGATTTTTTCTCATGTTTAGATGAACTTCTTCCACAAAATCTTCCAAGTGACCATAGCCCCAGACTACTCAGCAGTGGAAACAGAAAATAAATTTCAAATACCTTTTCTGTTACGCCTTGCATATTGATTGCAGAGCATAAGAAGGGTATGAATCTGTTTTTCTCGTGGCCGTATACAAAAAATTCAGAGCAGTTGTTTTGCAGATTCAGGAACAGGAAGCACCTCTGATACAACTTCATAGTGAAAGTCCCTTCAAAAAAAAAATTACTGCACATGTACTGCATACATATCATTGCTACCTCCCCTTTCCTTTTCTTTCTCACATCTGTCTTCAGGCAACTCCACTTCAGTGTTCTCCTAATCTGCATTTATTCCAAGAAATTTAAAACTATTTTTTCTACAGGCAACTCCAAAAGTCTTATCCACATTCATGACCTACTACTCCCTTGAAAAATAGGGAGGGTTTTATTTTCTTAAGTGACACTTTACATTTTTGTCTTTTCATAAAAATTTCAATATATTACATTTCCCTAAGTTTTTTTCATTTCTGATTTCCATATCTTTTCTTCCAAACTGCACTTCCATAATCTGTGCACAATGCTAACAGAGACCATTCAGGAGTCTTTACCATGTTAATCTCATGGTTTCATTTCAGCCAAACATTCAATTTTTGCAAACCTCAACAGTTTACTTGGAATGTCATCATGAACTTATTCAAAAGGAAAAACTGAAGAAACATAAAGGTTTTCACTCAAGAAATTCATAACTAACTATACTTTTGGTAAATTTGTATCTTCTACTCCATGTTACCTAATTAAGAGAGGAAATGCTCAACTATGAAAAACATATTTGACCTTAAATTATTCCTCATTCTCAGCTTGAACACAATGTGGTTTTCAGTTCTTTAGAAGACAGCCCTGGATGCTGACAAGAAAAAAAAAAAAAAAAAAAAAAAAAAAAAAGGAAGAAAGGAGAAGGGAAGGAATCACAGAATCAGTCAGGTTGGAAAAGACCTCTGAGATCATCAAGTCCAACCCTTGATCCAACACACCACCGTGGCTACTAGACCATGGCACTAAAGGAAGGAAAGAGCTGGGAGTAATATTTTATGAGAATGGCTGCAGGGCTAGGAGCTGGACTCGATGATCCTTGTGGGTCCCTTCCAACTCAATGGTTTTGTAATTTTGTGAAAATCTAAACTATTTACTGTTTAGAAATTTCTATTGAGAAAAAGCTATTTATATTTTAATTATGTGAGAGGATGCCACAATTTGAAGTCATTTTAGAAAGAAGAGGCCTTAAAAATCACATACGAAGGGGGAGAACTTGCAAATATTCATATTTAGATTATTTTATTTCCATGAAGAAATTCAGAGGCCATATTTGTTTAGAACACTAAATCCAGGACCTCCTAAAATCAGCAGCAGATTCAACCAGGAGAAAGCTTAGATGAAGCCTACATTTGTCCCACGAACTTCACAGTTCATCAGAGTTCAAGCAGAAAAATATTACCAACACATAATGAGAACTAAAATAGTTTCTTCCCCCTAGCCCAAAATGTGGATTTTCAGAGATTAACAAGAAACAGGGTATCCATTTTCATCTTCCACTCCCTTTCATCTCACTGAGGCTGTTACTTCCTCCTCATCTTTACTGCCTGACAGACACAGAGCTGTTCTTTCTTCTTGGCAGTGACAGGAGCAAGGATTAGGATGTGAGTATGTTTGTCCCCACAGAAACACCTGAGGCTCCTGTGTCCACCCCCACACCCCCCGCTATGGGCTGGCTACGTTTGCCACCAGACCACTTTCCCAAATTACCTCGACATATGCAGCACTATCGAAGCAAACTGAAATTACTTCATTATGTGCATATGTCTAAACACACAACAGGCTCACACAGAAGAAAAAACAAAAAAAGGACACTTATACCCTTAGAAAAGGGAAAGTACCAAAGATCCTCTGAAGCTGTTGTAAAAGATTAACATAAAATCCATTTATGTAATTTATTGTAGTTCTGGCTCTCTCTTCCATAATGGAGAGCCAAGTTTATAGAGGTTTATAGAAACTAACTGCCTCAGTCTGCAATGACAAATCAAGGAGGCCCAGAGGTACTAATAGCTGGCCTCATATGTGCAGACATATGTGTGCACACAGATGCCAATTAAAAAAAAAAAAAAAAAAAAGGTTTCTAAAACTCTGAATGGCTTTCCTAAAACCAGAATTACTGTAAGCTATTTGGTACATTACACAAAACACAAAGTAATGATTTTTTGAAAAGTTTTTTATAGGCAACTGTATGGAAAAAATCCACTTTAATTATTCTCAACTGGTTTAGCCAGGAATAAATATTCACAAAAAAAGCTTCTATAAAACCTAAGAATGTGTTCCAGAGAAGCAGAAGCAGTTACAGAGAAAACATTTCAAATGCAGTGACATGTAAGTTGTTCTAGAATAACCACTTTGTTCTCACTAAGTCAAACATAATCACTGAACAGCTGAGAAATGTAGGGATAGCTTCTTTTATTTCCAGCATATCAAAACTACATTGTGTTTGCAAAGAAAGTATAATCTTTTCTTTGTAACACTGCCTCCATAGAACACTGTAATGTATCTATGCAATATATTGTATATATGCAATATACGTGTATATGCAATATATTATGAGTTTGGATACAAGAAATATCATGACATAAAGGCAGATATTTACCCTGAACAGCACAGTACATAAAACTTATACACACAACGCAAGAACGGTTCCACTTTGTACTCACTCTTACAAAGTTGTCAGGGAACAAACCTCTTCTGCCTTTGAGCTGTCCTTCCCACCAGCCTCCATCATCCTTCTTGATATTGGTGATTATGTCACCGACAGTGATCGTCAGCTCATCATCATGTTGAGCTTTGTAGTCAAACTCCACTATCGCCTCCACTAAAAGAGAAACACACGTATGCAGAGATATTAACTACATTTAAGTTTTCATGGCTTTGAAAAGCATAGGAAAACATCAATGCAATTATATATTCTCAGTGAAAGTAACACATTCAGCTTAACCAAGAGTGCACATCAAAATAGGCAACACGTAATGGTAACATTCCGTGGGTAACTGCTGCAACGGAGGCCAAAGTGAAAACACAGGAATGCCCATCATGGTAAGGCAACAAATAGCATGCACTTTACTGTTTAAAGGAAATCAATTTGTGATGCTTCAGCAGTATTTACTCTGGCAGCATTAAGAAGTTTATTTTTATTTCTTGGACAAAGTTTGGCTTTTGTTCACTGCACTTTTAAAGCATTTTATTTCTGGAAAGGTTCTTAAACTCGTAAGCATTCGAAGCCACTGCAACTACTTTGCTAAAGGCATCACTATCAACCTAAAAAATATTTAAAAGGAATTGTTTGCATCACACCGAGTTTCACTGTTGTTTATATAGAAATGCAAAGCTTTGCTGCATGAACATGCTCCCACAGGGTTTCACCAAAGGGAGAAAAATTTACTTTCACTTGTGATCATGTATCAGAGGATCAAAGATAAAATACTCCTACTGCTCCTACTGCTCTGAATGTTATCAGATTTGCATTATAACCTTGCTACCATTATATGGTGTATCTTTGTCTTTAACCAAGAGGTCTCTCCACTCCTGGAAACCTGCAGAGAATTAGAGAACTCATAAAGACAGAAAAATTCCTTCAGATAATCTAAAATATTAGACCTAGGGCATTAAAATATGGAAGCCATAGTTGTATTTTGGGGTTCATCAAATATCTACTAGGAGGAGCCAGACTAGCGAGGTCTAGGACAGCCATATCTGTAAAACCTTAGTCCTGTTTACTTCAGTGGAAAAGCTTGCCCCAGGACGTTCCACCAAACATTTAGCACTTCAACCATCGAAACAGCAAAATGAGAACTAGTAACAGGCATCTGTTTTCTGCAAGCTCTAGCCTGCAAACAGGCAAGACCAGCTCACAAAACAAAGCCAGCCATTACACCACAGACAGCAAAAAGGTTCTGCCTGAATAAAAAGCCCTGCATACTAAATTGAATTAAGCTGACAGGAAAGCAGAGTTACTTCTTCCCACCCCCAAAATGTCACACAGTCACAATGCTGAACATCTCTGCCCTCCTCCAGAGCCTGCAAGTCATAGCTAAAACAGTGTTCTGACTTTCGGATACATACCAGGCACAAGTTTATGGCTTATAATATTCAACTATTGCTTCTTCTGTGAAGTCTAAAACCATTATAAAACCAGTTCACAAGAGGCCTGCTAAACTACATAATGAACAGCAGCAGAGGAAGAGTGGCACCACACATTACAAGCTGACATGCAAACAGAACATGAAAAATTCATCACTGAAACTAAACTGAAAAATCAGAGTCAGTCAGGCCCGGAGGGACCTCAGGTCTCTAGTTTAGCACTCTGTTCAAAGCAGGACCAGTTCTGAGCTCAAATCAGGTTACTCAGGGCTTTGTCCACATGAAACCTCCAAGGACAGAGGTAGGTAAGGTACACAGGGGAATCTGCTCCACTGCTTGACTGGGGAAAAGGTTTTCTCTCTATGGAGAGAACGGTTCCACTGGAACCATTCTTATATCAGTTTTCATCCGTTGGTCTAATTGCCCCACCATGCACTGCTGTGCACTCACTCCATCTACTTGTAGGCACTGTTAGACGCTATTAGGACCTCCCTTTTTTTTTCTCCAAGAGACACATTTCTCCATCCTCAGGTCCCTCTACTCTTCAGGACAATGAACTGTTCCACCAATTTGGTATCAACCACAGACCTCAGGAAGAATGCACTCCACTCCTTCTCCAGTCATTGATAAAGATGTTAAACACAGCAAGTCCCAGGATAGCTCCTGGTGGTACTTCATTTATTATCAGCTTGCAAGTGGAGTACAAGCCATTAACCACTACCTAAATCACACAACATAAGCCTGCCATTAGCTCAGCTGGTTAGAGCATGGTGCTAATAACACCAAGGTTATGGGTTTGATCCCTGAACGGGCCATTCACTTCAGAGCTGGACTTGATGATCCTTGTGGGTCCCTTTCAACTCAGAATATTCTGTAAAACATCTGAGGTTGGAAGATTCTGAAGATCAAACCCCTTTATTCAGGGACAGCTAAAGTACAAATTGCTCAGGGCCTTGTGCAGCCAGGGTTTTGAGTACCTCAAAGGAAGGAAATTCCAGTGTTCAATCGCCCTTAAGACTAAAAATGCTTTCAGACACATCACTAAAAGCACCCTGAGCCTTCTCTTCTCCAGGCTGAACAGTCCCATCTCTCTCACACTCTCCTCAGAAGTCACATGCTCCAATCCCTCAGCCATCTTCATGGCTCTTCACAGGACTCATTCCACTATCTCCATCTCTCTCTTGTACTGGAGGACCCAGAACTGGACACAGCACTCCACACGTGCCTCACCAGAAAGGAGAAAGGCAGAAGGATCCCATTGCTCCACCTCCTCACAACACTCAGCCTAATGCAGCCCAGGCAGTGAGGACCTGCCCTTGCCATAAGCACAAGTTTCTGTGCTTCCTCATGGTATACTTGGTCTCCACTTGTATCCCTGGGTCCTTCTCCACAAAGCTGCTTTCCACACACTCAGACACAGCCTGTACTGCTGCCTGGGATCATTCCTCTCCAGCTGCAGGACTTACCGCTGCCCTCTGCTCATGAGGATCCTGGCAGCCCATTTCTCTAGCCTACTGAGGCCTCTATGAATGGCAGCACAATCATCTGGTGACTCAAATACTTCCCACCTTTGCAACACCTGCCAACTTGCTCAGTCCTCTCTGCCCTGTCATCCAGATCATTCCTGAAGACTGAGAAGCAGCAGCCCCATTATACCCTTCCAGTGGAACACTGACAATGACTGGCCTTCATTTGGACCCTGTGCTGCTGATCACAGACAGTTTTCAGTCCACCTCACTGTCCACTCACCTGGTCTGTACCTCATCTGTCTGTCAAGATATGAGAGGAAGTGTTAATAGCTTTGCTTTTAATCAAGTCAGCGTAAACACTTGAGTCAGTGATCTCATGGTAGAAAACTAACAGATTGTTCAGACTTCCCTTCATAAATCTATGCTAACTACTGCCAACCAGTTTCTTGTCCTTCATATGTTTCGAAACGGCTTCTAGGATTATTTGTTCCATCATCTTTCAGTGGTTCACGTGGGGCTGACCAGTCTGTAGTTCTCAACAGAAAAAAAAAAAAAAAAAAGAGACTTCTTCCTAAAGACAGGAGGTACATTTGCTTTCTTCAAGTCTTAAGGAACCTCTCCTAATCACAGTGACTTTTCAAAGACTATCAAGAGGGGCCTCCCAATATCAGTTAGCTCCCTCAGCACATACCACACCTGGGCCACGGCCTTGTGCATGACCAGTTTGTTTAAATATTACCTAACCTGATTCTCTTCCACTGAGGGAAGGTTTACCTTGCCCTGGACATTACCACTGGTTCCAGAACCCTGAACAGGCCAAAGTCTTTCCTCTTCAAGTCCAGGGTTGAAATCCTGCTTTCTGCCTCTTCCCCCCTCCTTTCTGGATCCTGAACTTTATCATCCATCTCATGGTCATTGGTGCCAAGGCTGCTATCAGCCTTCAGATCAACAAACAGTTCTTCTTTTGCAAGTATGAGATCGAGCAGACAACACACTCCAGAACTTTCCTGGAGTGCTGGATTGCTCACACCCAACCCAGTACATAAACAAATTTCTCTATCCCTCCAGTAGATATCAGGCTGATTAAAATCCTCCATGAGAGCCAGGTCCTGCCAACATGAGCCAGATTCCAGTTGCCTGAAGAAGGCCTCATCATAACCCAGCAGTTTCATGAAAACACATTAATTCCTCTTCTTTGCATCCCATGCTGTATGCATTGGAACACAGACTTTTCAGAGAGGCAACCAGCCATGCTGACTTCCCAGAAAAGAGTAGCAGAGTAATTCTGAAAGGCACTCCCCCATCTATACAGATACACTTAGAAAGGGTCCCCTTCATTCCTGACTTTTTCGATTAGAAGGTCCCCACTGTTCATATCCCCACACATTTTGTTTGCCAACTTGGTCCACTAATTGCTCATAAGATAGCAAAGATACTTTTCCCTAGTCAGGTGGATTCCATCTTTTCCAATCCAGAGTCTTATGATCATAAAAGCAGAATTCTGCTGCTGACACCAACTATGCAACCAGCTGTTACTCACAGGATCTCTCCACTCATTCTCACACCTTTCTCTCTCACCCAAAGCATCAAAGAGAAATCCACTCAGGCTCCCACACACTTGGTTGTCACCCCAGAGCCACACAGCCACAACCTTCCAGATCACTTCAGGCAGTATCACTGAAGCCTACATGGGAGAGCAGCACGGAGTAGTAATCTAAAGGCCAGACAAGCCTTGGCAGTTTTGCCACAGCGTTCCAGATCCAAGCTCCTGGCAAGCAACAAGCCTCTCTAGATGACAGGTCAGGTCAGCAGATGGGAGTCTCCACCCCCCGCAGCAGGGAATTTCCCTACTATTATCACTTGCCACTTTCTCCTGATTCTCCTTCATGGCTCAGATTAACCAGATTGGTAAAGCATTGTACAATAACTGAAAATAACATAAATGGTAAATGGAGACACTTCCATCTTCAAATGTTGGTGGCATTATTAAAGATGGAGCAAGACCCTCATCACCTACAAAAGCACTGAATCTGTTCCCTAACTGCAGGTCATGAGGTGGAGCAGGAGCCTTCCTCCCGGTGTCACAAGTTATAAACTTCAGGCTTTCAGACTTGCCATTCTGGGAGTCTCCAGGCACAGCCCAAGAGACAAAGACTCCATCTGCCCTACCTTCAGGAAAGCTGGAGGTTTGGTCTCTTGAACCCTCAGGGATTTGAAGATCTGGAAAGCGCAATGCTCTGAGCTCAGCCGACCAACAGATTTTTACACCCCCTAAGCTGTCCTGCAGGATCTTGCCACAATAACTGAATCATTCCTTGCCACCTCTGGCAGAGTCTCTGGACCCCTTCTGTGCCAACTGCTACACAAACCAGAAAATCTGTTGAACTTAAACTGACCATTCCAAGTAGAGAAAATTAATAAAAAAAAAAAAAAAAAAAAAAAAAAAAAAAAAAAAAAAAAAAAAAAAAAAAAAAAAAAAAAAAAAAAAAAAAAAAAAAAAGACACATATGAACAAGAGTCCCTAAAAATAGCAACAATATTATCCATATAATCATAAATATATACATATATACTTACACACACACACACAAACACTTTTGGCCAGAGCAACTTGTGGATTTGGTTCAGAATTTGTATTTACACAATAGCTCTCTAAAGATTACTGGATCCAAGTAGTGGCACCAAGGTATACACACATCAGTGAAAATTTTTATCTCCATAGAACACAACAGCACTGGGGCTTAGAAAAGGCAACATTCAGACTATTTAGAGGGGTATTTCCAATTTGGTTGAATCCCAGGAAATATCTTTTGAAAGCAAGGCCCCGTAGCTTCATTTTTAAGCAGCCTAGGATGCTCTTGCTCTCAGGGCTCAAAGCTTTTTGTACGTGCTAAGTCATTTCTCCTTCTTACTTAGGAAGCTTTTAAATCCTCCTCTGATTTTGGTATGAATGCAATTCCATACTGCTTTGCTCCGAGTTCTAAGCAACCAGGAGGTGGTTAGAGAGCTTTAAGGGGGAGGTGGCAATGGAGCAAGGATTCAGGCTGGCTCCAGCTACCGGGTTCTTCAAACACTCCTTTAACATTCAGACTGTAACAAGACATAATGAAGGAAGATAAACAACTCTCCCACCCTCTAAGTCCCATGATTTAAAATAGCTCTAGGATCTGTTGCTGTGCTTGCAGTTTTCCCTCAGAAGGCTGTAAAAATGACATGTTTATTGACAGTTTTGTTTTCTTATTAATTATGTTCTCTCTCTTGAGAGATCAAGAGGTAAGATGGGGCTGTTGACCCAACTGTACAGCTGTTTGGGTAGGCTGGAGGCACTGGAATTAACTCCCTGAAGTTTGTCTGCCTTGCATTAATTCACATAGCCACAGCTGCAGCTGTTCAATCACTTTTGTTTTACTGCAAGTTTGTTTAAACAAACAAAAAAACCTCCTTTACTGTGCAGGCTTTTCTCTGTCTATAAAAGTTTCCAATTATTAAAAAACACACATAAATATTGTTAAAAGCTGTCTCCTCTCAGAGAATTTGATTACTGTAATGTAAGTGTGTGTAAGCTGTCAGAGACACATGAATCACCAAAACAGGACCACACAATCAAGATGTTTATAGACTTTTCAAAGGAAACCAAGAGCAGAGTTTGCAAAGAGGAATAAGAGCAAACCTAACAAATGTGTAGATTATGACAAGCTGATGGGAAGGTACTTCTGAGATCACTCAAAATTGTAATTTATCACACTACTGAAGTTTGGAGAGCATATGACAGCCTAAAAGTGCTTTATAATTTATAGGTCCATGGAGTTGTAGTTTTTAAATCAACCTCATTTTCTAAAGCATGCTAAACCACACCACCTTCTCAAAGTGTGTTTTGAAAAACTCATTTTGCCAGTCAACTTTAATCTTTTTTGTTTCTTTTGAGGTGAAATTCTGTCTTCATGGAAGCTGGATAAAACACTGATCCAGGTATGTTAAGAAAAAAGCAAACCAGAGGTTGTGCTCCACATCTGTAAGTACAACACACCACATTCCTGAAGTGCTGTGCTAGATTTCTCCTCAAGAGCTGGACTAAAACAGTGTCCCAGTTTGCCCAGTGATTCATGATGTGAGAAAACACTCCATGGACAGTGAGCTCAAACTCATTTTATTTGTTAACCAACAAAGGCTGGTCTTAGGCCTAGCTCTGCCAAGGTAAACAGATTGTTACATTAACAGCCAAAACTCAAATCCCTTTTAAGCCAAGAGCAAAATAAAATGGCATAATTGGGACAGAAAGATCTGGCTTCACTGTATTGAGAATTTTTCTTTAAAATAGTGTACCTCATGATGCCTGAAAGTCTCACCTGCCCCAGCTTGCAAACTCTAGCTATTAGACTTTGTGCTGGAAGAAGGCATTTTTTATCTTAAGAATGAAATCCAATATCAAAAACTATTCAAGTTATTTTGATCTACAAAGGGAACATTCATTCTCATGCCAACAATCCCCTATTCCTAGCCTTATACTACCATCAATCCAAATTGTAACATAAAAACTCATGAAACAAAATCAAAGCTAGTTATTAACTATCCTGCTGGAGACTGGCACAGTATAACTCATTACTGCAATGTCACAAAGGGACAAAGATTTGTTTAATTTAATGCTTAGTGGTTTGGGTTTAAAACACACAATTTGAAATATTAATGCTATGAATCTGGCATTGAAATGTAACCTGTCAGCTATATTTTAAAAAGTGTATCCGGAAAAAAACCTGTTGATTAAAAGTTTAACTAGTCCTACCTTTCACTCTCCAAGTTAATGTTATGTATACATGTGAAATTATTTTGTTGATAATTACAAACATTTTTCTTACTGTTCAGTTTGTTTCCTTGCCACCTTTTAAATTGCAAGTAAAATCTAATCTCTTAAACTGACCTAGTCAAAATTTCTTTAATAATGCCACCAACATTTGAAGACAGAAGTGTCTGCCTTTATGCTATTTTCAATTTTTATACAGTGCCTTTCCTAGCAAGAAATAATAAAAAAAAGAAACAGAGACATGCTACTGTGCAACGAAAGCCATGTTATTAAATCAGTTTCTTGTGACATGTGAAGTGTGTAGGCACAATGGAAATGTTATTAATGTCTTTGGCACTATTCCACCCAAGTAACAACATCCATACAGCAACACCACCTTCTGCAGCAGGCTGGTTTCACACCCAAATGTAGACATTAAAGCTTGTGAATACAGTTTAAAATGGCAGGCAAAGAGTTAAGAGCTTCTCCACTGTAGGTTTTATGTTTTCACTTTTGTTAGTCACTCCACTTTCATGTGAGTGCTAAACACACTCGTTGCATTAGAATCATAGAATCATAGAATCATAGAATAGATTGGGTTGGAAAAGACCTCCAAGATCATCAAGTCCAACCCCTGATCCAACTCCAATTACTATATCATGGCACTAAGGGTCACATCCAATCTCTGCTTAAAAACCTCCAGGGATGGTGAATCCACCACCTCTCTGGGTAGGCTGTTCCAATGCCTGATTACCC